>NC_140480.1:2604169-2984169 GCF_051167445.1 Perissodus microlepis | reverse complement strand
ACACTACAAGTTTATAGCAGACCTATTACAGGGTAAACAAGCTGCGTGTCATGATACATGACTTCGTCTGTTATTCCATCTTCATTCTTTCATGATCCTCCAGCTGTTCCACAACAAACCTTCAAACACAGGATAACATTTAGAAATAAAAGCAGAATTATTAGATATTTCAATATTATTGCTTGAACAACTAAGAAACACTTTCTGAGTGATAAAAACTAACAACAACACGAGGCTTTAGAACTGTGAAGTCTGAGACACTTACAGCTTCATTCGCTTTGGATTTACCCAAAGACGGGTTGACTGGAGCTATTCAGAGGTGGCAAGATAAAAGAGTTGATGGAAGCGCAGTCAATTCTAGACTGTTTTCATATCTACTTCATCTCATGTGGTTTCGCAGCAGGTCACATCAAGTATGGTACTAATTGGCCTGCCCCTGAGGCCAGATGTGTTCTGGGTGCTAGTTAGGACTGTACTGCTTCTTTTCAGCTGATTCGCCAGCATCAGATCTTCCCTAAATTCACTCCTACAACCATGGATCAATACTCCTGACAGAGAAAACTAACTTTTTAAAAAACACTTTTTTCAGTATATATTCAGGTCTTCTTTGTATTGACTGTAAGAACAGTCAGACGCCAGGCATTTGAGGGTTTTTTTTGAGAGAACGGCATTGCCGGCCCCTTCAAATTTCATTTACGAACAGCATCGGACGCAAGAATCCCACTGAGAAGTCACAGTGACGGCAGAAATATAATCAAAGTTAGGTTTTCTGGTGGATTTGCAGAAATCTGCTTTCATCAAGTCTTTCGAGATGCGTGGAGCAGTGGAGAGAGTAGAGCAGACATTCAAGGCAAAGGAGGGGGTCAAAACATATATAACTCAGGAAATGGTGAAATATATGAAAGACAGAAAAAGGGAGTGGCACAAGCAAAAAGCATGAGCCCTTCCTTTGACAGATGTATGATCTAGATAATCGCAGAAAGAAGTTTGCTTTAAAACATGAAAAATGAATAGAAAATTTGTCATTTTGGGGAGTTTTAGAGGGGTAGCATGACATATTTAGATTCTTAATAGCATGTATCTGGCAACAGGTGGGGGAAGAACAGTCATTGTGTCAACTGAAAGCTGAATTGCAGGACATGCATGAGATTTAGTAGAATACACGAGTGTCACTGGGAAATAGGCTTTGTTTTGGCAACCAGGAGAACAGACTTTTTATAAGCTGGTGAACACAGAGCTGGAGGGGGAGTTGTCAAAGTGCCAAGATGCTCCAGTTTCAGGGGAGCAGAGTTGTAATGACATAAGAGAAGTGTAATGTGGGTTGTCAAGCACGCAGCATGCTTGCCTTGATATAATGCAACTCTGGCAACACCCCCTGAACCCTGAGCAAGGGCACAGACGGTAAAACATTTAATAGCATCAGAGATTAGTAGAGTAATCAACAGAGTGAAAGAGACTAGAAAAGTGAGTGAACAGGAAACGCTGGCAAGAATGCCATGTATGTTTCATATGGAACAAATCGCACACCAGTAAACAATCAATTACTGCTTCTCGTCTCTTTCTTGCTCCTCATCTGGCTGTTTTTTCTCTGACACAAGACAACAAATCAATCTTGTCAAAAAATGTATATATTTTTTTTTTTTAAACAGCAAGGAAAATAAGCCAGCAAATTTATTATGAACATAAAACCAAGCAGAAATGGCTCCCAGGCTCTCTTTGCTCACGTTTTGCCAAGTTTCTCAGTGGGAGAGGGGAAAGCAATGCGTGAGGTACAGGAAAAGTGCTCAAGACATCAGGATTCTATTCAGAAACAATGCAGAAAGTGCCCCATGCTGACACTTCTTCATGCAAAATGTAACCACGGTGTGCCTCTGTGGTCAGGTCACAAAACTGAGAGAAGGGCAGTGCAAAGGACTAAGATAGTGTAGCACGGGTGGAATTACTTTCTCTGGCTGGACCAAAGGTTACAGCGGTAATAAAAACATATGCAGATGTGCACACATAATCACATACATAAAATCAGATACTGATCATATCGGTATGCACATCCACTAGGACACGGCTATGCCTGTAGCCTTGATTTCCTCCCAGGGGATGAAACAAAAAGCATTATGGCTTACAAATTAGAAAGCCCTATGGTTTCATAACATAAGCATGTGTGCTTTTCTTCAAATACTGTAAGTAACTATGGTTTGACTTTGAGCTCAGCGTAGTATCTGTTGTGTTTCGAGTGGAGTCAGGGTGGCCACCATAGTCAAATCTGCAGGACTGCCTAACTCCGGGAACTATGTTCAAGCACAATGTTGACCTCAAAGAGTCATTAAACTTTGTACAGATGCAAATTCATCAGGTAGGCTTAAATAGGATAAGGAGGAGAAACCACAGTCAGTGGAAAACACCTTATCAGACCTGCAGCGATAAGAGTCATATGAGCTCACTCAGTGGCATTCTGCTGGTGTTAAAACCAACTGTGCAAAACGAATATATCAATTTTAAGCTCCTGATAAAAAGATAAGACTGACTCTAGTGATGTATCTGGCTCCTTTCATTTTGAAAGATAAAAGATGAAATTAACCAGCAAACTCCCTGATTATCAAACTGTATTCCTGCCAAGCAGGCATCACCCCAACTACCTATTCTTCATTTTCCTTTGATTACAGATGTGGCTAATAAAAATCACAATGGAAGTCCCTGTGACGAGAAATCCAAGAGCGACCAAAACACCCAAAAAGCCAGGCCAAAGAAACAGAGAATAGCTGACCTCTGACGTAGCTTAATGTAGCTAAGCCATAGCTGATGAGCGGGGAAAAAAAAGTCCCATTAACAGAGAACAGACTAGACTAGATGCAGCTGTGCTCAGCAGTGGCTGATCCGAGGCAAGATGAATGATTACGATCACCTGCACTGCAAAGCGCAGTAGAGCTGATGAACATGACAGAGGGAGAGAGGGCGTGTTCATATGTACTGTTTCTTTGACTGCACATATATTTGTGTGCGTACCTTTGCTTCTGGAAGCGATAACCTAAGTAAGATAATGGGATACGTTAGATAGGTATTAATATGGTTAAATTAAGATGCCAGAGAATTACTGTAAGTCAGTGTGTATGCTGTGTATATGTGTGGACAGTGATGGCACATTAAGGACTGTGGAAATGATCTGAAGCAAACTAGGGCACTATCATGGGCCACAGGCTAATGAGCTCACATGTTTTAGAGCCAACGTCATATCACATGGTTTAACTAAACTTTTCAGATTAACATGCATCTTAGAGAGGTGGATGAAAGATATTAAACAAGGATTTCAAACACAGATGAAAAGGAAATGAGGGGGGAGGACAAAGATAATTATAAGTTGGTTAACCGGGCAGCAGCAGGAGGTTTAGTGAATGATATCAAGATAAAACATGCCTGTATTAGCAAATTAGCAAAATTTCTCGCATTAGTGTGGTTGGCGATCTAGAAATGGATGGTGTGCACTGTCATTTCATTTCCTAGCTTAGCAGGAAAACTGATATGAATGTGAGTTAGATTACAACAGAGGTTACCACGAGCCACTTCACAGTAACACTGCTCTGCACAAAGCTATGCTGTTCAAAAGCACCAGAAACTCCATGCCCCTCAAGTTAATTTAGCACTTTTAAAAACTAGTTTTAAAAACAAAAAACTTTTTTTTGAGCTACACTGAAACAGATGTTTTAACCAATAAACAAGCACAAGCATACATGTGGAACATGTTAAGTATGAAAAATTATTTGAAATCTAATTGAAATCTTACCTTGCATGTGCTTCTGGTTGTACACAGAAATATTTCCAGCAGAGTTTTGAGATATTTGTACGTCAGCCTAAACCAGGGGTCAGCAACCTTTAGGACCCAAAGAGCCATTTGGAGCCGGTTCCCACGCAAAAGAAAACACTGGGAACCACAAATACTTTTTGACATCTAAAATGAAGATAACACTGTATATATTGTTTTTTACCTCTATGCTTTGTGTGAACAACTAAGGTGTGTTGCTTATGAAATCCATGAAGTGCTACAGAGAAAATTACATTTTGTTTATGTAATTAACACATTTTGAACTCTTAAAGAAATATAACAAAAGGAAAGCTGAACTAAAATGATCCAGCAAACAAAAACTGTTGTGAGCCGCCATCCTTATATCGCCTTTGGGCTTTTGGAGCCTTGACCTGACTTTTAAAAAATAGCACTATGCTGCTGAAAAAAGAAAAATAGATATTTGCAAAATTCTTCCTAAATATGTATTTTACCTGGTTAATGTGTGTGGCGGGGCGGAGTCTGCAGCGCCGCTGCAGGGGAGGCGGACGCACCTGAGCGGCACCCGCAATCACGCCTCGCCGCCTTAACGTCTGTGCCATCTATGCTGTTGTGTTGTTGTTGGTATGTGTCGGGCTGTGAGCTGCAAAGCTACAGCCGGCTGTATGCGTCAGCAACCGTGTGTGAAAAGTGGTCAATAAAGAGAAGCTGAAAAGCGTGTTCATGGAAACATCGTCGGGTGAAAAAATAATAGAATATAATTTTATTTTTATATTTAAATGTCACAATAATCTTCCAATTTAGAACTACAAGTTAAAAAAAAAGAACTAACATAAATAAAATACACTTCAGCTAAATACTTGTTTATTACTAATTTATTTTCCCAAACCACGCAGAGGCGCACCATGAGGACTAAAGAGCCACATGCGGCTCCGGAGCCGCAGGTTGCCGACCCCTGGCCTAAATCCTCACACAAAGGTGGTCTGCTGACATTTTTTGTTTGTTGTGCTCACAAAATCAAGAGTACAGCTGACACAGCGGTGGCGCTGGATAATTTCATTTGAATGTTCTCACTGAAACTATTTTGAGATCTGTAGATTAGTTCTAACCAAGGACAACGTTTCTGAACAGAAAAGATTGTGTTGAATTTTCCAAATGCGATTATTAAAAATTAAATTCCACGCACCTCAGACACTGATCACCATAAATCTGGGCATTAAAAAGTAACCATTTTGATGACAAGATGATACTTTATGTAATATAGTTGCACCAGCCTTTTACGTGCAGCGTTTGCAGCAAAAAACCTACAGTGTAGATTTTATACAGAGTTCCTACAAGGTCTGAATAGTAGCCCATAAAGGTCAAATGTCTGGTGGTTTATTTCAACATTCTCTCACAACACCAGATCATTTGCTTAATGGCTTTGGCTCCAGTGGAGGCGCAGAGAGGAGCAGCTCAGGAGAGGTAATAAGACGGACAGTGTCTAGTATATCGACAGTGATGAGGAGTGACGGGAGATGTAGTGAGGTAAAAAGCCTGTTCCCCTGAGAGGAACAAGACCCAAAAAAACAAAAACAAGTTCAAGGTAGGAAACCTCGCACAAAAAGTACAACATTTAAGAGTGAATCCAAGTAAAACGGAGCACATGTAAAAGTCTGTCCATCATTTGTGTCCGTGGAACAGACAAAAATAAAGACGAAGCAAGAGATTTAAAGACAGCCATCTGGCAGGAGTTAAACTACATGCAGCACATTTCACACACTACACATCTTGATTCCCTGTGACAAGTAAATCTAAAAAAGGATGTGCCTCATCACAAAGGATTTTTCTCCTCAGTATGCAAATGTGTACACAGGGAGAACAGCTTGTAAGTTTCCCACAGAACTGCACAGATGATAAATTGTCTACTATCACTACACTGGGATGTGCGCCTATGACTGGAGGCCTTGCTAAAGATAGTGAGCTAAACTACGATTGTTTGTATTCTGTAAGCAGCAGGCCGGTGCTGTGCTAGATCTGCTGCCTCACAGGACCGGACCGTGTATCTCAACAAAGCTGTGTGAGCAGAGAATTTTAAATAACTAGATGAATCAGTGGCAAATGGTTTGGTTCGACCACATGAAACTATAATAAATTACTTGGTTTCTAACATTTTCAGGCAGTGATGATAGTAAAGCCAAAATCCTTCACATTTTTCTAAGAAACACGTGGTCTAAGCCCAAGAACCTGCTTCCTAGAAATTACATAAAAAAGCACAAGAATTATCTTAATATTCCCATTTTTATCCAGCAATCTTCCTGCCAGAGATTTTTGCATCCATGATTCCCCTACTGTGTTTACGCAATGCAGTGAAAAACAGCGACACACAAAGAGCACACAGTGTGTTCTGCATATTGTCAAGACAGTGTATCTACTGGAGCACACATCCAAGCAGCTGTGAGTTTTTTGAGTGGCAGCTATAGAAAGTTGTGTTGCCACCTAGTGGCAACATGTAAAACAGCAACCTACCATCTAATTTTGAAGGTTAAGAAGTTGATGGAGCATGAAATTGTAAAACAAACAGAAAGATCAGCGAGCTTCTCTTACTTACTAATCTTTATTCTCAGCAAGAGGCCAGAACACAAAGCTTCAGAAGCACAGAGTCAAAGTAACAATGAGGCTTCCTCTTGAGCACATATCTGTACACTCAGTTGTCCATTTATGAGATACAGCTAGTCAAAACAAATCCCGGTTATTAGAACAATCAGTATGACTTGTCAGCATAAAGCAGTACAGTTCTATAGACTCACAAAGTAAAGCCTGAGAAATTACCATTAAGACATATTAAACATTTCCAGAACAGTTTCAACAAAAAAAAAAAAAAAAAGAAGAGAGAACTGTTAAAGAAACTATTTCAGTGGACAACCTTAATTTCAGCTAGGTGTATCTAACAATCTGGCAGCTTGCTCTCTCTGCATTTATATCCAATTAGTTTCTGGAGTGCATGTCAGCCACGTGCATCCTAATCCTTCGTAGTACTCAAAATACGTCTCAAATATGCTGAGAATTCAAACCTCTCTTCAAAAGAAAGACGTTAAGACATATAATTTCTTTATTGATTACATCTTATGCTCACACACATGTACAAACAAAATGAAACCATTCTTTTCATATCAGGCGTTATGAGCATTTCCTTGGATAGACCCAAAAACAACAGTATAATATTGTGATATCATCCCTAGACCAAAAAAAGCCATTATGGCACAAGCAGTAAAGTTCAGGTTTGACAGCAGTCACGCTCCTCTATAGTGTATCACCTTTTCAAAGTACAGTTGCTGTGATAAGAACATAATCGATGTAACAGGACATAATGGGCACTTTACATTTATATTAAGCATTAATGACATTTTGGTTAATTTAAAGTCTGTGATGTAATCACAAAGTGAAAAATAAATAATGGCTGCTGCAGAAGGTATAGTGCAAGATGCGTGCCTATACTTGTATATTTAAATATCTAAAGTAGGCCCTTTCATGATTCATATTCAGCTGAATAAGCTTTGTGAACTCCAGCAGTAAAACCGATGCTTGCAGGAGTGATAATGGAATTTTATCAAAACCAACCTTTTTAAACAGGTCATGTGAAACCTTGAAGTGAGAAAGCAGGCTCATTTGTATTGTGAACAGGTAAGTAAACTGTGTGAAACGAGATGCTATGGAAACACGGACATCCTCTCTCAGAAGGTACACCTCTTTAAACTCAAACCACCTGATAAGAGCGTGGGTGCGTGAACCTTCCCGGTCATTCTTACAGCTCTGCCGTGAACTGTCCTTTACTCTGGATGACCCTCATGACGGACTGCACCACCTCTGATGTGGTTCCTTGACCCCCGAGATCTGCTGTGTGCAACTGCAAATAAAGAGAAAAAAAAAATCATAAATAAGCTACAACAAACAAAAGAACAGGGTGCTAACAGATATGGTCCAAAATCCATATTAAATTATTTAAGACCTTAACGTATGCTATGAAATTGTAGCACTGTGGACTGCATCTCATGCCGCATACTGTATTTGGATAGACGCTTTGTATTTTCTTTGTGCGTGCAAAGTGTCAGATGCTGCACATGATCGGCAGATCAGGTTTTGGAATTTACGCAAGAAACAATCAGATCCCATAGAGTGTAGAGCTGCACAAGAGCTTTGTGAAAGGAAAAGGGACACAATGCTGCTTTGTGTGAATGTATTGTGATGCCTTCTAGGAAGCATGCCAGAATTGTCAGTGCGGCCTTAAATCCTGTCACGCAACAATGGCCTGTGAGCTTCATGGCAGCACGATAGGTGAGGAACCCATCAGTGAGGAAGGCTCACCCTGGTTTCGTTCATTGTGGTGAGGACTGCATTCCGGATCAGACTTGCATAATCATTAAGGCTGGAGACACAAAGAAGAAAAAAATTATTTAAATATAATACAGTCACACCAATACACACACACAGACACAGAAAACCAATGAAGAAGAATTTTTATCCGGAAAAGCTTACTTAAGGTGGTCCAGCATCAGGCAGCTAGCTAGCAGCATGGCAGTTGGGTTTGCAATGTTTTTTTCTGCAATACTTTTTCCTGTGTTTCTTGTGGCCTGAAACACCAGACAGACATGACTCATACGTTTTCCATCCTTCAAAATTCTGAGAGAACAGTGTCCTACAAACCTATTCAAGCCTCCGACACTCACCGTTTCAAAGACAGCATAGTCACGACCATAATTGGCCCCAGGCACAAGGCCAGGTCCTCCCACCAGCCCTGCGCACACGTTGCTCACCACATTCCCGTACAGATTGGGCATGACCATCACATCAAACTGCTGTGGTTTGGACACGAGCTAAACGACACAAATGGAGTTAAGTAAAACAAATAAAATCAGAAGAAGAACATTCCCTGGATTCCCTAAAATGTCATCATCTGTTACCTGCATTGTGGTATTGTCCACAATCATGCTGTCGAATGTGATGTCTGGATAACCCGAGGCCACTTCTCTGCAGCACTGCAGGAACAAGCCATCACCGAGCTTCCTGTTGAAACAGAAATGCCACACTCAGCATATCCAGGACTAAGAAACTCACCGTAGTAAACAAAAGGATACGTTTCCCAAAAGGTAACTTACATGATGTTAGCTTTGTGTACAGCAGTGACCCTGCGGCGACCTCTCTCCCTGGCCAGTTTGAAGGCATAATCAGCAATCCTGATGGAATTATTCCTGGTGATAATCTTTAGACTCTCCACTACCCCGGATACACTCTGGAAGTAGGACAAGAAGACAATAACAAATGAAATACAGTGGCATGAGTTTAAACTTTACTAGAAAGATCAATAAGACTGTAGTGGGAATAAAGTGTCGTCTGTAAGACTACGCGTAATACTAAAACTTCTATCTACAAGGTAATACTAAACATTCAAAAATGATTAAGTGCAACAAACACAGAACAAAATTAGCAGTAAATAAAAAATAATCATTTTAATTAGTACTAAGTGGTTAATAATATAACAATATTTTTCTGTACAAATTGTAAAACAGCATCTATAACTGTATGGAAGTGAATGGAACACTTTGTGTAAGCAAACATGGCTCAACAACTACAGTTACTGTGCTCAGAAGTTTATATACATTCATCATAGAGAATAAATGTAATGTAATGATTTCTTTGAACCGTTCTGTTTTCCCAGGGTGGAATGATTGTATAGCATCCATCTTTAATGACTTAAAAAAACAGGTTTTTATTTAGTTTCTCTGATTTACATACGGCCAGAACATAAATATGGGCACAAATATAAACATATACTTACTTAAATCTTTTACTAAGTGGTGCTGAATCTTCTTCAGTGTCTTTTAACTTGACAAGGTCAAGGAGTATCAACTTCTTTTTAGTCATTATGATTGACTACTTGTTCTTTCTCTTTACCAGTGCAAAAATGATTTGTCTGAGAGCACTCATTGGACTGATCAGTACTCTGAAAAAACTCACTGAAGATCTAAGAATGAAAACTGTAAATTTACACAAGGTGTGAAGATCTCTCTGAAGAATTTTAAACAACAGCAGATTCCAGGATCCTCAGTTCAAACAACTGTACATGAGTACAAGTTATTCAGAGATGTCATCACTTCCACCAAGATCTGGAGGAAGACCCAAACCGTCACCCACAGGTGAGAGGAAACTGTTCAGGTACAACCACCAAGGCTCAAGCCTACCATGAACCTGAAACAGACAAATAACTAAGGGACAAATAAACAAATAATGGACTATGTTAGAGCCTGAATGTATACCTTTGACCATGTGTGCATTAGAGAAACTGAAAGAAATTTGGACTTGTGCATCCAATTCCTTCTTTTTAAGTCATTACAGATGTATGCTGTATAATCATTCCACCTTGAAAAAAAAAAAAACACTTCGAAAGCCCAAAATGACAACATTCACAGTGTAAACCTCTGAGCACAGTGGTAGCTTCATGCACAGCAGGTAAACATCCCGGCACACCAATGCTCATTTTAGTCTGCTGTAGATTTGGATCTAATGCAGGATTTTCATGTTTCTTTGCAGCCCAGAAGTCTTATTTAGTTTCAGATAATCGTATTTTATCTGTTGCATTCTGAAGTCAATATTGTCTATATTAAATTCTATCATATGACCAAATCAAAAGATTTTGCACAGTTATTTTGATTTGGAAAATTAATGATGCATAGATGGCACCCAATTCCCTTTTCTAAAAAGAGACAGATAAGAAGTGTTTAAGGGACCATAAACATGTTTTTCAGCAGACAGTAGTATTGATTGTTTTTCCTCTTGTGTCTGACCTCATGCTCCAGACTGCTGTACTCTCCCTCTGTGTTCTCCCTGATGATCATGATGTCAATGTTCTTGTGGCGAGTCTGGACCCCGGGGAGGGACTGACAGTGCATCACATTGGCGTACAGGTCCAAACTCGTGCTGGTAGTACACACAAAAGACCAAATTATGTAAGAAATGAGAGCTATTTCACACAAAAAAAATGACCCTAATCTAAGAAACTAAAGATTTCATCTAAACTTACCGCAGCACATTATTTCTGGATTTGACAGACGCTGGCAGGGTATGTTTGGTTTCTATGTTACCTATCAAAGAGGTAAGCAATTACACAGTTACTTTAGTTCAACTGTCTTATTAAAAATGATGCTCTACTTACAGCTATGTTCCGTTTTTCATGCTTTCATACTTTGATCGAAAAAAAAGAAGCTGTTTGCTTACCCTTGAGGGCAACTCCATTTCGCCGGATGGCAGTGATGGCATTATGCATGTCATCATCGGTCTCCAAAGCGGAGTTGACATTCACCATCTCAAAGTCAACTGGCACACAGGTGAACCTGCAGCACAATGTTCACAAACCACACAATGGATTCAATTCTTATGTGACTGTAGATGATATGTAATCACTGAACAGGACTGAGATTCAATCTAACCAACCTGAAAACTTCTCTGACATGATTGAGAAGCTCTGGACCGATCCCATCACCAGGTATGAGGGTCACAGTGTGCCTGCCTCCATACTTTGCTGGAGGGGGCTAGAAAATTGGCATTTAACAAAGGATCAACTTCAATAAATAGAGAAAATTTAAGGTTTGGCACCTTTTAAAGACAGATCACCCACTACAGTAAACACATGTTATGGAAAAAAAAGTTTACCTTTCTAAGTCTACAAATAATCTCATGAAAATAAGGTATACAGTGAATTTGATAGTTTTTGGTATCTGGTGTCTGCTTATGTCCACATTACCAATGACATAATAACAAATAGATATGGTGTAGTAATGTTCACTGTGGTGGGTTGACAATATCATGCAATACTTTAATACACAGAAGCAGTATTCTGAAGTCAAAAGAAAAGAATAATAGTAATAGTAGTATTAGTATTAATAGCAGTAGGAATTGCTGAAAATGCTGACAATGGACACAGCTTACAAATCACTGGCCAAAAATCAACCAGTACATGTCCAGAGCAACAAGTAAGTATGTTTGAGAGATTATTGTCAGGCAGTTAATAGTGTTTTTAGGTTTGACAAATATTTAAATAGATTTGATGATGTCATTACTGTGTTTATTATTGTGAATCAAGATGGTTAGAAATTCCAGTTGAAATTGATGGTAACAAAATTTCCATGCATCCATGCAACATAATGTTTAAAAACTGTTATATTATTTTGATAATGCTAGTGTTTTTATTCTCGTCACATCTTTTTTTCTATATCATAACCCCGTTATAGAAAATATTCTCGTTTAAGAAATGATGCAGTGAATTGCAGTGAACCGCGTCACGAGTCAGCTACTTACAATGTTTTCTCCCTGTTGTTGAAGGTGAACAGAGGAAAGCAGAAGGACAAGAGTCAGTTTGATGTTTAGAAGAACAGGTTTGGTCCAAATAGTGGCAAACAGAGTAGTGTCATAACCTTCACCCCACAAGAAAGTGGAAAAACACATATATACACACAATTCCCAAGTTACACTGAAAAAGACAACAACTTCCAATGCAAAACAGCCCGGAAACTGACAACAATCCCATGTACCGATCTGACTCACTCACAGTAAGCGAGGTCTTATTCCGGTGTCTGATCAAAGTTGTTCCAAATACCTGGAAAATACAAAGTGCAAATGATTTAGAGCGTGTTTTTAAATGGATCCCGTGCACGGATGCCGTAAAACCTGTGACCAACCCACAGATGTGGAAAAGCCCGCTAGCTTTGCTAATCAAATGATGTTAACAGCATGACCTTGTGTTAAAAAATTATAACGGAGTTTAAATTAGAGCCACGCAACACCATTCACAAGCGAAATAGCAAGGGCTGCGTGTCTTGTCTTACTTTAGCAGTGTTTCCAAGGCGTCCAACCCAGAAAGGATTCATTATTTTGGACGCGGAGAGTACGGCACTGTGGGCAGCCATCTTGATTTTGCAGCGCTGATCGCGTGTTTAATAAGAGGAGCAGATGTGCCGATGTGACAGAAAGACTGTTCCTTTTTTTATTTATTTATTTATTTATTTTATTTTATTATTTCTTAAGTGTGATATATATTGTAAGAATTTGAGTAAAAAAAAAACAAACACTAAAAATAATTTTTATAATCTTTTTTTTTGGTCACGTGAACCACTTCACGCAGACTCTGTACTGACGGGTTGAGGTCCGTAGAAAAGGCTCGGGGTGGGCTGTAGGTTATATCCGGAAGACAAATGGGTTAAATTAAACCAGGTCTTTTTCCATGTTCGTCGAAAGAGGATACCAACTTCAGCCTGTCTTCTTACTGAAAGCGTATTTATATCAGGGACGACTCAATGAGGAAACAGCGCAAGAAATAGCAAAAAGTCCAGGGTGACAAGAGCAACAGCTCCTCGTTACTGTTCGTTACAGCCGGGCAAAGGCGGCAAAACAAGGCGATCCTCGCTTGTAAAGGTAAACAAGTGAACTTTTCCGGTTCTAATTCTAGTAGAAGCGTAATTGACAACATCGCTAAGGGTTCATTCTTCACTGTCTCGTCTCTGAGATTGTTTGGGTTCATTTTATAACCTTTAAACGTCATCTCTGCAGAGCCATTTTGCAGGGCCACTGTAAAAAAATTAATAAATGAAAACAAAGCTAGGAAGAGAAACGTCACACAGAGGAAAAATACCCTTTTAAATAATTTAAAATAATTACATTTTTTATTCATGACTGTGTTTCTTTCAAATTTTATCATCTTTTAAAGCTAAAGGTAGACTACAGGCAAAGACTATAATATTTGGTATAACTAGAAGCTGGGAAATGGTATTTTAAATAAGAACGTTTTACTAAAAAGTCTCCTGTCTTGTTGAACTACTTAAGCCACTCTAATGTCAATCCTTTTCTTCTCCCCAGGTCTATGAAAGAGTGAAGCATGAGATTAACAGGTGGGTTGATATTTTCAATAGGGATTTATTGATAAACCCATATGTTTCTGGCCTGAGCTGATGTGTCCTGATTATTGTGACAGGCCCCCTGCGAGCTGTGGCTGTGGTGCTGCTGGTGGGTTTCACCTGGCTGCTGGCAAACACCTTATTTGGAGGGGAGAGTGCGTCATCTATGCTGCATTTCTTCAGCGGTAAGAGGAATCAAGCGGAAACCAGTTAACTGACAAGCAAATGAAATTTACCAAACATGGAAGAAAATATGACTTTACACGTTGGATTGTTAGGTCTGTTTTACGTGAGTTAAATCTTTTGGGTTTGTATTGCTAACTGGTCAAAACAAGCAGTTGGTAAACTGCAATCAGATTTTTAATGTTTCTGCCATTTTAGTGACAAAGCTACAGACGAGTTATGTGTGTTGGTTTAAAGTTGATGCATGTTTGATGGCTGGATTTTCTGATTTTCTGGTAAGTTTATTCAAGAAATCAGTTGTTTTGTGTTTGTTTGCTTTTTTTTCAGGTACAAATGAAGACGCAACACCAGGTAAGCGAACTCTACAGCATAACCTTACTCATTAATTAATACTTTCACAAAGTTGCATTCTTATCTTCCTTCTTATGATCAACATGTTTTTTAACAGAACCCCACCCACGAAAATATAAATGTGGACTTTCAGCCCCTTGTCCTCCAAAACATCTGGCTTTCCGTCTGGTGTCTGGTGCTGCCAACGTCATTGGCCCTAAAATCTGCCTAGAGGACAAGATGTGAGATTCAGTGTTAATTATTTCTGGTTCTTCATCTATGTCTTTGTCTCTCCTTAGTCCCTCCTTTCCCCCCCCTTTTTTTTGTTTTGTTTTGTTTTCACACTGTTCTGTTTTTTTCCTCTGTGCTGTCATAACCAGGCCTTCAAGCCTGTCTGGGGAGCTGAATGCAAGTATTGTTTCTTTCTGCTGGTCCCTCTCACCGTTTTGCCTGTTGTCTTGGCCCATATAAGTGTTACATAGTGTGAATAAGAGTTTAAATAGCTATGTATAAGCCTTGTGGTTTTGTCTAACAGGTTAGTGAGCAGTGTGAAGAACAATGTTGGCAGGGGACTAAACATAGCCTTGGTGAATGGTAAGACTCTCATTCTTCACGTTTTAGCAGACTATATTGTTTTTGTTTTTTTAGCTCCTTTTTATGGTGCTGTTTTAACATTTTACTGATGTATCTTTGCTCCAGGGGTGACTGGCGAGCTTTTGGAGACGAAAACCTTTGATATGTGGGCAGGAGGTAATAAAAACCAGACATTAATGTTTAATATGCTTCTCATATCCTGTAGTCCATTGGCAGTAACAACCCATAAACTGCACTTCAGATCTCATTTGATGCTCATTTTCAGATGTTTCTGACCTGTTGAAGTTTCTCCGGCCTCTTCATGAGGGAACACTTGTGTTTGTGGCCTCCTTTGATGATGCAGCTACAAAGTAAGGATTTGTGTTGTGCTCCCAGTTCCTCCCCTTTCACATTAGCCAATTTTAATAGAAACCTGGGAATAGTTCATATTATGAAGTATTGTGTTATAAATATTTAGTAGAGTAAAACAAAGAGGATTTTGCCTCATGTGCTGTCACATTTTCATGTATTTAATTTCTGCTATAAAATAAATTTGAATGCATTTATCTGGTAAGCCTAACAAGTTAAACAGTCACTGAGCAGTGCAAGGAAGAATGTATGATAATGTGACAGTGAATGGCAGGCTTGACACAAAAGTCTTTCACCTTTAAGATTTATCGCGGTTGCTACATGTGAACACCGATTTCATGATTCGATTTAAATTAGATTTACAAAGTGTAGAACTGAATTAAATTAGACTGATTCAATTAATTCTTGATGTCTTGGGTGATGGTTATTAAAGTGTTCATGATGAGAATTTATTGCAGAGACCACAATATCTTCCTTATTAAGCAAATGGTGTTTGTAACTTTGTGGTTTCCTTGAAATAAAATTGTGCAGAGAGCATGTTTAAAAAAACCCTCTAAACTTGTTTGTTGTCTTTGGTTTTTTGTTTGTATTTTTCACTATGTCAGGCTGAATGAAGAGTCTCGACGGCTTTTTGAGGAGCTCGGGAGCACAGCTGTGAAGGATTTGGCCTTTAGAGACAGCTGGGTGTTTGTTGGAGCCAAGGGTATTGAGAATAAGAGTCCCTTTGAGCAGGTTTGTTCCTTTTACTATTAGTGCTGATCGAGGGCTGAAGGTGGAGTCGGTGTGCTGTCTTTGATGTGACGTCAATGTTCAGTAGAAAATATTCTTCCTGTGTGAATAGATCACAGTGCATAAGGTGCCAACTGGCAGTAAAGTCAGCATGATTTGTCACAACAGTATTACAAAACAGCATTAACTATAACCACCGGACACTTTATTAGGTACACCTTGTTAGTACTGTTGGCTTCAGAACTGCCTTTATTCCCAAAGATTCAGCTGGAAACAGTCCTCTGAGATTTTGGTCCATATTGATGTGATAACATCACACAGTTGCTACAGATTTGTAGGCTGCACATCCATGATGTATGTTTTTCCATTCAACCACATCCCAAAGGTGCTCTGTTGGATTGAGAGCTGTGACTGTGAGACTAAGACTGCAGAGGCTCTGTTTGCACTAAAGGCCAGCACACGAACACATTCTGAACTGTTGATACAAAGCAGGATGGATTCATGTTTTCATGTTGTTTACGCCAAATTCTGGCCCTACGGTCTGAATGTTGCAGCAGAAATCGAGACTTATCAGACCAGGAAACATTTTTCCAATGATCTATTGTCTTTTACCACTGTAGCCCATTTTCTTTAAAGTTCAACTTTTATAGATCCTCTTCTGTAAACCTGCATTTTAACAAGTCATAATTTAAGTTAATGCTGCATTTCTACGAACTCGAAGCAGTGTGTCAGTTCTTCTCTGGCGTCGAGCTGCTGAGGAAAATCCCAGCAGGTCAGCAGTTTCTGAAATACTCGCAACAGCCTGTCTGGCACCAACAACCATGCCACATTCAATGTCACTTAAGTCACCTTTCTTTGGGTTTCAGAAGTTTAAACATTAACCTTCTTTAAAAAACAAAAGATTAACCTGCTGAAGTTTAAAGTTCAACAGGTCGTGTTGGCCATGGTAGCAACTCTGTACCTACATGCTTGGTGTTGCTGCCATGTGATTGGCTAATAAGATATTTGCATTTTTCATTTGATTTAGGGGGTTTTTTTTTTGCATCTGGACTACCACATGATAATGCAGATTTTTTATTTTTTTTAAATGGCTGTTTTGAAGTCTGGTATTCAAAATGGGTAGTGATGAATAGGGGAAAAACCCAATGCATACTTTTCAACAGTGACTATTAACTGCTAAATGGCTAAATCAGCTTTGACTTGAAAAACGCAGTCAGGTTCAGCACTCTGTGTACAATTATTCAGCAGCTACTGTGCTATAGGAACCTGATCCCAGTCTGTTTTGCTGACATCGTTTATGTTTGTCTTTCCCCCTTAGCGTATGAAAAACAGTAAAAGCAGCAACAAATATGAAGGCTGGCCCGAGTCACTGGAGATGGATGGCTGTATTCCTCTGCGGCCACCACTGGAAAGTTAACTCTGCCTGGTACCCCTCATATGCATTGCAACAGAACCTGGAGGAACTGTCAGAAGGTCCAGGAACTGCTTAATGAGTGACAAAATTCAAGCTCTGGACCACAAATAACTTTTTTATTTGTCCTCTCATGGCAGAGGCATGAGCTCAGTGCGAAGATCGTCTCGACTTGATATATTTAAAGTTGGTGAAACCTGCTGTAGAGGATTTCTGATTTAAGCTTTGTGAGCCACTTTTGAGCTGAAGTAATGCTTTGGAATCAAGTAAGATTATGTTAGTCTGTGGGAAACTTCAAAGTCCAACTCAATGTTTCCATTATGAAAATTACTGCACCTGAGAAGAAAAAAAAAGAAATGGAAAAGTTAGTAGATCGAGGCAGCCCTATACTCTCACTATGCAAATGTATAGAGCTTTTGGACTTACGCAATTCCTCTGCTTCCGCTCTCACATGAAACAGTCTGTCAGTGTACACAGCTTTGATGAGAGGATGAAGACTAATTATCTTGTTGGTTATAAAACCAATGGACAAGTATGGATTATAGAAAGAGCTATCAGGTGAACTCAGTTGTCCTCCAAGTTTTATGTCCACATATATAAGGCTAAACTTGTGGTTTCCTTTAAGTTGCTATAAATGTATTTTTTTCCGTTACAATAACAAGATCAATTGATAATAATAATGTTGACTGATAATGAATGTTCTGCTAGGGTTATGAGTGTGATGGCAGATGGAGAAAAGGGAGTGAGCAGAGATAAAATGCACAGGCTTTAGGGCTGGGTAAATGCACACACTAAGACACACACACACGCAATGTGTATGATACTTATCAGGGAAAAGAACGTGCTGCCAGCAAGGCTGCAAACTTGCCAATGACTTAATTCATAGTGCCCTCTGTACATATTTTCTTACATTTCTTTTCCAGTAAGGCACCACTTTTTTTGACATTTACGGTGTGATTTATTCACTTCAGTCATCACCCAGGTATACTTTCCCTGAGCGCTGGAAAAAAATCTTACAGGAAACACAGCAAGTGTCAGATAACCAAAGTGTAACAGTGATGAGTGGATGAATACAGCTAGAGTAGGTCTTCCAAAGCCATTGTTGGAAATAGGTACATTTCTCTCTCTTCAGGACTGCCTATAGGTTTGTTTTGTTTTTTGTACTCGAGCAACAGCATAGATAAGTGTTTAATACTATGATGTAGAAAAAAAATAAACATTTTAGTTAGTGGTTTCATGCTGGAAATCCTAAGTCAGAGTAGAAAGAAAAACTGGGTCTGTGGTCGTATTTTATATTTCATACTTTAATATATTTTTGTTGTGTAATGTCAAATTCATTAGTAATAGTGCTTAGCTGCCATTGTTTCCGTAGAACTTGATGTACACTAGTTGTTGCTCATCACAAGTTTACAGTTTTGTTTTTTTGTCTGTTTTTTCTTTTTAAAATTAGTCTTTGTCATTGTCCTTTAATAAAACTATTTATTTTTAAATACTTAAACAGAAAGCAAACTATTTGTGTGCGTTCATCACAACACTGCCAGTGGTTCTGAAGTTGTCCCAGGCCTGCAGGCATCTTTACACTCTTTGCTTTGCTTAAAGATTATTGGTATGGTTATTGATTGGTTATTTTTTTCTATCTTTTTATGTTGAACGGATTAATTTTGCTTCTTGAAAGTCTAATATATATATAAAGTGTAAAGACCTAGTTCTTCTCTATCGCTCTGTATGGTTAAGTCTGTTTCAGTCGCCTTTCTAGGTTGTGCTACCAAAGTGTCATTTTTTTTTTCTACAAAAGATTACAGTCTGTGCTTTTATTGTGACAACAATGATGATGAATAAAGTATGTTCTAATATCAGTGTGTTTTTATTCCCGTGGGCCCTAATATTGAGTCATCTGCCATGCTTGGAGAAATTCACCAGAGGGCGACAAAAGGCAAAGTCTCACTGGGGTTACTCAGTTCATCCTGCTCAAGGCATTTGCTTCACTAAGCATACGCTCTGCTGGGGATAAAAGCTTCGGACTGAATGCACTGTTTCTGCTTTGACAGGGAATTCAGTGACAGCAAAGAATAGCGATGGTCGTTGAATCGGTACACTGTAACGTAGTAATGTCAAACACGATCAATTTCATTGTTTCGTTGAAATGTGTTATGAGGCATTCAGGTCGTGGGAGAAAAATCGTGAATTCGCAATATGCGTTATTTGACGTTCAAAAGCACAAACTGGGGTTGAAAACCTGAGGTAGAAGAGCAAATCTGCACCCCAAATGCCTAACTTCTATCTTTTAGAATTAGATTGGGAATTCTTTTCACTGTCACAAAAGTAGAACTAAATTCAGTGCTGGATAGAGACCGGAAAGACTTTTTGCTCTCGTGGAAATCTTGTCATTAGCGTCATACCTTCCAAGAAAAACAGTATAACATGGATGTATATGCATGCATATGTCCATATGCAGTTACACGAGTAGTATAAACTAATTTTTATATTCCAGTATTGCATTAAAATAAATTTTGAGGTACTTGAGCGTTTCTCTTTTATAGTAAGTATTTATATTAAAAGCTACTTTGCACTTGTACTAAGGTGTGTGTGTGGTGGATGTGCAATGTCGTACTTTTTATCTGATAGTTAGAAGTTTCTATTTTAATTTATATGGATAATGTGGTGAATTGTTACAGAACAGAGAATGAAAGCTTTAGTTAAAATCAGCTTCACCTTAACCAACTATGACTGAAAAATACTAATTGCAATGAAAGCATGAATAATGTGATGCAGGCGTGTCAAAAGACTCCAATCCGACCCCAATAAAAACGTTGGAAAACACGAGAAAGGCATAAATTATGGACTTTTAACTGTATTTTCATCAATTCTCAAGTTTTACAGAATTATCTTTACTGATAAAGGCCAAGCGTTTGCTCATTCTTGCTACACCAAATTCATAAGGCAATACATTATTTTTTACGACAGAGATAGAAATTTATAGAAATTTCGGGGGGGGGGGCTTGACACTGTTAGTTCATATGGTTAAGGCCAAAGAGTAGTGTTGACACTTTTTTTCTTTTCTTTTTTTAACTACAGCAGCATTTATATATCATAAAGGGAAAAAAACGGTCATGTTCTGTTGAAACTGTGCTTCTTTTTCTTATATAAAGACATCCTAATGATTCAAAGTGGGATGTATGTACGAGGTAACGTGAGTTAGTCATTCCTGATCTAATGTATCAAATGAAAGTATAACATGCACATTATTTATTTAGAGTTTTCAGCTTTTCAGCTTTTTATTATTTTACCTCTATTCATGCTTTTGCTTTTAAACTTCAGATTTTTAATTGAGAAATTTCTTGTAGTTCTACTGAATACTTCTTCCACGAAAAGCTAACAAACACACATATAAACATAGTGTTTGAATTAATTATTTTTTTATAATAGTATATAGATTTATGCAGCCGTGTCTCTGTCAGTCACACATAATGTTTCAATTGCCTTTGCAAGACCGCTGAAAACCCTGCTTCCTCCCCTGAAACAGATTTTTTACGACGAGCATTTGAATGCATCACCATATCCACACGATAAACTGCGGACATAAACACGCGGCGTATCGCCCTCTAGTGGCGTAGTAAGCTAACTGTCGGTTTGTGTTCGTCCTCTGGCTGATGATGAGCCCTGTGGCAAGTGAGAACTGGCAGGCGGCGCGCGCTCAGTACACGCGAGAAACTGCAGAAGGCCGTTGGACTCGTACGTTGTAAATTATGTACATAAGTTGCTGATATTTTCCGGATACACATGAATGGCGTGTTGGTCAACTTTGAGCCGACAAACCGAGCAGCGAGTGATAAAATCTGTAGACCAACGGCAAGCATCGTCTAAACTGGATACACGTATCCCAAGTGCTCCGCGCCCGTGTCTCACACAGACCGAGGATCGACGACTCCGGTGGGGATTTTCAACCTGACAACACCGCGAGAAGCCTGTAAAATGTAAAGAGGAAAAAAAACGACAGCAACAAACAAACCCAGCGGATTTTTTATTTTTGTTTTGCCGAAGCTTTTTTATTATACATTTTTTGAGCGTGTGTAAAATATTTTTGTAGGCAGAAAGTCCAGTGTAAATCTCCTGTAAATAACACCAAGGTTTGTAGATAGATAGCCTACTATATCCAGTTTTCTGTGAGTTTGCTAGCTATTCAGTCTAAATATCGCTGGACCGACGAGCTGCGATGTTGCATTTGGGTGAGTGATGTTTGTTGTTATTTTCATTTACAGTGCAGATAGTAATTTGCGTGATTACTGGACTGTGGTGCCCCGGAGAGGTGCTGTTGTTATTTTGTCCGTCTGTTTGGGCATTAAGAGATCGCTCAGGAGGTGTTTATCATCCCGACACATAATATTCCATTTTAATTCACGCGGTGTTAAAACACTCAAGTGCAGACCTGCGGGCCCTCACACACCAACAGTGAGCCCATCATTCGAGTGATTTGAAATGTGCTCAGGGCAAGTCCTGGAGGTTTGATGATTTATTTATTTATTTATTGTGATGGTGTCAGCCGTCTCAGTCACTATGCTCTCGCCCTGTATCGTGATTGTACTCTATGTTATGCGTGGCGTTTCCAAAGTCAGCTGAGCTATCTGCTAGCCAATAGCTGTACATCATGGTGCATGCACATCCAGGCATCACTGTGTTGGTACCATGTATTTATATACCTATGAATAACATACACGAACCAGTGAGTACTGCGTGATGTACTGCCACATCATGGGGGCTTTGAGCAATTTGCCAATTAATGTTAAAAAATGAAAATCACCCCTGCTGTCTCCCATCAGCAGCAAAAGGTATTGATATAATATTTATAAATGTATGCATTCCCTTAACTTCACCATTGATCTATATCAAAACAGTGGTTTTATCCAGCTGAGAGTAGTAGTGGTGCATTCAAAACATTAGAGAGGGCACTTCTTTCTTTAAAAAAAAGAAAAAGGCTGACAGGTGCTAAACTCCTGAAATCAACACTATGCTGAGCTCAGAGTACTCCAGCATCCATGAAAGTTCAGTGACTGAGGGAATGGGAAGGCTCATAGGAACTCCAGGAGTGGTAAGCCAATTTAGTGACATGTAATCCTGTTTCAACTTTGGCTGATTAAGGAGCCTTTCCCGCACCTGGACCATAGGAATCTCTCAGAACTGGACAGCTCTGCTCGCAAAGGGGAATGAAAGAGAACAAAAAAAAAAAAAAACAGGGTTAGATAACATATTCCCTCTCTCAGTGAACAGTACTCTGTGTGTGCTACCTACACTCTACTCTCCCATGCTTGACCTGGATTGGACAAAAGTCCTTGTTGTTTTTCAGCCTTGCGTTTCCCTAATGGGAAGAGAACAAATAATTGTGTGTTTGATCCTGGTAACCAGGATTCGATATTTTTCATTGGGCTTCAGAGAAGAAAGCAACATGTGCGGAAGCACTTGTGTAGTCGAGGTGGAGAAATAATCACTTTAGTCTCAACTTTTTTTTATTTTGTATTGAAATTTAAAAAGTATTTATACCCGTTAAACACAGACACATCTGCCTTTATATTTTATCTGTGGCCAACAGCTGAGAACTGTGTTGTTCTAAATAGCTTCCGCTTGACATTGGGCCCATTCAAAATTTGGCCAGCAGCTCTCAGACCTTGTGTTACCTCTAGCCCATCTCCCCATATCACTCGGCCTCCATCTCCTCTTTAACCTCCTAAGACTCGAACTCTTCCACGGCATGCATTTTTAATTAATAAATTAAAAATTTTAAAAAAAATTAATAAATGAGAGCCACATATGAGGATATTCGTTTAAAATTTTGATAGAACAGTAGCAGTATAACGTCCTCGTAAGTGGTTATCAGGCCCTTGTAGAGCAACATTGAGTATTTTGGCCTAAATAACCCAAAATGTGATGTCCACATATGTGGACGCCAGGTCCTAGGAGGTTAAATCTCTGTGGGACGAATTTGCAGTTGTGAGAATTTGGACAGATTCAAGTTGTTGTATTGGTTATGTGTGGAAAAGTTAGTTTCGCAGACAGGAAGTGGTTTTATGTGGTTAGGTTTTGATCTGCACACAAGACATATTCAATGAATCAGTCACTTAAATGCAGCCAGATTTTTTCTTGTTTTTTTTTCTTGCCAATTGGATCTTCTAAACATTTCTACTAATCCCTGACTCCCTGGTACAATGTAACCGTGCTCATTCAGTCAAGAAAATCAACAAAGGGATAGTATGCAAAGTTCTGCCTCTGACTAGACTAGACACATGCAAATGACCTGATAATACACTTTGCTATAATAACTTCATGCCTAAACTGCATCTGAAACTACCAGTTTAGCCTTGGAAGTTTGATTACAAGGCATTCGTTTTGTTATTTTTAATGAAGAACGAGTTGATGTAAAAACTTTTTGCCCCGTGGTAATTGTGTCTCTGTAGTAATAGCGTTATTATCATTTCCATTACAGAGCAGCTAGCGCAATCTCCCATTTATTTGCTTAATTAACTTTTTTTGATCTACATTATGCAAATGAAAAATAAAAAATAGCGGAAAAATTCACAGTTTTCTAAATCCAGTGGTAATATTTTCACATGGCCTCTTCTGTCTTATTTTAACCGTGTGAGATAACCGCCTACATGAGACCAAGAAGAGCGAGTCCTAAGAGTCGAGACGTTGTCACGACGGGACATTTGGTGTTTATTGCTTTAATAATGACGGGATTAATGATGAATGGAGAACTAAGCTCTGTTTATTTAGATATTTTTTAATAATTTATTTCTGTTTTTAGGCGTGCACTTAAAGTACATTTATATGTTTATGGTCCTTTAACCTGCTCTCCCTCAGCCTCCTGCACCGAGTCGGGCAGTGACACAGAACATGCCATTGGAAACTATTCCTGCGCTAATATAATCACCTCATGTTTTCAGCCTTTTCTAAACACTAAAGGTATTTCTCCACTCCTCTCCGTGCACAACTGTAGCTGCTTTTGTTGGTGCAGAAATTTAGCTATAGTCACTGCTTTCATTCACACAAACATTGGCACATATTTTATCAGGCCGCCCCCACCTTTTGTCTGCGCCAGCCCACCGCCCTCCCTTTTCGCTCTCTTGTTCTCTTTCACACACACATTTTTCCCACCCCTTCTGCCCCCCACCCCACCCCCACTCAACTCACTCCTTCCCTCTGCCTCTGCTGTCCGCCCGCTCCCACCAACTACAATCCCTTGCTGTACCCCTCGCCACTTTATAGTCGCTCTTTTTTTTTTTCTTTTTTCATCTGTATGTCCCCCTCAATTGCAAAAACATAGCCGTCTGTGCTTACACGCATACACGCACACAGTCCCCTGGCTCTTCCTTTGTATGCCTGCTTAATTTTTCAGCGGCTTTTTGTTTTGAGGGATTATTCTGCTTCCCTGTGAAGTGATTTATGGAAGTTGTGCAACCGGATTGCAGCATATTTGTTGTGTTTAAAGATATATGTTAGTCTAGGACTTGTGCTTTTTTCTTTAATGAGCGTAAACACAAGTTACACAGAGCACATTTTTCCTGTGCTTCACACTTGTAAGCATAGAGGTAAAAGTTATAAGTGAAAACAAACAGAGGCTTCAGTGGGTATTGAGAATAGAACAGAAATCACATCACTGAAGCAAAGTTGTCACATAGATTTTTGGTGCACATTTCAATAATGATTAGGCAGCTGCAGGTGTTCTCCCATGCAGGAGCCTCACCGTAGCCTGCAGGGCAGGTGGATTGCTGCACGTCAGTTGTTTAGTTCTCATGTACTTCGGCGCTGATAGAAAACTGAACAGACAACGACTCTGACACGGGAACTTGATGCGCGCTACGCACCAGAGTCATTTTGCTGCCAAAGCAAGATGTCATAGTTTTAGCTGCAGCGTTGGTTTTATTATCTTCAACTTTAGTTTACCACGCTTGCCCACACGGGCAGTTGCTTGGTCATTTGGCTGGTGTCAGGAAATTCCTTTCGGCATTCTTTCATTGAAAGGGGACATGCAGTTTGGGTGCTAGTGACAGTTTGCTTTCGATGTGTGTCTGTGTGTGTGGTTTTTGTCTGTGTATAAAAGATACAAAGAGTGCTGAAGGGACAGAGGGATAAAGTTTGTTCTAACCTGCCGTCTGATATCTGTATCGTGAGTCTATGTGGGTGTGTTTGGAAGGGAGACTGATCGGGTGTGAGAGACAGTGATGGTTGAACGTGTTTGATGTGCTGTGATAACTCTGTCCGGTATGTGGCTTTCATGGGAACTCCTTGCCCTGGGGACATGGGCAAATAAGCTCTTGCTTAAAGGGCAACTTCCCTCTCTTTATCGGCTGTTGTTTTTCCCCCTTTATGCTCCCTACATCCTGTTAGCCTTTACCTTTTTAGACTCACTGTACACTACAGTATGTCCTCTGTGGGTTACCCAAACGTACCCAGTTTTCTGTAGTTTTTTTAATCACTGTACAGCAAGTCTTCGATTAGATGCATGCTTTTTGATAGTCTATCTAGCCTATCTAGTCTATCTAGTGATAGTCCGGTACAGGGTGCAGCACTTAAATGAGTAGACGACTGAAAATGAAACAGGGTTATGATATTTGAATCAGTTCATACTTGCTAGATTCGGCTTTTTAAAGCATGAGGATTTTCTGCTCTTTTTCTTCTGTGTTTATCATGTTAAATTTGGATACAAAATAATAGGGCCTCAATTTGAATTTTAAACACATACTGTTAGGTCCATTAGTTCTTGAAACAGTGACACAGCTGTGCTTCTGTACACCAGATCAGTCAAGAAGTGATTGAAGTGCATACTTTCAGCTTTTTTTCAAGGGGATTAAGAAAAATATTGCATTAACTGCTTAGGAATTACAGCTGTTTATATATAGGCCGAAAAAAGAAATGAAAAACTAAGTAAGATAATGTTAGATATAACAATTGTTTTTAATACTTGGATGAAAATCCAAGTCTGATACTTCTATCAGCATTTACATTATCAATAAACACTAGTGACCAGTTCCACTTGCAACCATACATCTCCATGCCACAACATTGCCTCTGCCATGTTTGCAAATAATGTGCTTTAGCTCATGAGCTGTTTTCTTTCTTTCTCCATACCTTTCACTCCCTTTCATTCTGGTAGAAGCTCATCTTGGTTTCATCTGTCTATGAAACCAACTTTTTCAGTTTCTCCATTATTTTTTGTGTCATTTTTTGCATGTTATAATGTCTGTAATTAGTAAATTACTGAGCTCCTAAACAGTAAATAAATACTTTTGCAAAACCACGTAATTTAAAGTAGTCTACACTTCTGTCACATACAGTAGCAAAATTACCAAAAAAGTCTCTCTGTCCAGAAACTTATGGACCTAACTGTGTAGGGTGCCTAGTCTTGCTAAAGGGTAAGGATAAACAAAATAGCAGCTGTCCCCACATTCTTTTCTCCCCTGTTAACATTAAGAAGTACACTCTTGACTATTTGTCAGATTCTTCTAAACATAGCTACAGGCTGAGAGCCTCTCACCAGAAGCGTTACCTGCAGCTAGTGAATCAGAGGGAAGAGTACAGGGGAGATGCTGCTGCAAACATTAGTTAATCTTCTATCAACTTAATTGAGGACTATTTGATTCAAACACTGTTGATGTTTTTCTTTTAAACAAAAGTTAAAAGTAATAATAATAAACACATTTCTTAGCAATGTCAAGTAATTAATTTTTAGAAAATACAGAAAAGGGTAATATTACAAAGCCCTTTCTGAAAAAGCTGTAAAGTTTAAATGTAAGGGACATCTTGCAACTAATTATGTTAATTAGATCAGTGACATGATTGGGGTATAAAAAAGAGCATAGTGGCAGAAGTTTACCAATCTACAAAAGTAAAAATAATAATAATAAAAATCACATCTGAAAATTGTGGAACAATTTCTGAATAATGTTCCTCAATGTAAAATTTTGAATATTTTGTCATTAACTCATCAAAAAAGGTCCCCAACCTTTTTTGCGCCACGGACCGGTTTATGCCCGACAATATTTTCATGGACCGGCCTTTAAGGTGTCGCGGATAAATGCAACAAAATAAAACTAGTACCGGTACCGAAAAAAGAAGATTTATTCATAACACACGTGAAAAGACCCAGGAAAACCGAGTTAACGATAAAAACGATAACAAAATAACGCTCAAAACGGATAAAAACCCTGAAAACTACACATTTCACACCTGAGCCTCAACTCTCGCGGCCCGGTACCAAACGACTCACGGACCGGTACCGGTCCGAGGCCCGGGGGTTGGGGACCGCTGATCTATAGTACATAATATCACCAACAGATTCAGGATCTGTAGAAATCTGTGCGCAAGGAACAAGGCCAAAAAGTCAATATTTCATGCTCATGATCTTCAAAAAGATCATGAGCATGTTTTAAATGCATTCTGTTATGGAAACCACTCAATTGGCTCAGAAACACTGCCAGAACTGGTACATGAATACTGTGCCATCCACAAATGTGGGTTAAATCTCTGCCATGCAAAGAAGACCCAGGACTGTTAGAATCCTATATCAGACAAGAATGGTACAAAATTGCTCTCCTCTAAGTCCAGTCTCCTCAGTTCAGAGATGTTTACAGACTGTTGTTGGTCTTGTCCCAACTTTTTTGAGATGTGTTGTTACCATCAAATTCAAAATTATATGTTTTCTGTGTTTTGCTACGAATAGAATATGGGTTTACGGCATTGCAGTCTATGTACATTTTACATAACGTCCCAACTGGAATTTGGGTTGTAGAATAGCCTCATATTTATTATTAACAACTGGCTAGTAGCTGCTGGACTTTGGAAAGAGAAAAAAAAAAACTCACTTGAGTGGTGCTACTGATCGATCCATTTTCTTTATTACTTAATCTGTTTAATTGGAGAAGTGCAAGAAAAAAGACAGATGGAAGTATTTAATTTGGTGGATATTTGAATATTTTATTCATCAATCGGATTCCTAGAAAACAGCCTAAATAACAACATATTACATCACATTTAAAGGTTATTATTTGATGATTTTTTACAATGTTTGTTTTCTTTCGTTATAGTATTTGGGTGTGTCTTGCTTAATGCTGATGATGGTTTCTCTCTTAGCTTACGTGTCTGTTCCTTGGAAATGTTGCTAAACTTGAATTGCTTGTTCTTCGGGAGCTTAGGCAGTTAGTCTACAGACAGTGTATTGTGCATTAGTTTGACTGACAGCTACTAGCATTGCACTTCAGACTCACTGCGTTTGAGCCTGGAGACACAATAGGCTTGACGTGAGTGTTAATGTCATTGTAATAAAAGAGATAATGGCTGTTGTGAGCTTCCAGATGATTCCCCTGTGGTAACCGTGGGCTTTGTTCGAGCTTAAAGACAAGTTCAGATTTGCTACTGTGACATTTCAGGGTCTGAGGCCGGCTGCTTCGGTGGGTTTCTTCATAGCCAAGTCGCTGTAACCACAGATTGTTTAGGTGCCTAATTGCAGTAGGTTTCACATGTTCACTTTCAAATTAATATGTGTGAAGGTGTAAACTTATATGCCAATTTTGTTAATAGCCTGAATTGGACTGCACTTCCTATCCACTACATTCCCATAACAATCCTTGTGTACGGCTGTTGTTGGTATCCATTAGTATGCTCTCTTCCTGTAACTTCAAATGCTTAGTCATAAGGTGACTTTGGGCCTTATTGCAACTTTTATTAGTAGTTAAACCCTGGCTCTAAGATACACTCTCCAAAGTAACTCCAGGCTATGAGCCACTTAGAGATCATTTGCTGTAAGAAGGCAGGGGAGATACAATACCATGGGACAGGTGGGGAGTGATAGAGGAGAAGTGAAGATAAAGATGCCACTGGAAAGCTGCCCACTTCTGTCCACACAATGACACAAAAATCACCAAAAAAACCCTAACAGCAATCGGGTCATTTTTATAGGAAGATCACTATTTCAGAAGAAACTTGCTTTGTTCACTTCTGCCTCACTTTACCTAAGGGCCAGTCAGTACTTTCAAAAAAATTACACTGCTTTAAATGGTTCCCAGGGTATGAGTAATACTGTAGTGATGATAATCATAATCACAGTTGTGTAATCTTCTGAGGCTTTTGTTGCATATGTGTGATAGTATCTCTCATACAGTTCAACAATCCCTCTGAGTATGAATTATTGACACTCAACCGAACTGGCCCATAGTTCATCATCCATTTTTAATGGTTGGGATTGTATACTCCTAACTGCAGCTTTCTGTTCACTAATGGAGCTGTTGAGCACAACTTCAGACGCTAGACTCTGGTAAACATGTGATTGACGATTGATGAAACCATGTGTGATCACTGACCAGGCTCACGGGATATTCTTCAGAGACTCTTTCGGTTTAATTGTACACAACTGAGGCGTTTGTTGTATTAAAATTACAGATGAAAATTTTTCTTTCTTAAGGTTCACCCTCTATGTGATTATGATGATATCTTGAAATCATTATTTCCATCCATTCACACTGGGCTGTTGGGGCTATTCCAAGTGTATCTTATTAAATATAAATAATGTACCAGTGTTTTTCTTAACAGATTTAAATATGTCAATCGACTGTGTTTTCTTTTTGTCTTGCAGGTTTACTTGAAGATTTCCGCATCAGAGTTTGAAATAATAACAGTGCTGCTTACCCCAGCTGGCTTGAAAAAACCCTCCTGGTTTCCTGTGTTTGTTTGAGCCCAGAGATGTCTGATTCTTTTTGATTAGCACCGAACAAGTCGCTCCTGAAGAAAATGTAGGCAATGTTGAGAAGGAAAGTGAAGATAGAAACATTGCAACTGTTGTGATCTCACCCTGCTTCTGTGCTTCTGTAAAGCAGCAGAGTAAAAGAGTCCGAGGAAGACGACAGAGGAAAAGAGTGACAGAGTGACCAGTTTGATCAAGGACAGCCTTCACCTGTAGCAGTCTCTTAACACGTTAAAAGAAGTGAGAGGGTGACCACAGAAAAAGAGAGAGACGGGGACTGACGGAGGAACAAAGGTTTGGAGGAGGAGGTCTAGCAGGGGTGGGAAAGCCCATTCCCCATGGCTACTGACCCAGGAGAGCCCGCAGGCACCGAGGATTCCTCGGAGAAACCTGATGGACAGAAGGAGGAGGACCCGGAGTGGGAGGACAGGGTCGACCAACAGAGGGAGAGGACAGACAGCACCCCTATGGACTCATCCTCCTCCCAGACAGAAGCAGGGAGAGCAGCAACAGAAGAAGATGGAGGAATCAGAGGAGGCGGTGGTGGAGGAGAAGCCTCCCAGGAGGAGACCGTACTCAGACCTATTTCATTCTCCACACCCTCCCTACCCATCGATACAGGTCAGAAACGACTAAGAAGGGAGAAGCGCTTCTTCAGGAAGAGTGTGGAGATTTGTGAGGAAGACGATGAGGTGGATGTGCCCGCCTTGGCATCACATAGTGCCCCCCACCTGGAGCTGCGCTCATCAGACTCAGTCTTTAGTAGTAGTCCCCAGCAGCATGGGGTTGCTTCATCCTGTGCAACCTTGGGGCATGAACCGTCTTGCACCAGCTCAGTCCATGAGCCTGGGAAAGACGCTCCTTCATCTGCACCTGTACCGAGGGGGATGGAGAGGGACCGAGAACAGGAAGAGGAGGCAGAGATGAAAGCTGTTGCTACCTCTCCTGGAGGAAGGTTCCTCAAATTTGACATAGAACTAGGCAGAGGAGCCTTCAAGACCGTCTATAAAGGCCTAGACACCGAAACTTGGGTGGAGGTGGCTTGGTGTGAACTTCAGGTAAGACAGTCTGTTTTCTGTTTTTTTTAAATTATTATAACCAGTGCACTTAAAGAACACAATGCCGTAGGTTTACTGATAATACTTATACTTTATTTATCCACTTCAGAATCTTAAACACAGTATTACTGTTGTAAAATGAACAGAGATCTGGAAATCTCAGCACGTAGTCTGCTTCCTATTCAGACTGTGTGACTGCAGTTCCGTGGAGACTGAGGTGAAAACGAGGAGCATCACTTGTAGCTGAGTGACAGCACACAGTGAAAGTGGAGGCATTGCCTTTTCTAGGACTGTATGAATAATAGAATAGACTGTCAGCATATCTTCTTGTTGTGATAGGTGTCCTATCAGAAAGACTATGCCATGCATTTACCTGAATTGTATGAAGGCGATTATTGTTTTTCAGGTTTGTATCAATGCTTGTTGTAGGTGTAGTAATCAGGAAAGAAACAAATAACAGCACACATCATAAAGGGGATATACGGCATCTGCCTTGCTTTATAGAAATAAATTATTAAACAAGCTGTTTCTTCTTGTAATCATGCAGTCTAATGCATGATTACAAGTACTAAGAGAAGATAAATTAATGTTTGCATTATTTGTTTTTGTATTATTCCTTTAGGTGTAACCAGGTCTACAAAGCACAGCCTATCTGTTGTTTATGAAATGGAATTATGAATGAGATGTATGTTGTGAGAACAGAGTAAATAGGAGGACTGTAGCATATGTAGGGGTGACTGCACCAAACATCACTCTGAGAAAGTCTTTTTCATGCATTGTAATTGAAGTGGGAGGAAAATGTCGAATTATTATAAATGTTTAATATGGCTCCTCTGTCAAAGCCTTTACACGCTGTAGCCCACCAAACTTAATTATGTGGAGAAGTAATGGGAAACATTGTTATATGGTGTGAATATTAAATATGGTGGGAGGCAGCCTCGTGGAGGAGCAAAGAAATGCATCCCTCTGACTCTTAGCCTCACAATAGACAGCAGTGTTACAGTTAGCCATCTGATCTGACTGCTGGCTTTGTGTGAGGAAAGTCAGTCATGTGTTTGGTTTGGAGCTAATTCTAAAACAAGAGCCTTGGCTAATCCTTGAGATCAGGCTCTTTCTGTTGGACTAACAAGCAGCAGGAATGCCCTCATCACCTTTTCTGGTATTATTCCCAACACTTACTGAAACAGGTTCACATCAGCAGTTGTTCAGAGCTACTTAAATAATCGACTTGCCCTTTTTGGGGGGAAATTTACAGAGCTTGCAAAGGTAGCATGTTTCACCTGCAGTATCAATGTTAGAATTGTGTTTTGCCACCAGACAGTTTTTTGTCATGACATCAGCAACAACATTTTTTGAGATCATTTTTTGAAGATGAAAAGCCATCAGTGTTAAACTTCACCCATCGGGTCCCACTGAGAACAGCAAGTTTTGGGGGTAATTGTTATAAAACAGGCTGCTTCAATCCAAAATTATTAAGTCATTTGAGAAGATAATAGATAATTTACTGTATAATTAGATCTTGTATTACAAACAGATAGTGAATTGAGAAAAACAAACAGACTGTAATTCTGACACAGCAACAGCTAGGAGAAGGGAAAAAGGCAGCGTGTGAGAAAGAAAAGTGACAGACACAGGAGGTGATCGTGAAGGGGAAGAGAAGGAAAGACAGAGGGGGACACAATGAGCCAAACACAGGATTACCATGGCATCCCTCCCAGTGAGCAGCCATGTAGCTAATGCTAAGTTACCATACGCAGGGAGACACATGAACACACACAAACATGCACATACACAGAGGCAGTACACAGTAGGCCTGGTCACACGCCTATAGATGCATCCAGTGCCACATTCAGTGTAAATTCAGTGCAACATTCTAGTCACTCGGTGCACATGATCTGACCCATTTACTCTAAATCACCAAAGTCTACTCATGGTTTCAGTGTTTTCAGGTTGCCATTGACTAGACAAAAGTGATCATAATAATAATGACTTAAAGCCGTGATGGCAATGATACACTTGATTAGACAGAGTTGATGTGGGACATTAATTTGGTCCTAATAATGAATGCAGTGTGCAATGTCTAAATCTAAGTTAATTCCTCAAAAAAACTTCAAACAGTGGTCGTCCTATTTTAAAGCACAGGGAATCAATAACAACTATATAGGTTGAACAGGATGATAAATGACTTGTACATGACTAGCCAGTACACTGTTTGATGCTGTCCACTTTACTGTGAGACTGCAGCCTGGGAGCACCAGACTCCTGTCCTCCTGTGACCATAAAGAAAGGGAAGCCGGGGGATTAGCTGTCCAAATGCAGCTTGAATGAGTGGGTAATTAAAGTTCACAGTGTGGACACCATCCCTCTTCTTTCCTTCCCTTTCCCAGGGAATTCCACACAGAGCAGAGCAGAGCTATACATCAACCTTGCTATTGCTTCAGTCGTATATTGCCATCCATACAGGGGAATGTGTTTGTTTGAATCCCATAACTGGGAGCTGTTGCCCTCTTGTCTGTCTGTGTCAACATATCACTGTATGTGTCTGCCTGTCACCCTCCCTCTCTCTTTCTCTCTCACCCCACTTTCCCCCTGCACCCATACTCTCCCCCATCACTTTTTTGTCTGTTTGAGTGAGCATGCAGAGTGATCCAGGGAGTTAATTACAGTGGGTGCCTGTCAGGCTGGAACAAAAATCCTGCACAGACAGCATAACTCGGGAGGCAGAAACCAGACTGGTTCAACCCAGTCATCCCAGACAGGTCCAGCACACCCCAGGCCAGTTACATTCACAAGACTAGAAGCATTTAGTACTGAGTTTAACAATAGTCACCACTTTGGGTTTGGTGATTTTACTTGTTTTGTTTCAGAGAATTTTAGCTCCATATCAAAAGGCAAATGTCAGCTTAGGAGGCTGCCTTCTCCAAACACTGTACCATGTGTGCTGGCTTGGTAAAGACTGCACACAGTCAAGTCTAACAGCTTGGAAGTGATAAGAGAACACATTTGGATTTTTTTTTGTTAACTGTCATATTGTATATGTTCTATTAAAAACTGTCAATTTTGCAGTGATCAAAGTATCTTAGTGAACGTCAACATGCTCATTGACTTGCAAAAGGTGTTTATTCTGGATATACTTCTTTGGGTTGGTCTGATATGATAACAATAAAAACAATAAAGGGAGGAGTCGGGATTGTGTTTGTTGTTTCTCATTGTGAAAGACCAGTCTGATCAGGAAAAGCAAAGACATAGTAATGATGGGTGACTAAAATTAGTTCAGGCTAAATCAAATAGACTACAGCTGAACTGACTAGACCGATTGGAATCAATCTAATCAAACTGGCCGGGCACATATTTACTGGGTCTCTGATAGTTGACAAGTGTCCCTGGGGCTGTATCCTCCCCCCAGAGTCTTTATTACCTAACCAGCAACCAGAGATTCAGTTGCTATTGATTGCTGGAAACATTAACTGCATAACACTACCATTAACTGTATAGCTTGATTAGAAATCAATAAAAGGTTAGCACTGGTGATCCATTTTTTATGGTATGATAATTGTCAGAGGCAGCACATTGAAAAAAATCTATTTGGTCAGATAGCAGTCACTTGTCACACCATTTCATCTGAAGAGTACGTTTCTGGTTTGACAACATGCCGAACCAGAAATCTGTGAAGAATGTGGGACTAGCAAAAAGTTTGGTTTGTTTTGAAAACAAAAACGTAGACATTATAGTATAAAAGTATAGTCTCTACCACTGCACAACAGTAGTCCTACAGTAAAACAAGAAACAATTGAACACATTTCTTGTAGTGGTAAACGCCTGCGTGTTGGCTAAAGGCTTCTATAGATCTTTGTAAACCTGGCCCACTGGCCTGGAGTCTTAATCTGGTATGCAGGCAACCCTTTTGCAGCAATCTGTCTTGTTAGTTTGGGCTGTTGGAGCTTAGAGTAATCTAATCTTAGCCATCCACCACCTTAAAACGCTAACTGCAGGACAAGATACAGTGCATGCACCCTGATAAATGTATAAATATACACCTTCAGTATAAATAACGCTCCTCGGATAGTGCTCCAAATTAGTCCCCTTTATCCTGCTATAGCCATCTCAGATAAGAATGTAACCCCAGTGTAATATACGTGTATGTGATACCTATACAGTGCTTGCCAAAATAGATGGTTTAAGACTCACATGGTGCATTCATGATCCCAGCTTCATGCCGTCGACTTATGTACTTTGTAAGCTATATCCTGCCCATTTACCCTGGTGTTTTATGAGGCTACTTAATAACCCGCGGCTTGACCTTCTGCTCTACCAGATGTCTGATCCAAAAAAAATCTCACGGTGCACATGGTGCTTAGATCTTATTGTGTTTACTGATTTATAGTACTGAAGTCCCTGCCACAGATGCACCATGTAAAGAAATACATGATGTTGAAAGTTTTAACAAAATAAGAGGAGCATTACAAAGTATTACATACTTAAATATTTTGTGCAGTAACTATGGCCAAAATCAGTCATTATAATGCAGGGTGAAATAATTACTTCACATGTCTGAGATTCTACAATTACCATTGTGGGCCCATCTATGACACACTTTAAGTAAAAACTGAATATCAAAATATTTCTGAAAGAGAAAGGTTCCTCCTTTTAGGGATCACCACAGTGGATCAACTGCCTTTGTCTCACCCCATTCCTAGCATCCTTCTCTGTAACACCTTCCCTTATCCAGTATATCTACTATCCTTCCTCTGCACATGTCCAAACCCTCTCAGCTTTACTTCTCTAACTGCTTAACCAGAGTTACCCAGAGTTACTGCTGTCTTTTTGGTAGTTCCACAGTCTTCAAATCATACATCATACATAGAAGACTGACACTAGGAGTACAATAGGTTTCTGGCCTCTCCCATTTATTTACACAGTATATGTGTAAATGTCGAATTTTTATGATTTCTCTATTTGAAAGCAGAAATGTAGAACTGTCTGTGTGTTTCAGTGTTGCTTTGTCATTTAATTGATGGTTAACAAATTGCTCTGCAACTGTTTTTCTTTCCCTCTGGTGTCTATTTGTCATTTTGTTTGCAAACTCCTTGTCTGCAAATTGCTGTTTTACCAATCCATTATTTGTACTGTCATATCTATCCATTTATATTTTTGACCGTTAATCTAATTCAGCATCTCAGGATGGTGGAAGAAAGGGCAGCATTCACCTTGGACACAATGTCACTGCATCACCGTCCCAACACAGAGTGATAGAAAGCCCTTCACACCAATAACCGATTTATAATCACCAATTAATCTAACAATATCAGACTTTTGTGATCTTTTGGCTTATTAATAATACACTTAGAGGGATTTCTTCATTGATGCTGTGCCTCCATTTATGAGAATATTAGTGTGAATGTGTGAGCTGGTTCACAGTGGGCGGTAGGCTTGTGTGAGTACGTCTAGACAGATATTAACTGAACTCTTAATAACCTTTGCTGACCCTAAGGGTGGCTGATGATGCAATGCTCTGTGGGGAGACAAAATAGACGCTGAGGAGGCAACAGACACAGTCACACTGTTTCACAGTGTGCCAGACAATGAGTTAGACTGGAGCTCTGAACGAGGACACAGACAGTACTCCCTGACAAAATACAGCACAGCGTGAGCACACGCGAAAATATGAGAAAAGGTAGAAGCAGGCAGCATTGAGACTCACATTTGCATAAGAATGCTCATACATAGTAACATGACAGACTTAGTAGTAAAGGCAGGAAGGTGTAAGGGCAAGGCTATTCTGAGGAACTAATTCTTAGTGAGTGCAAAAAGGAGCAGCTTTTTTGTTGATGCTTCTTCTCCGTTGAGAGGGAGGGTGAAGAGATTGCTTAATATTTCCAGAAAAGGACACCAAACCAGTGTCAACACAGAGAGCAAAAGTGCTCTGAAAAAATAAGCACAGAGCTTTTAGTGTAGGCAGAAAAATTTATATCAATATATAAAGTGACAGAAGGCTGCATATCGACATTACATGAAAATCTGTTGATCTGTGTCCAAATATCTGCAGTACTCCACCTCCCTGTGGGGAGGCGGGGTTTGTGGGGAAAAAAGCAAGCTTAACATCAATGAAATCGATTAGTGGAAACCAAGTGTTATGATGACTTCTATTTATAGTGAGGTCTGTTTGTGACACAGTAGTGGCTGCCACCCAACTTCCCCATTGATAATAAGTGAAACATACTGTATTGTTTGTTTTTATTTCTTTGTAAGTTCTTTGCATAAATGGCATAAAATTAGATTTTTTTAATAATACAAAACCATGACACTTAACTTTGCTGTTAAACCTGTGATAATTCCCTGAAATAGCAGGTCCCTAGCTTAATAAAGCTCAAATGACCGCATACCTGAAAAGCCGGATTTGTATACATGGATATAGCAACAGTTGTTAATGACAAAGTCTAAATATACGCTCTCACTTAGTGGAGCCAGCAAAGTCATCTCTCACTGTGAAATGCTTTAATTGACAGTTTTATGTGACTCTTAATAAATTCTCAAATCACTATCACAACATAGAATATTCTGAAACATTTTTCCCACCTGCTGGGAACTTCATGTTCGTGTATTTTCTATGTGAATAGAGTACAGCAAATTATATTAATTAAAGTGTTAGTATTTTAAGAAAAAGCAGTATAATGTCTGGAAATGTAAAAAGAAGAAAACAAACATGCTTTATATATTCACAACAGAAGAAAAAACCTTATGCGATCAATCTTAGGGATTGCAAAAGACTATATACCAGTGTGTAACTGAGGGATTAGTCAGTGCTATCTCTGTTCCTATAGGAAGCTGCTTGTGCCAGTGAACTGTATTTCTGCAACAGCCATTCTGTCCGCCATACTAGGGATGTGTGGCAGATGCAGTAGAAATGTGTTTTATAAAGCCAGTGACTGGGTGTTGTCTTTGCAGAGCTACATCTATATGCTGCTAGCACCATCTAGTGGCAGTAGGTGTTATTGCTTCATTATGGGAGTGCTGTCCAGGGCAGGCTTATGTTTTGGTTTCCTGTGAGTAGTCACGGAGTAAGGGAGTGAAACAGATGCTGAGGCTCATGACATGACATGTACCTCCTATTTCAGGATCGCAAGCTGACCAAGGCAGAGCAGCAACGCTTCAAAGAAGAGGCAGAGATGCTAAAGGGGCTTCAGCACCCCAACATCGTCCGCTTCTACGATTCCTGGGAGTCTGTACTTCGTGGAAAGAAGTGCATTGTACTAGTCACTGAACTCATGACATCAGGAACACTCAAAACGTTAGTATAACCTATCTGCTACAGATAGCTATTATTGAGTCTATGTTTATTATGTTCTAAAAAAGAATTATTTCAGTTAATCTATAAAATTTGTTAATCCACATTCATTTGTTTGTCTTGCCAACACCTTGGTACTCACTTCTGTTAATGAATTTGATGAATGGAGATTATTCATACTGCAAAACACAGTTTTTATTGTGCATAGAGTTAATGTACTATTAATTTGGACAGATGTGTTGCTTTATACAGAGATATATAATGTGTTTCAGGTGAAGTGTCATCACATTATCACAACACATTCAAATTCAGGAAATATAAGTAATTCATAATATTTCACTATCGCTGTCAGTGTTTTGACACGTTTTGTCTATTGGTTGTTTATTACAATATCCTTTTGAGTTTGATTGCTTTTATTCTCTATCCACAGTTACCTGAAGCGCTTTAAGGTGATGAAACCCAAAGTCCTTAGAAGTTGGTGTAGGCAAATTCTGAAAGGCCTTCACTTCCTTCACACCAGGACTCCACCAATTGTCCATCGGGACCTCAAGTGTGACAACATTTTTATAACAGGCCCCACAGGATCAGTCAAGATCGGTGATCTGGGACTGGCCACTCTTATGAGGACCTCCTTTGCAAAGAGTGTTATAGGTAGGCTGCTTGCAGTTTATAGATTGAATGCTTTTTAGATCACTCATGCCCTGTCTCTATAAGATTAAGGCCTTTCCTCTGCATTCAGCACTACTGAGATTTTACAAAAGTCTCACTTAACTTCAGTAGACGTATAGTTTATTTCTATGTTAGTGGTGAATGTAGAAAGAAGACACTGATGATGAAATGCCAGCTCTCTTAGCCTGCAGAAGCAGTGCCCAGTAAAGATAAATTAGATGATGAGTAGGTAGATTATTATCAGTTTGAAAATTCTTACATTGAGTCTGAGCAAATTTCTGCTTTGTGGATGGTATTACATCACTGTAAATACAAACTCTAATCTGTAGTGAAATAATATTTAGATGTTTGGGTTGTCATAGAGTACTGTTTGGTTTTAACAGGAACCCCGGAGTTCATGGCTCCAGAGATGTATGAGGAGCACTATGATGAGTCTGTGGACGTATATGCCTTTGGGATGTGTATGCTGGAGATGGCTACTTCAGAGTACCCCTACTCTGAGTGCCAAAATGCTGCTCAGATCTATCGCAAAGTCACAAGCGTGAGTCTTTGAAATATTCGCAAGAAAACTCTATGCATTTGTGGTGATGATGCATGAGGATCTAATTGATTGTTGTTTTATTTAATTGTGATCTAAACCAGCGGTCCCCAACCTTTTTTGCGCCACGGACCGGTTTATGCCCGACAATATTTTCACGGACCGGCCTTTAAGGTGTCGCGGATAAATACAACAAAATAAAACTAGTACCGGTACCGAAAAAAAGAAGATTTATTCATAACACACGTGAAAAGACCCAGGAAAACCGAGTTAACGATAAAAACGATAACAAAATAACGCTGAAAACCGATAAAAACCCTGAAAATCATACATTTCACACCTGAGCCTCAACTCTCGCGGCCCGGTACCAAACGACTCACGGACCGGTACCGGTCCGAGGCCCGGGGGTTGGGGACCGCTGATCTAAACTATTTGGCGCAACTCTGAAAATGTTTTAATTGTTAAATGCAGGACTTAAAATCCTAATTACAGAAGTTCCTGTAGAATACAATGAATTTACTGTTTCTTTTATTTTTCAGGGTATAAAACCAGCCAGCTTTGACAAAGTAAATGACCCAGAGATCAAAGAGATCATTGAAGGCTGCATTCGTCAGAACAAAAGCCAGAGGTAAGCAGAATTTTCTTTCATAACACTATGGCATCCACTCTATTATGCAGAGTGACTGGTAATGTGATCATTAAACGTCCCAGTCTCTTCTATCATCGAATTCTCCTTTCTTGACAGACTCTCCATTCGAGACCTGCTGAATCATGCTTTCTTTGGGGAGGACACAGGCGTCCGGGTGGAACTAGCTGAGGAGGACACAGGCACCCAGGACTGCCTGGCTCTCCGAATTTGGGTTGAAGACCCCAAGAAGCTGAAGGGGAAGCACAAGGACAATGAGGCCATTGAGTTCAGCTATGACCTGGAAAATGATAGTGCTGAAGAAGTGGCTCTAGAGATGGTAAGGCAGGAATAATTAATGCCTGACAAGCTGATCGGGTCCGTAGGTGTCAGGTACTGTTGACTGGGAAAAGGCTTTGATTTGATACTTAAAAGCTTAAATGCAGGTTAGGAATTACAAGCCCTTCACTTTATCTATCAGCCACTTCAAGATTTCTCCAGCTGATCTAGATTTCCTCAGCTGACATTTGCCCATTAATTAATTACTCTCTCTTTGCCTCTCTACATTACAGGTGAAATCAGGCTTCTTTCATGAAAGTGATGCCAAAGTGGTCGGAAAATCCATCCGGGACAGAGTGAACCTAATCAAAAAGTCAAGGGAGCGTCGACAGCAGCAGGTCCTTCAGCAGCAGGGCTTTGAAGAACGAAGAGACTCCACTCTCACTTCCTACACCTTTACTCATCCATCTTACCCATCCTCACTGGTGCAAGGGGCAGCTGGACACACGGGAGACGGAGGGGGAGGTGGAGTGCAGGAGTCCGAGGAGCTTCCTGAAGTGGACCAACATGTCAGGCAGCAAAATATTTTCAGTGGGGCAACCCTAAATCTGCCAGGTACAGTGTGCTCCTTAGTGACATATCCCATGTGCCAGTAGCTGATCAAAATGTATCTATATGAAACAATTATAATGGTGAAATTTTAAATGAAAATTTTAAAATACATGAATATGATTTGAACAAGTATTTTTTGTGTAGTCTGAATTTTTATAGTGTCTTATTTTTTAAATGTCTTTGACTACTCAGAAGGGGAGAGCATTGTATCTGCAAGCTGTGAATCTTATGCAAGTGGACAGAGCCAGGCATACTCTCTGCAAGGGGACTCATATACCCACTCACAGACCTCATTACCCACAGTTGCATCTGTAGGTGTATTTTTATATCTTACTGATAAAATTATTGTTTTTTGAACTTAAATACTGTATATATATTTATATATGTATTCATTATTTTCTTGCACAACAGAGCACTGGTGCATTGCCTCATCCTCAGATGCCCCCCATTGGTGAGAGTACAAGTGTTGCTACTATACCTCTTGGGCCGAGTGTTAGTATGACAAGCATGTCCTTAGGACAAAGTGGAGGAGGACCCATGGGTCAGACATTTCTTCACTCCGGTACCGTGGTTCCGCAGGTATCACCAAGTGTACCTCAACAATACTTTCAGGTGAAAATGGTGATAATGTGCAAACTGACAGCCTAATTTAACATAGGGGCAATGAAGGCTAACATTAATGTTAATGTGTTCTTTTCCATATAATAACTGTTTGTGCCAACATAAATCATCCTCATAATCATCTGAGATTCGCCATCTGGTTTTACACTACACAGGGTTTCCCCCAGGAAGTTGTTTGTCAGAGGTGGTGAGATGTCTCTCTCATTAAATACTATATTACCTTGGAGTGTGAAATTGTGATTCTGGTTAATTTTGTGGGGAGGCAGCCAACCTCTGCTATAAAGCACTGTGGGACACCCTGATTAAAATTAAATGTGTTGATAATTGATGCTTCTTTCCAAAGCTTAATCTTAACCCAATTTTTCTGCTACTTTCTTTTCCCCCTTCTTTCAACTCCAAACATCATTCTGCCATTATCACTCAATAGTCACAAACATTCCCATCAGATGATTTTCAAACCGCCACTCCCCACGGATCAGTTGCCCCTTCACAGTCATACATACCACCTGTTTCCCCACAGGCACCCATTAATGTTCTCACTGCATCCATGCCAGTCAGTGATACTGCTGGACTAGCAAGGACAATTGTGCCCCACGCTCAGCAGACCCAACACCCTGCCACTCCCATGCAGATCACTGACATCATTTCCCAGGCCGCACCCCAACAAACACAGTCTGTCGTGATCCCCCAGCAGACTATTGTCCCACAACAACAGATGGGAATGGATCCCCAGACCTCCACCCTTCATTTGCAGCAGCAGCAGCAGCCACAACTGCAAATAGGGGGGCAGTCAGCTGAGCTTGAACAACAACAAGTTACTGCCGCTCAGCCTGCAACAGAACAGCATCAACACAGCCTTTCAGCTACGTCCATCGAGAAACATCAGTCTGAGACTCAGCAGCAGATCTGTGTACAGCAGTCTGCCCCACACGTCCAGCCAGCTTCACAGCAGCATGTGTTCACACCACAAACAGGTATGGAGCAGCGAGCTATGCAATCAACAGGGGATCCCTGTGAACAGATAATGCTACAATCACAACAACAGCTTCAGCAACAGCAAACTTTGTTACAACAGCAGCAGCAAAAAGAGCAGCAGCAACAAGCTTTACTGCTTGAGCAACATCAGCTGTATGTCCAGCAACAGCTTGATCAGCAACAACAAAGAGCACTGCTTCAACAGCAGCAGCAAGCTCAGCTACAGCAGCAGCAAGCGCTTAAACAAAAGCAACTGTTGGATCAACAGCAACAGCAAGCTCTCATTCAGCAGAAACAAGAGCAGCAGCAACAAGGTCTTGGACCGCAAGAGCAACCAATTTTTCAGCATCAGTTAGAGCAACAACAACCAAAGCAACCTCCTTCACAGCAACAAAGTCAGTTATATCAACAAATTGGACAGCGCCAAACTGGAACACAAAAGGAAACAGAGAATCAGCAACAAAGTGGGCAAAACGAGCAACAAATTTTATTGCAGCAGCATCCCCAGCAGACGCAGCAGCAGAATGAACAACAACTGCAACAGCAGGCCTTAATCCGGCAAATGGAACAGCAGCAGGCACTGATACAACAGCAGTTAATGCTACAGCAGCAGCAGCAGCTTCAACAGAAAGCTCAGCTGCAGCAACAAGAGCAGCAACAAGCGCAACTCAAACAGCAGATAGAGCAGCAGCAGCAAGCTCTGTTGCAACAACAGTTAGAGCAGCAGCGTCAACAGCAAGTCCTGTTACAACAGCAAGCAGAAAGATTACAGCAACAGGCTCTAATGAAGCAGCAGTTTAAAGAGCAGCAGCAAGCTTCCATCATTCAACTTCAGCAAACTGAAAAACACAAAGCTGTCCCTATACCACAAAGCAACAGTGAGCAGCAGATTCATCATCAACCAACCGATATACAGCAGATGTGTATCCCACAACTGAGCTCTACTCAGTTTACACCTCATGCTTCTCAGATGATAGAGCAACAGCAGCAAGTAGCACTGATGCAGCAGCAGCAGGCATTTGTTGCCCAACCACAGCAGCACACATCTGTAATGGAACCTCACATATCAGTTGGCGCACCAGTCAGTACTGAGGTAATTCATCACCAAACTTATATTATATCTCAGGGCCAAGTGCCCATGACCATTCCTACTACTGTTCAGACGCCTGCAAGTGTCCCAGCTCAAATCCTTACACAGCAAGGACAAAGTGAGGCTCAGCCCCAGAACCAAGGCCAGAGCCCAGCCAAGTTTATAGCTCAGTCTGCAGTCCAAGCACCTCAAGCTATGACAGAGGGCCAGGTAACTACCCCATTATCATTGATTCAGGGACACACACAAGTCATCCAGAGCCAGCAGGTTCCTTCCCAGAGTAGTTACCCTGGGCCTGTTACTCCCACACAGAGTCAGGTAACTTCTCAGCCAATCCAGGCTCATCCTCTGACCACAACCTTTACTCAGTCACAGCCACTGCATGGCCAGGTCCCAAAGGCTGATGTTCAAATGATGGGCCAACAAAGTCAAACTACTGTCCAGCCTCCAGGTGCAGTTGCTTCAATCCCCAGTCAGATTCAACATGAAACTCTTATTCAGCAAAATGCTCCAATGCCAGCGCTCACCCAGCCCCAGATCCAACAACAAACTCAAGGCCAGCAAGCTAGCCAGTTGCATGCTCAGTCTGCTGCTGGTCCTTTGACCAGTCAGTATGTCCCTCACCCTACCCAGCAAGCCATACCACCTGTACAGTCTGATATAACTCATATTACCCAACGGCTGGAACAACAGCACCCAGTAATCCAGTATCAGCAGATGATTCTGTCACCTGGCTCAGCTGGAAGTTGTGGAACTAAAACAGATGGTCTCAGTTCAGTAGCTGCCCCTCTTCACCCTATACAGACCAAACAAGCACAAGTCCCAGGCCAAAGATCACTACATCCAGTTGTTCAGGGTGACCCTTCAGTAATTCAGTCCATCTGCCAGCCTGCTGTTCCTCAGTATACTGAGCAGTACCAACAACAGCTGCAGAAGCTTTCTCACGTGCAGCAATCTCTCGCCATGCCACCCCCACAGACCCAGCTACCGGCACTACCCAGCTCAACTCCCGTTCAGCAACCACTTCCTCTGAAACCAGCTTTGATAACCTTTGACGAGAGTCAGCTTCCCTCACAGTGTCAACCGCCTTCACCTCTAATGACCACTGCTCCTGGACAATTAGGCCCCAATAATGTGGCTGAGCCTCAGTCCCAGGGCAAGACCCTGTCTCTCTATAGCCACCTAGTGCTAGGTGCCCCTCCTTCTCCACAGCACCATCCCAAGCAGATGCCACCAGCTCACACACAAACACAAGCCAGCAATCAGGCCCAAGCACACTCTCAAACACAGATACACACTCAGACACACTCTGAGACACCTATATCTGAGCAGCCTATTTTGCCCCATGCTGTCTTTCCTACGCAGCAAGTGCCCCTAAGCCCTTTGCATACCTCATGTCCTTCTACACTATCATCTCTTACATCCCTGCCATCCACCTATCCTGCTGTTGCCCCTGCTCCAGAGCTGCCTACATCTTCACCAGCAGCCCAGGTAACCTTACCAGCGCAAGTCGACTTTATACCCACCTCCCCTCTGCCTGTTACTACTCTACAATCACTTGATTCTAATGCCCCCAAACTGACCCAAGGCTCGCTGCAAGACTGTGACCTTTCCCTGCTGGGCATTGCTCAGGTACAAGAAGTATGAAAGTTTGCTTTATAAATTTGATAATAACTTTACTGACATGCTGGCAGAATAAGTAAGAATACTGCTAAATCTAAATATTTGAAAATAAGCTTTGACTGCACCTTTTTGATTCATACTAACAAATTTTGATTCCTAAGTGTATTCATAGAACATGTCCTATATGTCATTTGTCACAATCACATTATTGCTTTACTTGCCGTTAACATAGCTAATCTATTTTTGCATTCTTTTCTTCATGCTGGCATGGTTTGTGTGTGTGTGTTTGTATATATGTCACTCTACAGGATGGTCCTTGTAAGACAAGTGCAGATCGTCATTCTTCATCAGGGTAAGTGATATCATTGCAGTCTGATTTCCATATAAATGCAATCTCAGTACTGAGTGAAGCTGTAATTTGCCATACAAGGACTTAAAACATCCTCAGAGACTTGGTTTTTCTTTTAAATTGAATTCATTTTGCAGCTAAGTAGTAGTGCAAAAAGATTATGTTTTTTAGAAATCATAAAAGAGTCTTATGATGTAATAATGTTTTACATTTGAATCCTTTACAATTTCACATTAAATGTTGAGTGAGAGCCTTTAAACTGCTTCAAGCATGGCTGCTGCTTTTAGATCATTTGTGGAAGACTCATCTGCATTTTTCCCTGTGTTGCACTAGATTTTAAACACTGTGGCCAAATGACAATCCTTTATCTTTAAAGGCTCATTTTGGGTAACAATGCATAGTCTCAGTGATCTTTCTTTGGCAGGTCAGGAGTATTTGGTTTTGGTTGTTCTGGTTCAGCCAGAAAAGTCCATTGCACTGTGTGCTGACATGCAATAACATGCTGACAGAAACCATAGTTCAGGTGGTTTTTGTTGGATGTTCTTCTCATTGACAGTCTGACCCTCAGGGTCAGATTCCTCGTGCATAGACCTGCTGGTATTGAAAACAATGAGAAGTTTGCTTCTGTTTGGGCCTCTGACTAACGTGCCACATTTGGAATCGGACACACTAGTGTTTGATCTCTGCTTCATAGACAGGAACTTTGCTCTTATTACCAGTGATGATTCTGGACAGCCATTCACAAATGCAGGTTAAAGCTTTATTATGCAAAGGATAATCCATATGTAAACATGATTCAGGAACACAGACATCTTCTCTGGGCTAAAGTTCATTTAAAATGGACTGAGGCAAAGTGTAAATACGGTCTGTGACAAACAAAGTTTGAAATTCTAATTGGAAAACATGAATGCTGAGGCACCACACTAAATAGGGAAGGGACCATCCAGTTTGTTATCAGCACTCAGTTCAATAACCTGCATCTCTGACAGTATGTGGTTACATTAGTGCCTATGTAATAATAACCCTGAACATCTGGAAAGGCACCATCAGTGCTGAAACATGTATACAGGTTTAGAGCAACACATGCTCCCATTCAGATGACATCTTTCTTAGGGAAGGTCTTGCATATTTTAGCAAGACGGCGCTAAACCACATACTGCATCTTTTACAACAGCGCTGGCTTTTTAGTAGAAGACTCCAGGTGCTGAAGAGGCCCGCCTGCAGTCCAGATCTGTCACCCATTTAAAACATTTAATGCATCATGAAATTAAAAATACCACAAAGAAGACACAGGATGTTTGAGCAACTAGAATCCTACATGAGACAAGAATAGGACAATATGCCTCTCCCAAAAGTTCAGCAGCTGGTCTCCTCAGTTCACAGATGTTTACAGACTATTGTTAAAAGAAGAGGGGACGCTACCAAATGGTAAACAGGGCCCTGTCCCAACTTTTTTGAGACATGTTGCTCCAATGAAATTCAAAATGACCTGATTTTTGAGATTTGGAAATCATTGCATTCTGTTTTTTTTCTATTTTATACAGTATCCCTACTTTTTCATAATTGAGTTTATACATTTATACACACTTAAGATTTACAATACAATTTCTAATCTCCATGACACCTTTAGGTCTATACCAGCCAGTGGCGAAGACCCCTTGCAGCTCTTGGCGAATGGAAAATTAGAGAAACTTAAGTCTCAGAGACGAGCTTCCAGCCAGAAGTCTGAGAAACACCAGTTTCAACTGAGCATGCTTCAGGTGAAAAAATATAGGAAACACCAACACCGACTTTATTACTATATTTGTTAAAGTATATTCATGGATATTAAAAGATTAATAGCAAAGAATAAATGTGATTATTTGTCTTGTACTTAATAGGTGTCCGGCAGTGGGGACAATATGGTGGACTGTCAGTTGGAGACTCACAGCAACAAGATGGTGACATTTAAGTTTGACATTGAAGGGGATGCACCCGAGGACATAGCAGATTACATGGTACATTACTGTATGATCCTGTAGTTTGCACTTATTTTGAAAAGTATTGTTTTAATTTTTGATGACTGCCATTTGATAAAACTTTGCAGGTGGAGGAGGACTTTGTCCTTGATGTGGAGAAAGAAACATTTGTTGAGGAGCTCAGAGCGATAGTTAAGAAAGCCCATGAAATTCTTCAGACACATTCAGAGGTACTATCAGTCTATCCTCTTGAGTTTTTCTGTTTTGTTTGAATAATGCTGAATCTGAGAAAACGTGAATATATATACAAAATGATAAATCCTTATTTTCGTACTAGACTGGATCGACTGACCAGTTACAAGTCAGCACTCCCACTTACTCCAGTAAGTTTAGGCATATACAAATGTTCTGGTAGAATGGGAATATGTTCTATGTGATGTTTCTCAATTTAGTAGAAAACAGTAAACAATCTTTACGGTTTCTCAGTGGACCCAGTGCCCCATTCCTCCCCAGTGGGTCGTTGGCGGTTCTTTATCAACCAGACTATCCGCCACAGAGACTCTCTTTCCAGTCAGGGAGCAACCACACCATCACCCACTGCAGAGACAAGGATTCCCCAGTCTCCTAAAAGAGAGAAAGGTGAGCACTCCTGGAGTCGGTTTTATTACTTTGGCTTATTAACATGGCCCATTTGGCCACATAACAAAAACTTAACTCCGTGTTCATTTCTGCGGCTGTAGAAAGTGAAGGATCCCAAAGTCTGGAGTCCTTGAGTGGAATGGGCTCTCCTTCCTACCCCACCCTTTCTGCCACCTCCCCCCCAGACTCCACTGTTTCAGTACCTACTTCCATGAGCCCCTCTGCTACCGCAGCCCCTATTCATCACGCAGCACCTGAAACCAGGCCTGGACCAGCCTCTGTCCCTGTCACCACCTCAACTGGCCTTATCTCAGCTTCTGCTGACCAAATTTCTATTGCTTCTTTAACTATAGCAACATCTGCTGCTGCTCCTGATGCTAACCTCACCAGCTTGTCCACTGCTCCTGCTGTTGTGTCTCCCTCACCCATCACCATTCATCCTGATAACCTGACTTCTCCTGGAACCAGTGTTTGTTCCACTGCGAGTCAAAGTGTAGATGATACTCTGATCTCTGCTTCAAGGCCCCGTATGTCTGCCGTGGACCAATCTTCAGCCTCTTTTCATTCCCCTTCTCCTGCTGTAGTCATCCCTTCTACTGTAAGCCAACTTGGCATAGAGCAGCAGCAGACATACACCCAAGTAGCCCAACCAGCCCCACAACAGCCACACCAACAGCTACAGTCTGCATCACAGCAGCAAGTACCATCACCACAACAGAAACTGCAGTCCCAACATCAGGTGTACCACGAACAAGTACCACTACAGCAGGAACGAGCACTTCAGCAGTCTCTCCAGCAGTTGCATCAGCAGCAGCTAATTCAAACACAAATACCACTTCAACAACAGCTGACTGAGGTGCAGGGAATGTCTCAGCATTGTCATTCAGAGGTGTTACAGCAGTCTCTGCCTCTGCCACCTTTTCCTCAGCAGCCAACCGAACAACCCCTTGTTCAACAGCAGACATCAAAGTTTGCCCCACAGTTGCTGCAGCAGCCTCAGTTACAGCAGTTACAACAGCAGATTATGAGTCCTGCTGGTCCATTGCCCCCCAAACAAGCCCACATTGATCAACAGCAGCAACAGTTAAACCTACAACAGACGTTACACTTACAGCAGCAGCAGCTACAGCAGCAACAGCATCAGATGTTTATGGGTGCTGCAATTTTGAAACCAGATCAAAACCAAATGCTGCCCCTATCAGTTAGTCAGCAGTTTCTTCAACAGCAGACACAGCTAAATGTTTGCCCAGTACCACAACAGCAGGTCCCACAACAAACCCAAGTGCCTGTTGAGCTGTTATCACAACACATACAGGCACAGAAACAATCACAATATACTGAGCAGCAACAGGAGATGGTTAAAGCTGTGGACACACCCCTCAAACAGCTGCAGTTTCCACTACAGAAGCAGTCCTCCTTACAGATGTCAGAGTCAGAGGTGTCCACGGGAGAGACAAGTGTTACAGAGGACACAGGGAGTTATTCTGCCCCCTTTCATCCCTCCTCTGACTCCTCTCTGCCACCTCTGCATCTGGGAACTGCTGAAACCCCCTTACCCACATTCTCCCACGTAATGACGCCATCCCCTGTTCAACCTTCCTCCGTAGCCGAGTCAGACAGCGAAGGCCCCCCCAAAATTGAATTTGTAGACAACCGCATAAAAACCTTGGATGAAAAGCTAAGGAATTTGTTGTATCAGGAGTACAGCAGTGGGACAGCACTGGCTGGGGGAGCTACCTCTGGCCCAACATCAGCTGCCTCCACATCAGCAGGTGGTGATGAGTCATCAGAGCCACAGTCAATCCACCACTCATCTTTCCCCCCACCTGCCTCCATCTCAGATACTTCCCCACAATCCTCATCCTCCACTACTTCCTCCACCACCTCCCGTTCATCTTCCACCTCTCCTGACCCAGAGAGAGAAGGAGGTGGAGAGAAAGCTTCCAAAGAGGTGCCCAACTCTATGGAGTTGGACCCAGTGGAGCAGCAGCTTGGCCCATCACTCCTCACCACCTCTGTCTCATCCAGCCCACCCACCCCTCTTCTGCCTCCCAATCAGGATGACTCTGCTGGGCCCCAACGCCCACCTGTACCAGGAGAACCAACCATTCTTGTGAGTGAATACCACAGAATAGATTTCAAGTAAATTCTCCTTCAGTTTGTCTTTCACTGTAGTGAATTATAATTATTGTACTGTTTCAGTGTGTAAATGTGACTCCACTATGTTTCAGCTGTCCGCGATTATTTGTATTATATAAATGTTTGAGTATCTCTGCGTTCTTTTTATATCTCAACTCCATGCAGCCACTCTTAATTGTCTTAACTGTTCTAGGCTGTACCCTCACATTCTGACACCAGTGCCATTGGAGATGCATCATGGCCCCCCAATCAGCAACCGATCCCCCTCCGGCACGGACAGCAGCAGCACAATGCAGGAGGTGGATATTTTGGCCTAAACCTGACATGTCCTAGTATCAGAAATCCTGTTAGCAAGAAATCCTGGACTCGAAAATTCAAAAACTGGGCATGCAAACTGCGTCACTCCGCCAGCTTGTTCAAGAAGCCCAGAGTCCAGCAAGGTAGCGTCCTTTTAGGGAGTAAGCGCGCACGAGAGAGAGCGAGAGCGAGAGAGAGAGAATGGGATGTTGGGGCATGGACCTAAATCTAATATCTAGTACTAATTTTAACATAGCAAAATAACTTTTTTAACCTTTAAGGCTTTAAAGTTAATGTTAATGGACATTAATGTTTCCAGCTAAATAATACTGTTTTATGTATGTTTTTTTATTTGGTTATAGTCCCCCCTGTAAGTCCCTAGTGTTGACATCACTGCATACATTACTGTTTGTTTTTATTTATTGATTTTTTTTTCTAAATTCCTTTTTACTAAATTTCATTTTCTTGGCAGTCTTTCTTTTTGCATGACTTGCTCACTCAGGGGCGAGAACAGTGGAGCGTAGAGGAGGGTGGGAGATTGGCACAGTATAGGAAGAGTTTGGCATCACAAATCTGATGTCCTCCCAGTGCTGATGAACTATGGAGTAAAGACAAGCTGTGCCTGTGCCAAGGAAATATTCCTTCACATCACACCTCCCTTCATTGTCCCAAGTCCACAGGCACTGCCAGCAACAATCATCTCAACTGCACCTGCTGACTCAGTGTAGACAGCGTAATGCAACTCACACCATTACACAGATAGCATAGATGCTAAGTTACCAAGCTGATGTTATGTAATTGTTTGTAGTTCAGAATACATATAGGCTTATCCTGTAAACTCATACACAGTAGCACTGCTCCAAAACAATAATATATGATGTAGCTGTAGTGAAGTAAGTGTAAAATATATAGTGAAGGTCATAATATGTTAGAATACAGTGTGTGCATTACCAAAGGATTGTAAGTTACTGCCGGGCTCTTTTGCACACGTTTAGGCTTTCCATATGGCTACGTTTTATCATGCTTTTCAAGTATTCCAGTCATCTTGCATGTAATCGTGTTTATGTGTGTAAAGTGTGTAGCAGTAGCTTAGAGCTTCTGTTACAAGAGCACATGCATGAGCATGTATGTTATGTTCTACACGCGTGACTAATAATGGACCATTACCTGTAAGTAACACATATACCAGGCTGTATATATTTTATGTTAATTTTTATGTTTTATTTTTCCCTTAAAAATGGCTGTGGTGATCCATGTACACACTCTAATGTCGTAATCCCAAATATCAAACACACTGACCAATATCACTGTTGCTCTGACAAAGATCTTAAATGTGATATTGGGCTACATTGTCTAATGAGTGGGTGGAGCAGTGATGACTTGGTGAGAATGAGAGAGTGGATGTGTGGGTGGGCTATACTGTATTTAACTGGTATTTTAAAATATGTTTTTCCTTTTAATGAATGCATTTACCACTACTCCCCACACCTCACGAAGTTTTTTTTTAACAACTTTAAATTCACAAAGACCTCATTTTAAAATTGACATCCACAGAAAGTATCTTTACACAGTTTACAGACTTGCATGCATGTTAAAGAAGTCACAATGTTCTGTGATTTGAATGGCCAATTCTTAACACTGTGCCTTGGTGTTTGTTCTTCGTGTCTGTCCTTTTGCATTTGTATGTCTCACTGTCATGTGCATTTTTCTGTTTCTGTTCCTTTCTTGTATGTCTGTATCATCATTTGTGTGTTTTTTATACGTGTGTTTGTGTTTTTGTATCTTTGTCCTTGTCTATTCCTTTTGTTTTCATCCCTTTCTCATTATCAGAAGCAGATTCAAGCAGTCAGCTGTTTAAAGATGGGAAAGCAGGAGCACCACTTAATCCACCGCAGCCTTCTAAAGGACGCTTTCAGGTAGGAGCACATTAGCTGATTCTTGTTAGTCTCAGTCTTTGGGACAGTCTGAACTAGGGCTGCAACAAAACATTTTGGTAGTCGACTAATCTTCCAGTTTTTCTTTGATTAGTTGATTAGTCATCGATTAATGTTTCATATGTTTCCGGGTCAAAATAATGACCCAGGAAACGCTTAGCAAGCACCATCCTGAGCAGTTTCTGACAGTTAAGCTAACATAAACATGACAGTACGAACATTTACATGAACAAGGTATCAGTGTGACGAACTAACTTAACTTTCTAAAACTGACCCATTCAGAGTTGATGTCACAGCTCCAGGGGGCCGGCCTTAAATGTTCGTGCACGGCAGTATTGCTGTTGTGAAAGGAAAGCTCCGCGTTGCACAGTCTGCATTTAACTTTGCTTGTTTTCTGTGAAATGCTTTCACATTTTTTAAAATCTCTGTTTCCATTTTCTGCTGACCTCCTGTTTTGCATTTCGCACTACATTCTTTTTCCTTAGTATTGTCTGCAGTCTTGGCAGACGATATAGGTGATACTTCCCCCATAGCTTCCTGTAGTGTATTGCAGTTACAAAAACACATTTACTTAGTATTAGTATATGAAGCGTTGACAGTAAAATTTCGCATCAACTAATTTTTATAGTTGAGTCATGAATTATGCCGACAAAATGTTGCAGCCCTGGTCTAAACAAGCAATGAAGATTTCCCACATTATTAATCACCAGGTGACTCCAGTGCCCCAGACCTCTCCTCCAAAGGATCGAGCATCGGCCCATGGTGGCACTCACAGAAAAGTTGGCCGTTTCTCTGTGACCCAGGCTGAGACTAAGAAAGATGACAGGCAGACTGACAGCTCGCCAGTGTCTCCTGATTTGGTGAGGGAGAGGAGGAAATCTCGGGCAAAGGAAGGAGATAAAGAAGAAAGTAAGAGAACTCCATCAATGGCCCACGCTCCTCGAGGTCCTGGCCACAGCCACTCACCCCTTGGAAGCAGTGATGATGATGATGAGAGTGAGCTGGAGGATGAAGACCTGCGAAGAGAATTACACAAGCTCAGAGAAAAGTAAGTCAACAAGGGAAAGAAGTTTTATTATTGTACAAGACTTTTGCCTCTTCATTTATTGAATTTTCTTCTTTGTGTCTCCGTTTATTTTTGTTTCTTTCCCACAGTACATAACCGTTCTCTTTCTCTGTAGGCACATCAAAGAGGTGGTTTCCCTTCAGGCTCAGCAGAACAGAGAGCTCCAGGAGCTGTACAGACAGCTTCGTTCCCTCAAAGACCAAAGACAGAGTCTGCCTGCCTCCCTATCTCGTACCCCTCCTCTTCCTGCAGCGCCCCCTGCCCTCTCACCTCGCAGGCCCAGGCCAACCAAAACAAAGTTTCGGCCCAGGCCTCACTCTCACGTAGACAACAATGGAGTTACACATGCTGGTGAGGCTTTTACTATTTCTTCCTCACTTTCTTGTTTTGTTTTTTTAGATTTGCTCTCTGCGAAACTGTGTCTTGTATGTCTCATCCAGGGATTCAGCAGTCAAGCAGCTTTTCAGGTAGTGAAAAGAATAGGCTGTCACTGTACTGCAAGCCAGAGCACCTTACTACGCTACCTGCTAAAAGAGGTACGGTTTATCCTCGTAGTGCTAAAATCGGGTCAGCATACCATAATTAATGTCAGTTGGTGCCATGACGAGTCGCCTTGTTTTTCCACAGATCACAGTCCTCTAAGAAAAAGTACGTTCACAGATGAGCTGCACAAACTTGTTGATAATTGGACAAAGGAGACAGTGAGCACCACCCCGCCTAAACCTTCACTGAATCAAATTAAGCAGATTCAGCAGGTGCAGGAGTTGGGAGGCTGGAGCCAGGGAACTGAGGTAGGACTACACATGAAAAGTGTTGTTGGTATATCAGGCATATCTTTCTTAATAATTAATTATTTGGATAAATAAACTTTATATATTTCAAATGCATTTTACTGAAAACTGTGGCTTATTGTTTATGAGAGGAAAAAAATCATTTTTGAGTGTGATTTTGAATTACCAAACAATTCTCCATGGTTTTTGGTGATGATGATACAACTAAGTCAGAAAGCTTTAAGAGTTTTAGACAGTTTCTTGAGCCAACAGTACCAAAAGGTTTGTTTTGTTATTGTAGTCATAGTCTCTAAGTATTTACTGCTATATTTGTGCAGGTGGCTCCCCCAGGTTGGTTTCCAGTGGCACAGGCGCCCACAGCCCCTGCCAGTTTGACTGTGGCACCCTCTTCCCATTACACAGGTGGAGGAAGCCTGTCCACCCTGCACTCTCCAGGACCTCCACCACAAACACACATGGCTCAAGTCCCGCAGATGCAGCAAAGTTTACACCTTCATCAGTCTCTCCCCCTCCAGCAGATTAGCTATCCACAGTCCCAACTCTGCCAGCAGATACCACAGCCCCTGATGCAAACTCCCATGCAGTCTCAGTCTTTATCACAGACACCACCCATCGCCCAGCCTCAAAGCCAACCGCTGCTGCCTTCCCAAATGCCCACATCACCAGTGTCCACAGCTACATCTTTGCTGCCTGGTAGTGGTACCGCTGCACCCACAGATAGCGCTGCTGCTGCTGGTGGGGCATTTTGCTCCTGTTCCTCACCCTCTTCCACCTGTTCCTCATCGTGCTCTACTGCTGCTCTACCTACCAGTGCCAAAATTCACCAAACACCCCCCACCTCTACTCTTCCTCTGGGACAGAAATGAAACCAGGTGAAGTGTGAGGCCAATATGAAGGTCCAAGAGATGGACGTAAAGCAGATCCATTTAGAGTGTTAGTTCTGTGTACGTGTGCGAGAGTTGTGACTGCAATGACATATGGGTTCTAGTGTACTTGTGGATGTGATGGGAAATGAATGTGAAAGAAAGGTGATAGGTTGTAGTATGTACAGGCAGAGGGTAATGTGAAGCATGGCTGGGGTTTCTGAATCAGTATTGAGCTGTATAAAGTCTTTGATGTATGAGTGTGTGCATTTATGAGTGTGGGTGGATTATTTGAGTACATATCACTTCTGTCTTTGGACACAAAATAACATTAACGTTTTTGTTTGCAAACCAACTCAGCGGGACCTGAAATCTCCCTAAGCAGAGACGAGAAGGACAAAATATTTGACGGTGTTGACATTTTTCTTTGGATTTGTCAATGCTTACAGTGAAAGGACTATCAATTTTTAAAAGTGCAATTAGTAATGATCATCTAAATTGATCAGCACGTATTGTTTTCATTTGTCTTTAGGGCATAAAATATTTTTGTAGAAGCACAATGATTAATACCTGATGCATAGGGGATTTTGTTCATCATATTTTAAAACTGTAAGCCTACAGATCAAGTGTTTCAAAGGCAATCAGAAAAAAAAAAACCCAACCTGACAGCAGCATGTTTCAGAGGTCAGCACTTATCCGGCTATCCATTTAACTGCAGTGCAAACAAACACACTGTCGAGGTGTCGTGTACCTGTACAGCATGTGCTTGATTTTATATTGTTTTATGTTTGTAACAAAATTAATATGACCAGATGAATCCATAATATGATGGTAAATTCAAATCTGCCATCTCTGTTCAGTAAATATTTGGGTGCATTCAACCCAGGACTGCATGATTTTATGGCTGGCTTGACTTGCCTAGTGCAAACTGCGTGCACTTGCTGTATATTCATGAATCTCACAGTTACTGTTTGCAGCCCACTGAGGTAACAAGTCATATACATTTGCTTTCAATATGATATGATTTCACATTTGACATTTTCCTTTATTTCTGCTGCATATCATCCATACCAGTGCTGAAGAGGAAGATTTAAAAGGAAAAGAAAAAAACTGCCAAGTTATCATTAACTAAATTATAAAGGTATTCTCATATTGCCTTTTTCTAAAAATACTGCATTTTTGTGAGCGTGTGAGTTTATTTTTTTCTGTGTGACAAAGTGTTGTAATAGTCCTGGTATAGTGCATTAATTCATGCATCAAAGCAGCCTCTCAAATGTCCCTGTAGTCAAGAGGAATTGTTTACGCTGCCTATGTTTTAGGCTTACTTTCTAAAAAAAAAAAAAAAAAAGAAGAAGAAGAAGAAAAGGAAAACAACAGAAACAAAACAAGTGAGCTCTTCAGTCATACACCAGTTCTAAGTTTGATGTTCAACACCAATGTGAGATCCTCACATGCTCATGTGTCAGCTTTGTTTGGCATTGTACAAATTCCTTGTTTCAATTGTGAGCAATTTAATTATTAAATATAGCCTGTTTGAATTCAATGATCAGAAGATGAAATGTGGGCCACTGTGCTTTATGCACACAACTAAAGGTTTACTCGAGTCAAACATCCTTCATTTCTTGATTTCTAAACTCATTTTGTAGATGCAGACATTCAGAGTAATATATCACCAGCAGATATATTACTGTACACTCTGACAGCTTATCAGCCATACACACATTAGACCACTGATGGTTAGGTGTTAATACATTTTTTTGGTCTAATAAATAGCCAGTAGTCAAAGCGGTATTTCTGATTTATTAATAATAGATTGTGTGCCACAGAAAACAGGTGATTTAACAGACAAAGACTGCTAAATGTAAATCAAAGGCATGAAACACGAGTGGTTAAGAGGAATAGTTCATGCCAAGTGGTATGGTTGTTCAGAAGCGGCATAATCTAGAATATAAATTTACAGTACTCAGTATGTGTTGCTTTTCAAGACTACCCACATTTTCACAGAGATGTACTGTAGTTCATTATTAGTGAAGGTGTGTGTGTTGTCATGTCTGATACTAACATGCATCTAACAAGCTACAGCTTAATGATTATGACTCATGAAGAGAAGCTGACTTTGTCCTTGAAGTGTTACCAAAATGTTATCGAAAAGACAAAGATTATTTTTGTATTTTGGAATGAGGTTGTACAAATTGTAAAATTGTGTTCTCCCCGCTACAAATCAGAGGTTATTTGAAACTAGAAAACTGGTTTTCATCCATGTTTACATGGGACTCCCTGTCTTGCTTTAACTCTGACAGGCGAAGCTCATTCCGGGTCATATTCAGATCATTTTTGGTTATTTTGCCATCATATTTTAGTTTTGAACCACTGCAGCCCAGATGGTACATAAAGTAATGACACCTCACCTTCCCACTGAGCTTTAGGTCACATTAAATTAAATTAAAATAAAATTAATACAAATTAAACAGAAAATCTGGGGGCTCCCAAAATGACACGATTGAGAACCATGGTTAAAAAGTACATTTGGGCAGAAAAGAAAACTAAAGGAATAATGTATGTTGCGGGTGATTTAGCCTCTGTAAATTCTAACTAATTCATCTGTTGATTTTATTTATGTTTTGTAACTAATCAAAATAAATGATGTCAAACATCAAATGACACCAGTGTATAGGAGGTTTATTTGTACCGTAAGTTCACTGGGCACGTGGGATGTTCATATATATGCTATATATATGTGTTATTATGATGATAAAACACAATAATCATTTGTAAAACTAGTAAAACCTGGGCTACATTGCCAATCAAAAGTTTTTTTCTTTAATTTCATGACTATTTACATTTTAGATTCCCACTGAAGGCCTCAAAACTGAATGAACAGATATGGAATTATGTAGTAAACAAAAAAGTGTAAAAAGTCAAAACATGTTTTATATTTTAGATTCTTCAAAATAGCCACCCTTTCCTTTGATTACTGCACCCTCTTGACATTCTCTCATTTAGAGAAGCTCATTTAGAGAAGGCCAAGGGTTTGCAGGGCTGTCAACAAAGCGAAGACTTGCTAATTTCAGGAATCTAAAATATAAAACATAATAGAATTATTTATCATTTTTTTGTGCTACATATCTCCCATATGTCTTACTTCATGTATTTGATGTTTTCGTTATTTATCTACAATGTAGAAAGTAGTAAAAATAAAGAAAAACCATTAAATGAGAAGGTGTATCCAAACTGCTAGTCTGACTGGCAGTGTATATATATCTGTTAGTGCCGGACGTTTTTCTCCATTCTCCAGAGGAGCCTCACAGATCTCAGCAGCTAACAACACTTGACCTTCGGTGCATTCCTGACCTGGAATTGCTGTTACTCATAATGCCAGGATGTGAGAAAGAGTGCCAGGGAATAAAAACATTTTTTATAAATAAATTTCATAAGTGATGAAGGGCCTTAGGCAAATTAAAAAGAGAAAAAGATAATTGAATTATAAAATATATGTACACTTGAATCACAATCCTGATCACAACACTCCACCAGTTGCACTCATAGACCGATGTGTGTGGTTTGCATTTCTTAACACAGGTTCAATAAAATGACAACGTGAAAAATAATGACGTAAATACACACTTTTTAAATTATAAAATCAGGTTACTCAACGTTGGCAATAATTATTTATTTTTACTTGAAAAGAAATATCCGTTTCAAATTATAGTTTGTATTCTGACTGACATAAAGTGTGAAGGGAAAAGAGATTTAAAAAATTAAACGTTATGAGAGTGTGCAGTTATTTGACAAATCGTATGTACTCGCATGCTGATAATTATGTAGTACATTTCTGTTTCTATGAGATGACGGCAAAAATACATGTTTGCAGCGTCTCCTGACGCATAGTACTGAATTTCCGCACCGTAACGTAGTTTCCTGAACGCAACTCAATTTTTGACTGTCTACAACTTTATTGTCCCCGCCACGGCAGACAACGACGAACAACGGTCTGACGTTACTACCTTTGAAATGGCGTCGATGCAGTTAAATACGATGTTATTTGTTGTTGTTTTGTTAGTTTAGGTCGCTTCGTGCTACAATTTTCTGGTCCATTGTGAATTTCTGGACCTGGCCTTTATATTTGGGCATTACAAAGTTGATAAGCAAAAATGTGGTGAAGCAAATTGTTAATAATTTACGTTGCATAATAAGGCCGCAGCTAACCCCGAGCTTGCGTAGGGATTACAACGGCTTTTCAATAGTTGGCCCAGCCGCAGCTACATTTTGGTGAGTTGCTATCGTGGAAAGAAAAATCCAAACGTCTTAACCAGCAACAACGTTTTCCTGGCTGAAATATACTAGCTGCATCAGATACATATAAGGGTTCATTCACGCTTCGTAGCTACTTTTGCTTAAGTTAACATCTTGGCAAATAATTTTCTTCTCTAACTACATCGCTTGCTAACGCGGCTAACGTTAGCGTTAGCCTACTTGCTGTATGTATAAGTGCGTTGATAAAGCTAGCAGCACAACATTCACTATGCATAGTGTTTACAAACGGAGCTAACGTTAGCGTTAACAGCTGTTGAGCAGAAGCGATCTTGAATTTTCGTCCGGGATGAGTCTGAGCTTATCTGCAAAGATTAGTATTTGACCAATATGCACCGATACTCATTAATTCATGTACCACCGAAACAAAATGCTGATCATTCAAGTAAACGACTAAACTTATTCGTTATGACGGGGACAGGATTTATATGTTGCTCTAATCAGCTCTCTACTAGCGAGTGTGGGGTCATTATGGTGAGCTGCTAACAAGTTTTGTTTTGTTTTTCTTTTTTTCCCTTTTATTTTAACAGGTTTTCAAGTAAACCTCTGGACATGTGCATCAAGTAGAAGAATCTGAACGTGAAGTGACAGATTTCACCAGCCTTACCATTAATACATAAATAATAATTCCTTTTGTTGATTAATTAGTCTCTCCTCACTCGTTTCCATTAGATTTGAAAATATTTTACATAAATATCTTGCACAAACACACTGAACATGGCATCAGTGCCCGTGTATTGTCTGTGTCGTCTGCCATATGATGTGACACGCTTCATGATAGAGTGCGACATTTGTCAAGACTGGTTTCATGGAAGGTAGGATGTTTTCGTGCTTTGACCCACTTTATTAGATTTATGATGTGGTTACATCTGTTGTCTTCACTGTAAAATTTCTGTGTCTATATTGGGTAATGGAGCCATTCTTTGTTTTGATATAAGTATGCTTTTTGTGTAGCTGTGTTGGAGTAGAGGAAGACAAAGCGGCTGAGATTGACCTGTACCACTGCCCCAACTGTCAGGTCACTCATGGGCCTTCTGTTAGTAAGTTAACATTTCTTAAGTAAAACTCTCAGGGTTGGTGTTATTATTAGTTGACTTTTTCATAGGAATGTACAGGTTGAAAACTGTTTTCTCCATTTTCTTAGTGCGCAAACGCCGGGGAGGCAATAAGCATGTAGATGGAGGTGCCACTGGAGGAAGAGACCCAAGTAAGCCTGTTAAGACAGGGAGCGCACAGTTTGTTAGGGAGCTACGGAGCCGAACCTTCCCGAAGTAAGTCTCACCTGCCATCCTGCTAAAACAAAAGTTTGAAGAAAATCATGGTTTGTAGTGTGTTTTTCACATTGTAAGAACTTAATGTATTATTGCTGTTATAATATCCTGGCAACTAGTTTCTTAGTCAACTAAACAAAGAAAAAAATGTGGCACATAGTACTCCAAACACACAAGAAGAAGAAAAACACTTAAACCGATGTTAAATATGATATGAAAACGTTACTTGTTCACGTTTTATTAAAATGTGACAAATTAACATCCGAAAAACAAATAAACAGCGACTGAAAAGTGTGATACACTGTGCCATGCATAATGAATTCCCTGGCCATCCAATAGATGTAATCTCTCCAGCGTGTTCCAGGTCTACTCCGGGGCCTCCTCTCGGTAGGACATGGCCGGCCAGAACACCTTACCCTAGAGAAGCCCGCCTTAACTGGCTCCTTTCAATGTGGAGGAGGAGCAGCTCTACTCTTAGCCCCTCCCAAATGAACTCCTCACCTTATCGCTGAGGAAAAGCCTTTTCACACCTATGAGAAAGCTCATTTTCGCAGCTTGTTCTCACCTTTATATAACTAGAAATAATAGTGTTGACAAAAAAATCAGGCAAAGATGAACAGTTTAATGATGATGCTCCATCTGGTGGCAGATGGCTGCATAACATTTAGGACACAACAATTTACCAGCATTTAAAATGTAAAACAATTAGATAGTAGGGCTGGGCCATATCACACCGTTCACGGTAATACCGGTATAATGTTGGGCAATAATAAAAAATGAAATATCGCGATAGAATGTGGGTAAAATGTGCATGCGCAGTGCCTTTGTTTTCATACGCATATGGCGGAAAAAGCATGGCGGCGACAGAGAATGAGATGGGCGAAAGTGGATCGTTGAATGAAACGGATGAATCAGAATTGGTTTGTAAAAATGCTGCAACTTCAGTGGTGTGGAACTGGTTTGGCTTTCGTCCGTCAGATACACAACAAAGCACTATTTTTGGTAGAGCATGCTAGCGGGCTGTCGTTATTACTGTGTTTTTTGGAAAATACGGCACACTTAAAATCAATCCTTTGATTTTTCTGAGAATCGACAGAGCCCCTTATAATCCCGTGTGCCTTATGTATGAATCCTGGTTGTATTTACTGACCTCGAAAAGATTTTATGTACACGGCGCTCGAAAATCTGTCAAATGTTTTAGTGCGACTTTGCTAAGCTACGAAGCCGCACCGCTTGATGGATTGTCGGAGCATTACGGCTATCGTAGGCAGGAGCCTCGCGGAGTGATACGTACTGTGCTTCAACATAATGTTACCGTATTGTGTGTGTAACCTCTTAAGTTTTGTGGATATTATACATGGTTATGCTGAGGATATGTCGGCCAGTTTCCACTGGAAATGCCTTTTGGTTAAACTGTCAGCAAGGAATTTGCATTTGCACTGTTAATTTTTATATAACTTTAATGCACATAAAAAACAGCTGCTTGTTTAAGTGAAAATACATTGATGTTTTTTTTTTTTTGCACTAATGAAGTTGTGGAGTTGTATTTTGTCTAGTGTCAGTTATATCGTCAGTTATATCGTTATCGCAAATTTTCAAATGTATATCGTGATAAATATTTTTGGTCATATCGCCCTTCTCTATTAGATAGATTATAGTGACAGTTAGTTGTCTGGTTGACTAGTTGCTAACATCCCAAATACATTGCTATTAAAGTTGATTGCATTACATTCTACTAGTCTTTATCTAACACTGGTCTTGAAACCGGTTGGTGAACCAGCAACACCGACTGCTGACTGAATAAATATTATAATTTCAGGAATTTAGTGGTTGCTGGTTTTTGCAAGGACTTTAGGTTGCCAGCCAGTCGCTAGTCCTCTGTGTATGTGTGTGTGTTAGTAAGGGAGACTGGTGTTATAGTTATTACTACTTATTCCATGTGTCACTATTTTAGTTAGCATCCTGGGCTTTTGATCTTTAATGTAATAACACTGTAAATCACTCTGTCCTATTATTGTTTTTGTTTTCTTGTGATCAGAGTGAAAACGTACTTTTTGTTTTTCTGTGACAGTGCGGATGAAATATTGTTAAAGCCTTCAGGGGCCCAACTTACAGTTGAGTTTCTGGAGGAGCATTCATTCAGTGTACCTGTCATGGTTCTGCGGCGGGATGGCCTGGGTATGACCCTACCTCCATCATCATTTGGCGTCAGTGATGTGGAGCACTACATTGGTAAAGTTTTGATACATTTACAATTTAAATTATGGTTAGGTTGTGTTTTTGTAATCGGTAAATTCGTTTTTGTTTGCTTTGTTTTCTGAAACCTGTGCATTTTGTTAAATTCAGGTTCGGATAAAGAGATTGATGTAATCGATGTTTCACGCCAGTGTGATCTGAAGATGCGTTTGGGCGACTTTGTTGAGTACTACAACAGCCCCAACAGAGACAGGGTCCTCAATGTCATCAGCCTGGAGTTCTCTGAGACCAGGTATGAAAAGACAGTCAGTCATTCTACTAAATATACGTTTAAGTAACACATTGTCGTTACTGGTGTGGAGTTTTGAAGACTAAATAAAAGTTTTGGATTTATCTTAGACTGTCAAACCTGGTGGAGACGCCTAAGATTGTGAGGAAACTTTCCTGGGTGGAAAACCTCTGGCCTGAAGAGTCTGTTTTCGAGCGTCCCAATGTGCAAAAGTACTGCCTAATGGGAGTGAAGGATAGCTACACAGACTTCCATATTGACTTTGGAGGCACCTCAGTATGGTACCATGTCCTCAGGGTAAGTGGAGGAATTTTAATTGTTTCAAAGGTTTCTGTTCACATTCATTTTTTGTGTTTGTGTTTTAAATGAATAGTTTTGCATCTTTTTAAAAGCTTCCCTTATTGTGCTTACTCAGGGTGAGAAAATCTTCTATTTAATTTCCCCCACCCCTGCCAACCTGGCACTTTTTGAGCGATGGAGTTCATCATCTAACCAGAATGAGATGTTCTTTGGGGACCAGGTTGACATGTGCTATAAGTGTTCTGTCAAACAGGGAAACACCTTGTTCATACCAACAGGTAAGCACTAGAGTAATTCTTTTTGTTAGAGCAGAGTTTTGTTTTGTCAGGTATCTCAAACTAATTACATTAACTCAGCTACAATATGAATATCAGGCATTTCATCTGGTTTCTACATGGGCATACATGATGACAACACAAAAAAGCCGTAGAAAATAAGTAAAGTAGAAACTGTCTATGTTTCTGTGGCGGAGTCTTGTTTCTGCCAAGTATATTGCAACAATTCAGCTTATAGTTCAATATCCAAACAGAGGTCGAACAGCTTTTAAAAGTTACCAGTGAAGAAGAAGAGTGATTGGTGTGCATTCTTTCCCTCTTTGATTTAGATTATGAAAGCAATAACATGCCACAAAATGTTTTGTGAGCAGTAAAGATTACAATGGTGTTTACAACACTGTTTTTGTGTATGCACCATAATACCTAAGCTACATTTCTATATTTATACACTCTTATATTTATACACAGTTGTGTAAAAGCCTTGTTTTAGAGAGACGAGCCAAAGCTGAGAGAAAATGATCTGCTTATAGTGTGGATTTTTATTTATTTATTTTTTAACCAGGGTGGATTCATGCTGTGCTCACTCCAGTGGACTGCCTGGCTTTTGGAGGAAACTTCTTGCATAGTCTCAACATTGACATGCAGTTGCGGTTAGTTTTTTGATAAACTTATGTATGTCAAGTATATTTAATTGAGCATAATTGTATTCCTTTTGACTGAAATGTTGAAATGTCAGTGTTTAGACATGGCGGACGAAGGAACTTGCACCCTTAATTGTTGTGGTTCCTCACTTCTTGTTCCTCAAGCCTGAAGTTCTGTATTTGGTTAAAATTACTATACTTGTGGGTTGTTATTGTTTTTTCCTTGTCTGCAGAGATATTTTAACCTGGTGGCAATAAATAACTTTTTGTGATGTGGTATTGTTTAGGGCATATGAAATAGAGAAGAGACTAAGCACAGCAGACTTGTTCAAATTTCCCAACTTTGAGACTGTGTGCTGGTATGTAGGAAAGCACCTTCTTGATACTTTCAGAGGTAAGGGCTTTGGCTTTTATTATGTTTTTATTTGAACTACTTGGCTGGTCTGTGTTTGCTGTTAATAATTGTTGTATTGTTAACTTTGTGGTGTTTGGTCTGACAGGTTTGAGAGAAAATCGCAGGCATCCTGCCACTTACCTTGTTCATGGGGCGAAGGCCCTAAACAATGCCTTCCGCAGCTGGACCCGCAAAGAGGTAAAACCTTAAACATTTGCAATGTAATGTCCCATTTTAGTCCTGGTTTTACTAATTCTCTTATTGCTTCGTTTATTTCCCTTCTAAAGTTGACTTTGAAATATGGGAAGTTTTTTTTAAATTATTATTGTTTTGGCCCAGAGAATGCTACTGATTGGAGCAGAAATACAGCTCTACAATTGTTTTAATACATTAACTTTAATGCAGTAAAATCTATAGTATCATAAATGATTACATAAAAGTTACTGCATGGTATTTTTCTTGTTTAGAAGCAAAACATTAAATTGCAGCAATGCTGTTAAGAAAACTGCTAATTTGGGATGTGTTTTCATTTGCTCCCTAGCGAAGAGTTAAATGAGAAAATCGGTGCCACTTTCATGTCTGTCTCTGTCAGATGGCCGTAAACTGCTTATACCTCTGAAGCTTGTTTGTTTAATCAGTGTAGAAATGACGTCCTGTGGCTTCGCCACGGTGTTATGTCTGTTATGTCTTGGTTCTGAGCACTTGCCAGACAACCAGCAGAGACTCCAGAAAGTTACCGATCACTGACAGGAAATACTGCTGCATGACCAAAGTCATTACACTAATCTTACCCCTCGGCAGCCATCATGGCATTGCCCTCAGGCTCTGAGCCTGTAACTTTTCCTTGTAACATCATTTGTGTAACTGTAGAGTCTGATGTAGTGACATTTCTACAGTGAAATGATATATGGCCATTTCCCCATTGTGACAGTTTGTAATGTGTGAAATAATGATAAGAATATTAATCATAGTAACATAAAAAGAGCATCGTATCACTTGTAGCTTTGGAAAATGTTGTAAGGAGATGATTGATGATTATCTCCTACACTCAGGCTTTAGCAGATCATGAAGTGGAGATTCCAGAAACCATCAATACTCAGGCGCTGGTGAAGGACCTGGCCAAGGAGATTCGTCTGGTAGAGGTAAATGAAATCACTGAAAGCTTGTTTTAATTCTACAAATGTTAATGTTTAAATGTTTTTCTTACTCTTTCTGTGTTTTAATTATTTTTAAAAATCTGTTTTTTCAGGATATCTTTCAACAAAACATTGGCCGCACTGGTCCTCAGTTTCCTGGTTCGCCACTCTCCAAAGCTCCCCTCACCACCTCTCAGAATTCAGGACGGCCCCCTGGAAAAAAGAAAGGGCCCAAGCCCAAGGAGATGACAGGGGGTGTTGGGCCCCCAGGAACCAAAAAGAAGAGTCAAAAGGGACTACTTAAAGCAGAAGCAGGAGAACTCGATCTGATTGAGATCCACACCAAACATACACTCAAGAAATTTCAACCTGGAAAGTCGAAACACAAGAACAAGGTATGATGTTTGCAGATGTTTGTCATGATAATGGGAATGCCTATCCAGCATTTTCAGTGAACAAGTTTGATTTTCAAATATCCTTATAGTGATGATCTCTCTTTGCAGTTGGAGTTACCATTAGAGGAGTTTGAAGGGAAGATAAATAAAAGCAAGCTGAAACTTGTGTTGACCAATGGAAAAATTCAAGGGTAAGCTTTACAGCCATTTCAAGGGTTCCTATTGGTTCTGTGATCTTACTACAGGTTGATGTGTTTACCTGCTGTTTTTTCTGGCTTCAGTAAGAAGGATGGCAGCAGTAATGGTGCAGGAAGTGCTGGAAACTACAAACATCTTGCGACGGAGGGATCCAGTCTGTCCGACTTGGAGTCTGAGGATGAGTTGCAGATTGATGAGACCCCACCTCCACGACGGAAGACAGCTGGACTGAGTAAGAAGAAGAAGCTGAGTGGTAAGTGTATTATGCATTCTTGAACGAAATATATACATGTGTTTAATCTGTTCATTCATTTATTCATCTAGTAAAACTTGCAAGTAAAATTTATCATACTTAAGTAAAGCTGTTTGAATGCTGGGACTAATAACAAAATGTGGTTTCTAATATAATTCAGTAGTAGTTTCAAAGCTGTAATTTAATAGTGTTAAAATGTACCTTCAGGTCTTCCTAGAAAGCTGCCCAGAGCCAAACCCTGCTCTGACCCTAATCGCATCAGAGAGCCCGGAGAAGTTGACTTTGACATTGAGGTGAGATTATTATTGAAACGGCCATCCTTTCAGGTCTTTGAGTTCCAATTCGAATGTGTTCTTTACTTATAACAGTCAGAAAAGGTCAGTCCCAAAGATTTAAAGAAACTATTCACTACACTATAATTAATGTTTCATAAATTAGAGCAGCTCGCTTATATTGATTTTGTTATCCCCTGCTGAGCAAACAAAAGCTTTATTTCATAAGACAAACCATGGAGTGTTGACAAGAACTTGATGTTCAGTTTTTAAACAATTGATGTGGCTTCAGGAGGACTACACCACTGATGAAGAGGCACTGGCTGCTCATGGAGTGAAGGGTGGTGCAGGGGGCATTCTGGACTTACTGAAGGCTAGCAAGCAAGTGGCAGGCTTGGACTCTACAGCAATCGGGTAAGATTGCCCGGATCATCTGTGTGTGGGTACTTATAAATAATCATAATAAAATGGTACTGTGTGAAGCTGTGCAGCTGAAACACCCAGAAAACTTTGTATACCTTTGTCAAGAGTGGAGGCGGGTGAAAATGACTCATATTGTTGATGAAGTAATCTTGAAAACCTTTATGTTTTACAAATTTGCAGTGGGTTTGGGGTCCGACTTTGTGTAAGAGTTTTATATTGCGAGGTGATTAGTGATGAGCTGTGTACTTTTCTCAGTGAGGAAGCCCCAGCCTCTCCCAGCACTCGTGATGCCATTCAAGGGATGCTCTCCATGGCCAACCCCCCTTCGTCATCCTCCTCCTCATCCTCTTCATCTCCTTTGTCTATATCTGGAGGCCTGACAGAAGGATTAGGGGTCGTCAAGGAAAAGGGGGGCAAGGCTGTATGGGTGACAGGAGGGGTCAAAAAGACAGCAAATTCTGAGAAGAAACCTGTCATTCAGCGACCTGGAAAACGTCCAATTAAACGACCAGCCCGTCACCTTAGTGACGAGGAAAGTCCAGATGAACAGGAGACTCTGGGAACTTGTTTTAAAGATTCAGACTATGGTGAGCAGTACAACTTTGATTAATTTTCCTGATCAAGCCAAAATTTAATTATGATAATTTTTAAAAATTATTTATTTATTTTTTTAAGTTTACCCATCCTTGGAATCTGATGAGGAGGATCACACCAACAAGACTAAGATGAAGCGGAAGAAAAACTGGGATGACACACCATGGAGTCCAAAAGGTAAACATAGCAGAAGGATCGATCAAATTTCTTTTTAGCTTTCTGATGTTTAGTCACTCAATAACTTCTTTTCATATACAGCCAGGGTGATGCCCACCCTTCCCAAACAGGATCGTCCAGCCAGGGAGGGAGCTAGAGTTGCCTCTGTAGAAACTGGCCTTGCTGCAGCTGCTGCCAAGCTGGCACAACAAGTGAGTGGGGGGGAATTAATAAAAAAAATCTTGTCTTCTAATATTCCTTGGAAAAGATGAAAAACGTTGTTGTTTGTGATTCAGGAGCAGCAGAAGCCTGCTAAAAGGAAGTACACGAAAAAGCAGCGTCCCCCTGCTCCTGTCATCACTCCACCTCCTGTTCAGACCGAGCCAGCCCCACCCTCTCCAACACCTGCCCCAGAGTCTGCAGCAGACGTCAGCCCAGACAGAAGAGTGGATTATTACTCTGCTAGTCTGTTGGACCATGAATATACAGCAGGACCAGGACCTTTTGGCTCAGGAGGACCTAGAGGCAGTGGAGCCATGGCTCCGGGTGTATTTCTTACATCAAGAAGACCTTCCCTGTCTCCACAAAATAGCAGCTCTCACTCCGGTGCATCCCCTGCAGGTTTATCCAGTCAGGGCACAACAGGAGTTGGTCAAGGTGAGCATAAACTTGAGTAAACTTTAGTTTTGACAGCATAATTTCATATTTTATAAAGTTTATTTGTTTTTAATGTTTCCCTTATACCTTGATTTAGGGAAACGTCCAAAGAAAGGACTTGCGACTGCAAAACAGAGACTTGGAAAAATCCTGAAAATTCACCGCAATGGCAAACTTCTCTTGTGAGAGGTGTTGGAAATGTGGCTGAAGACTTGAAGAATGAGAATGAAGAAAAGACCTGAAGTAGGTCTGAAGGAAAAAGAGACAGTAATCTATATTTTTTATTCCAGATAAATTTGTTTACTGTTTTTACTCGTTACCGAACCTCACAAAAAAAATTCTTGTCCTACACCAGTTACTCTGCCCAGTTCTGCTCACCCTCATCTGCATAAAGGTATTTTCAGAAGCACATGTGTGGCTTTAAGTGAATCACTGTAATGTGCTGGACAAGCACTTAACGTGGTAATTAACTGTTAATTACCACCTATTTGACATCGCATTTGAATTTCAGAATGTCAGGTGGACATTGATTTAACGTGGTAATTGACAAAGGCAAATGGTTTTTTTTGTTTAGGCCATTTTAGAGGTTGTATTTATGTTTGTACTATCCATCATACATTTTTTTTCTTTTTATAAAGGGAAAGAAAACAGTTAATGTGATATTTGTATAGGCCCCTTTCCCATGCAGAAGATCCATTGGTGCAAATACTGACAGAGTTGTAGTATTATTTTTTAGTTTCCTTTTTACCTAATTTTTATTACAATAAAGGTTGTACAAAACTCAAGTGTGTGCATATAATATGCGACATGTATTAATTCTTTTTGAGAAATTTGCCCCTGATGTTTGTATAGAAAATAGATCTCCATATATTGTAGCTCTACCTATGAAAGCTGACGTGCTAGACTAATGCCAGGACTTACCACCATTATTCTATTTATTCTTTTCATATTTATTTAACAGGGCAGAACTTTTGCCATCTCTTATCCTGTTTTAATGTTGTATGTTTTTACAACCTCATCTTCTGGTCCCCACGTCAAGTATTTTCAACCACTTTATGCTTGTACAAAAACTGTAGCCATTGCTTTGTTGTCACTGTAAATACTTGTAATATTTGTAATTAATATAGCTGCTTAAATGCAGAACAATTTTAGACTTAAAAACAAACAAACAAAAAAAGGTTCCTGCATGTTGCCGTAAATTGCGCCCCGGATGTTAGCAGGACTCTTGGGTCAGAAATAGAAATGTGTTTTTGTATCACAGAATGTACTAGTCCTAAAATGTTGGCAGAGATGTAGATTATAACTTTGTGAAGGTGCAGGACATGAGTTGATATGTAAATATATGTTGTAATTTAAATTCTTTTATAGTTCAAAAACTTTCAGATCTTTCGTAACATGACTTGTACATTATACATTGCTGTATTTGGGAAATATCTGAAATAGTTCTTTTTTATATTTGTATGCAGTAACTCTCATGCTAAGTCCATGTTGTCTTGTTAGTGTTATTGGAAGCGTGCTGGAAAATGCCCTTGTTAAATTTCATCCATTTAGTTTTATATTAATTATTGTTGATTTTCACTCTTGTGTTGGTGTGAACTGTGCATTTTAAACATGATGTGTTTTAAATACGACCTGGAAAAGATAAAATATACCTTGGGCAAAATTTCTTTTTTTCTTTGAGTTTATTTGATGATTGCTGAGTCACCAAAAGCACTATCGGTGGGTCTTCTGATTTCTCATGTCTGCTGGAGAACCAAGGTGTCAGTGCATTCGTGAAGGTGTCATTTAGGAACGTTTTTGAATACACAAACAAGGAATGTTGTGTTGTATTAAAAACATCTACACTTAATGATTTTTTTTCCAATAAAAGTACAGTTTCATTAATTGTAGAGATTAGCAACCTACTTGGTATTTTTAATAAAGGGTGTAAACATATTTTCTCATGGTTTTTTGATCTATGAATTACTGTACTATTATTATTTTAACATCTTAACATCCCACAGTTTAATTTTAGGGTTGAATACATTTGTTAATACAATGTCCAGTCTTTATTCCACAAATGTCAGTAAGTTTGAATGCACTTTGATATTAAACTATATTTTTCAGAAAGCCTGGAGACTTTTGCTGTGTGCTTTCGTTTGCACATTTAATTAAAAAGTCGAGACTGGAAATGCCATTTACTTCCAATCTGAAATGCCTTAGCATTTGTTTTTGTTTTGTGTGGTTTTTTAATAGCAATTACAAGGGAGTGCCCTGTGTAAACGCAACAGCAGGTATTCTCGCGAGAACTAAACTGCCATACCACTCGTTAGTGCAAGATGGAGAAGCAAATGTAACACGCATTCGAGGTAGGCAGAAAGACTTATTCTAAAGTGTTGACACAGGGTTTAGCAAAGCGGTGATGGACGTCTATCGTCCGTAAATTGCTGATTGCTTCTCGTCACGAGATCCGAGCCACCAAAATAGTGTATTTTTAATGGTAATGTATGCGTCTTTTGCAGTGTAAACCGCCATTTTTAATTTAGCCGTGATCCCATGGATAGAGCATTGTGCGGACTCGGAGCCCTAACGGCTAGCCGATTAGCTCGCGCGAAACCCTCAAACACAGAAGCCGCACACTTAACACGCAGAGTCATGTTCACTGTGTGTGGGTATTTGCACCTCTGTGCAAGTAATTCAAAGCCAGTTTTCTCCCTCTGTTGCGGCTTGTTCTCTTGGCGGGAATGAAGATAACTTGAGTCAAAGTGTGTGTTGCAGATTGACTTTTCGTGATGTGCTAACGTTAGCCGTCAAAGCTGAATTAAAGCCGAAGTAGCAAATGTTAGCCAAAAGTGCTAGTAAACCTAGCTAACATCAGATGACTAGCTGTTAACTTTGTCTACGTTAGCGCCACTACTGACTGAGCTTTAACTGCGTAGCAAGCTACTTAAACAACACTTAGAAACAATGGGATAGGAGCTGAATGAACACGCTTTCAACTTGGAGCTAACTGAGTTAACTTGGGAGTAATAATAGCCTTTACTTCACTTTGTGTTTCGGATGATGACTTCAACATTCCATAATGTCAGCAGCTATAAATGCTGCAGGTTGGTTTTAGATTAAATGTGCGTTCATCGGTAGAATCAGCGTGATTTCATCAAAGAAAATATTGCACTCGGCTACATTTGCAAATTTTATTTATCCTTTATTTATAAATGTGATGCCGGTGAGTCTCACTGTCTCATTTACATATACAAGTCTTGAGATCAAGCGGTGAAACCACTTGGTGAAAACATACCGAGCTGCTGAAATGTGAATATTTGTTACCTGTCAGATTCCCTTCACCATCACATCATACTCTTAATCGCTGTTAATTGTGATGGTATGACAAAGAAGTAGACCACTTCTCCGTCATTGGCTTAAATCTCCCCTGAGTGCCTCATGGGTTTTTGTATTCTTTATTATTGAATCAAACTATTGCCGGGATAATTCGTTTATGCCAGGCCTCAGCTCGCTCATTAAAGGTGATCAGCTTATTAAAATATAAAACAGTTTGAAAGTGGAGATGTGACAAGTTTTTCTGCAAATATTTTAATGTACTTTAAAATCTGGGTAATTAGGGTAATTCTGTTCAGTGATATGGAGGTTGTGATATTAAAGTACCATATGATTTAATGAGAGAGATTGCCGAAATGGAAATAGTTTTATGCGGACTACTACTCTCTCTCATGGATTTTTCATAAATAAAGTTCTGTTTGGTTGGCATAAATAAGGCATGCACATCAACAGCAAGTCTGTGCTGAACAGTGTAGTTTAATGGCAGACAAATAAGTTGAACTTGAGAAAATTTTAAACAGTAAGGATCTGTTGATTGTAGTCCATGTTTACAGAAAAAATAACTCCCATAGCAGTTATGCACACTGTCCAATTAGTAACAAGATATCAAAGAATTCAGTTTGTTTAAAAATAATGACTTAAGGAAGATACAGATAAGTTAGAAATGTCATTCACATGTGCAAAACCACATACATCCTGAAACCTGTGTATAAAAGGAAACTGTTAAGGCCCTATAGTTAGAAAACTGGAGGTACAGCCCTGTTTCAGAGTTTAAGTGAAACAGAAATAAGTTAAGTGTTTAACTATATTTAATTTTACAAAGTAGAAAATCTTTCAGTTTTAATGGAATTCTACCTGAAACACTGACATGACGGACGTTTGGAGAAATAGAGATGGTGTTTCAAGTGTCCAAGCAGTTCCATTTTCTTTTCTTCATTCAAAACTAATTTCATTGTTTGTCATATGTTTTCAGATTGTGTAAAGAAACAGCGTAGTAAATCAAGGATGAGAAAGGTAGAACCACTGAACCAGATCAGATTCTGGTGAGTACTGCCTCTCCCCCCGTTTCTTTTTTTCTGCTTTGACTGAACTGAGCTGGTAATGCACACTATACATGAAGAATATACCTGCAGGGATAAATTGATGTAACAACTTAATATCTGTATCAGTCGATTTTTGCATCGCCTATTGGCAAATAAGATGGTATTCAGAGATGGCAGTGGTTGATGTTTATCTGTTGTGTTGGAGGAGATTTCCACCGGCTAAATGCTTTGGTAGTTTGAAGGGCTGAACGACATAAAAACAGTTCAGTATTTTTTACAAATAATGATTTCTTTGTCTTCATATGGCACAAAAAGCAGTAAATGTCAAAAACACCCCCTATAGCCATTGGCAAAGTTTTGGCACATTCTAGTTTGCAATAAGAAGAAGAGGAGCAAGGTATTTCTGACAGTAAACACTTTGGTGTATTTGAAATATTTTTCCGCAACTCAAACTAGCAGAAGTTATTGAAATTCCTAAATAAGAAAATGTGACCTTCTTTTCTGGTTCCATGTGGTTATATCTGTCTAACCAGAGGGTCTTGGTGAGATTTACTGTGATTTCTATTATTCAGCCATTGTTCAGCTCTGAACAACTGGGCTCAGTGACAGTGTTTGTGCTGCTCATCATACCCAAATATTAATTTAGGGAAAAACCATAACCTCTCACAGGGTGTGTGGAGCTTTTAGAAACTTTTTTGTTTTATGTCTGTGCTGTAATCAATATTGGCAGACATCCATATTTATAATTAAAAAAAAAAACCCTGTAAATACTATTTTAAATAATCACCAATATACAACCAATGTCAGTAAAATATCCACTGATATTGCAATAAAATATTTAAAACAAAAACATCCCTTAAGATAATGCCTAGATGTGGCAGGGGTTTAATTTAGTCCCCACATATTTTGTGTAATTTGAATTTGCCTATCAATAAATAATGCATGAATAATTCAGATTAATTTGGTAAACAAATATAGTGCCAAAAGAAAACAATGCTTCCCTTTTTTTCCCCCCCTCTCTTCTTTTTTTTTTTTTTTAATGACACTGAATTTTGTTGAATTAGGCATATGGAGAAAACTACACTTAAATCATATAAGCTATAATGTAGCACTGAGTAACTGAGCAAGGTCGGTGTTCTAACATCAGTATGTTAGCTCTTAAAGGTTTGAATTAAGTACTTGCTTACTTCATCAGAGAAGTCTTACACACATAATGCAACAGTGAGTAATCTTAAAAAATATCAATGAACTAGACAATTAGCAACCTCTAAGCTTATTTAGCTGAAATAAAGTGTATACTCCTGACTTGTCCAGGTTTCGTAAACAGGCTTTTAAAAATTCTGATTTATTTATTTTGTAAACATTCATGGATCAAATACCTAAAGTTGTTTTGATGCAATGTGCTTGTGTTTTTCTAAGTGTTCACGGTGGCTAGCACAATATTTTGATGCACATGTAAGTTCGTATGAATATGTCGGCGCTTACGCTGGTGTGCCTGGTATGCTTTCATGAAAATAACTTGAAGAACTGTGTCGACTTAATATGATAAGATGTTTTGGTGGTGCATCCCACAGAGGGCCCATTGCCCCGTTATAAATACGCACTGCATCCATACAGACAGCAGTGGCTTCTCATTCCCAGCCGTAGCGTTATTCACTTTTTGCACACTACCCACACTCATCATGACTGTGCCAAGAGCTAGTGCCTATGTGCTATGGAAACAGGCGGGGATACTGTAATACTCCGGACGGACGAACCAAACTTCTTAATTGATTCGGTAGTCAATTTTCCCTTCTGCAAACTAAAAGCAAAACTCGCAGTGTCACGTTAGACCAGTCCGACAATGATTCAGCGAGTTGTTCTGCGTTTCTGCTCACTGCTCAACTAACGGTAGCTAGCTCGCTAGCTAGCGCGTGCAACGACTGTAGCTTTAGAGCCAGGAACTCCGAGCCTAAGAAAAAAAAAGTCACGTTAGTGTTTCCAGGTATTTTGCACACATTCCTCTCTTTGTCGCTAGTCACCGAGTTGTTTACAGATTCATCTTAACTGGAGTAGGGCCAGCACAGAACTAGGGAGTGCGGGCTCCTTTTTGCGGCCTGTGCAGCCCCGACCTAAATTAGTCAAGAGTCAGGTCAGGACAGGATGGTGAATCTGTAAGGTCTGGTTTGACAGCTGTGCCACAAATGGTCCTAGCGGTTTGAATTTTGTTTAGTTACATTGTGAATGGTTATCGCTGATGACGCGCATGACTTGATTATGACTTGGCTGACTTTTTAAAAAAACGTTTGGTGACTTAGAATTTCAGAGGAAGATCGTTTGCTAACGGTACCGGTAGCTCGGTGTTAGCTGGTCAGGGGTTAACATCTCCGCAGCAAACGTTGCCGATCGATTCTGTCGCTACGTTGAGTTTTACAGGGGTTCTCGTTTTCTTAGACGTGTTGCTACCTAATTACAAACAAAACGCATCACGTTTATGACCTATAACTGCAGTGTGGGCTTTGAATAGGAACTTGTTAACGTTAGGTAAATAACGTAAAGCTATTACCGACGCTATCTTGTTAGCTTGTTAGCTAGGTAGCTATAACTTTAACCTGTAAGCTTCGAGTCGTTTGAGTTGACGGAAAAGCAAACAGAGAGGCGCACTGTTTGGCTTAAATCTCCCCTGAATTTGAAAGTGATGAAACGTCGGGCTAATGTTTTAGGCCAATAAATGGGACCCAATATAATTTGATTAACTTTGTGTCGTACATTGCTCGCTAGCCGTCAGCTAATGCTCTGCCCGGTTTGCTTTGTGATCATCAGACTTTTAGAGAGCCTGGGAAAATGTCAATGTTTTCATCACCTTTTTAACCACTGGTGGTGATCAATCATTTTTTGCTGTAACAGATTTTCGAGGATTATCGCCATATCATCTACCTTTGCTTATTCATTGAGTGCCCTGCCAAATGTTGAGATTTGTAGTCGACTGTCTGTATTTTGTTATGTGTATTTCAAGTACATAATGTACGAATTTCCCTAGATATATAGCCAGCAGGTACTTTTTTGTGTTATATTATGTACTGGATATTATCCAAATAATTTACATATTTACCTGGAGCATTTTTTAAACAACATATGGGACACTGTTTTGATGTAAGGTTTTGATTTTGCAGATAGAGCAACTGGAACATGCCCTTAAGTGGGCATTGCCAAATATTTTTTTGTAAGTATGTATCTTTTTTTTTTTTTTAGTTTTTTTGTTTGTTTTGTTTTTTTAAGCCATTTTAATGTTAATATTTCAATATCTGAATAACTGTTTGGCTGGGAGTATTTAGATATCCAAATGTATATTTACGCAAGTGCTATAGAAGAATATCTGCATCACAGCACACTGAAATTCATTATTAGATGTTGTTTTATGGGTTACATTAACATTTCTCAACAGGAGCAGCAAATAGAGATTATTGACAATGAAGGTCGACAGAAGCAAGTTAAAGAAAACACCTACGGAAGCTGTGAGTATATTTGATGCTGGCTGCGTTTTCTTTCATAGCTCCTAACCTCACTGCTGCCTAAATTGCATGTAGTTGGGATATTTAGGATGACTTTTCTCTATCCAATGGTGATAAGAGTTCATAATGGGAGCAGGGCCTAAAAGAACTTGTTGAAGATGCTTCTTATTTTTATATTGTAAGAAATATACAGTTTGTCATGTCCAAAAATGCGCGGGGGGGACTATGACTGCAAGCATGATGTGTACGATACAGTTGACAACTCGGATAACTTCTCTAGTAAAAATCTGGGAATTTTCTTATCTGTAATGTTTTGATAAGCAGGAATGGCTGTTATCCTTGTTTAATGAAACCCCAGTTAACAAAACTGGATACAGAAATAACTTTATTCCAATGCTATTAATTACTGTGGGTCTGGCTAAAACTGTTTTGAGCACCAAACATTTCTACAGGAAAAATTCTGGTATTTATCTTAGAAGGATCTTGAACTCTCTGAACTGAATTTGGTTAAATTGAACTGAATTACTTTAATGTTGGAGTTTTTAAGAATGGTAAGGGGTTAGAGCTGAAGACTTAAAACATTTAACAGCCATACTGTTGTTTACCTTGATGATAATGCCTGCTCAGCTGATTGCCGTGATAATTAAACAGTGACAGGACAGGACACGTCTTGTAGGATTGTGCTATTCAGAAATGGAAGTATTGGTCAGTTAAACCAAGTAATTCACTATGCTTTTTAACTGTTGGTTCAAAGATGTTGAACAGTCTTCCACCACTAGGTAGACTGCAGCACCCCTCACTTTTTTGAAGGGAAGTTGTCAACAAGCTAGGTGGAAAGTAAAACAAGTCACGGCCCTGCTAAAGCAGAGGATTCTAGCAGTACTTTGTTTTAGAAAATAAATGCCTGTATCTAAACTGTTTCAGAATAAAATGGAATTCAACCACATTTTGCACAAGGGTATTGGCATTAAAGAATGCTGTGGTGCTAGCATTGCTGATGTCAGGCTCACTTTGTTTCTCAAAGAGTGTGATTACCAGCTTAAAGTAGCTCAAATACACACATAGTATTTCTATGTACAATTTTAAGCCCAGTTCATTAGATTGTGCTCAGTTTGACTTTGACTTGTTAATTGATCTTTTTCTTTTCTCTTCCTTCTCACATTTAAACAACTTGAGTGAAAGTATTGTGGGTTATTGTGTTTGCCCAGAGTTGTTAGTTCAGTGTAAATGGAGATTTTTACTGTCTATCAGCATAGAGCATCTGTTTAGGGTGCTATATTGTGTTTTGAGAAGACTCATAAGGATCCAGGAACTGTGCTTGACCAAATATTTTTCTAAACCTTCTGCACCAACAGCCTGCTGACTGCAGGATACTTATAGAGAAGCTCAAGGCATGCAACGATGAGCAGCTATTGGTTGAACTGCAGCATATCAAGACCTGGAATATTGGCAAGGTAAGAAGATTAGCCTGAAGGAGAAGCTACTCCTTCAGTCTTTTATAAAACACAAACTCTTATAACAAGATTCCCATCACTCTAGAATTGTGTGGAATATCATCAAATATATTTGAGAAATTTCACAATACCTGCTGACACAAGTTCAGGACATCATTTCCGCACCACACTCCTAGAAACATCTCCCTGAAATGAAATTGTCTTAGCAAGTGTAGTAATAATACAGATTAACAGAATGCAAAAGGGAATGGGGATTTAATCCTAACTTAATGCTACAAAATAAGAGGTGGTTGATGTGTTCAAGCTTTAAACCTGAGAAATAAATTGACTTTGACTTTATTAAATTTATGAAAACTTATGAGCTACAAGCAAATATAAAAATAATTATGTATGAATGTCACTGGCACTTGCCATTGGTCTGACTTGCTGTCATTACAGAATCCTAATGGCCAGAAGTACTACTAATTTGAGAGTAGAATACAAAATCTAAAACTTTTTTTGGACATTAAATTAAATCAATGATATGTAATATTTGTTTGAAATTTGTTATTTTTTTTATCTCTTTCAACAGTGTGAGCTTTACCATTGGGTGGATCTGTTGGACCGCTTCGATGGTATTCTGTGTGATGCAGGCCAGACAGTAGAGAATATGTCATGGCTGCTGGTGTGTGACCGTCCAGAGAATGGACAGCTCAAAGCCTTGCTTTTGGCAGTGCTCAACTTCACAGCTTTGCTTATTGAGTACAGCTTCTCTAGGCACCTTTACAGCTCCATAGAGGTATGGTTCAACCAATTCAGCTCTTCAGTACTACTGATACATATTCATGTTTATTTTTTGTGCTGTGGCTATGTCAGAGAAAATGAAGTTCACAAACTTAAATATTTCTTGTTTTATCTACCATCCACCCCCTTTACAGCACCTGACCACCTTGTTAGCATCATGTGACATGCAGGTGGTCCTGTCTGTGCTGAACCTACTCTATGTGTTCAGTAAGCGATCCAACTACATCACAAGACTGGGATCTGAAAAAAGGACTCCTCTCCTGGCCCGTCTGCAGCACTTGGCTGAGGTCTGGTGAACATTTGTCATTGTGATTCTAGCTGTCCCTCAAGAAGTGGAGTTGAATTGTTTAGTCTCTTTGTTCTTTTCTTTTCTGCAGAGTTGGGGTGGGAAGGAGAATGGCTTTGGTCTGGCTGAATGTTGCAGGGATCTGCCTATGACGGTAAGATTTCTTTCTTTCTTTTTTTTTTCTTTCTTTTTTTTTGTGAGTGAGTGATGTTTCATAACTATCACCTACATATTACTGTTGGCCAGAAAGTTTTATGTTTCTAAATAGATGCTGTCAAAACCTATTAAATTATGCCTACTTATAAATTATGTTTATATTCCCACTGCAGAAGTATCCTCCCAGTGCCACCACACTTCACTTTGAGTTTTACGCTGAACCGGGCCCTGAGGTCAAAGTAGAGAGAAAGGTATAGGCATCAACATTTACTAAAGCAACCAAAGTAAAAACTGAATAATATTTGGAATATTCTGTTGACTTCCTGACTGTGTCCCAATCATTTCCAAATGCCATATTCCCTCAGCAGACAAGTAGTAACACACTACATTATATTCACATCGAGCAGCTTGACAAGGTACAGTCAAATTAGAATTGCATCATTAACAGCTTAAAAGCCACATCTTGGCTTCTTGACCTAATACACAGCTTGTTTTGTCTCATAGATTTCAGAGAGCCCATCAGAAATCATGGAGTCACTGACAATGATGTACAACATCCCAAAAGACAAACAGACCCTACTGTTTACTCATATTCGACTAGCCCATGGTTTCTCAAATCACAAGAAGAGGTTGCAGGCTGTACAAGCCCGACTGCATGCTATTTCTATACTGGGTGAGCAGAAAGCTTTTTCCCAAGAAAGTGACATGATTTTGGTCCTAGTTTTATGTTCTAACCTTTTCTCTGCCTCTCCCCACCAGTGTATTCAAATGCACTCCAAGAGTCAGCCAACAGTATTCTGTATAATGGCTTGATAGAGGAGCTGGTGGATGTCTTGCAGATTACAGACAAACAGCTTGTGGTAAGAAAGTAATTTTTTCTTTTCTTTTTTTTTTTCCTTCAAGCTCGATCACTGTCATTACACTAAATGTACTTTCATTGTATTAATAAAATGTCTTTTGATGTGTTTTGTGACTGTGTGAGAAGATGATTACTTTCAGTGCCTTCTTTATTCTTAGGTCTGCACAATCTCTGTCCTTTTTCATTGTCTGTTCTCTGAAGTGCTGTATTGGATTTTGTTCTTCAGGATATCAAGGCGGCCTCTTTGCGCACTTTAACTTCAATTGTCCATCTGGAGAGGACGCCCAAGCTTTCCAACATCATCGACTGCACCGGCACTGCCTCATACCATGGCTTCTTGCCCGTGTTGGTTCGCAATTGCATACAAGCAATGATTGGTGAGAACATAGCAGAAATTATGACCCAAATTTTTAATGAGTGATGTGCAAGAAATTTGGTAAATAAAATCAGAGCTTTTAACCCCCCCTTTGCTTTCTAGATCCTCTGATGGAACCTTACCCACACCAGTTTGCAACAGCACTCTTTTCATTCCTTTACCATTTGGCTAGCTATGATGCTGGAGGGGAGGCCCTTGTGTCCTGTGGAATGATGGAAGCCCTCCTTAAGGTACATACAGGCCCTATAGTACATCGTAGCCATTCATAATGTTGTCTTTAAGAAATATATCAATGATTATGTTGTACTTTATAGGTGATCAAGTTCTTGGGTGACGAGCAGGACCAGATCACCTTTGTAACAAGAGCAGTGCGGGTTGTGGACCTCATCACCAACCTTGACATGGCTGCCTTTCAGTCCCACAGCGGCCTTTCCATTTTCATCTGCAGACTAGAGGTTTGTTAGGCATATTCCTGACCTAGCCACTTTTAGATACAGTCACTCAGTCCTCTGCATTTGCTCATTCCTCTCTCTATCAATTTCTTAATATAGCATGAGGTGGACCTGTCGAGAAAAGAGTGCCCTTTTGTCATCAAGCCAAAGATCCAGAGGCCTAGTGCAGCAGTAGAGTCTGAGGACATGGACACAGACATGGAGAGTAAGTGAAGATATGGAATGTTTTGAACTTCAATAATACACCAAAAACTTGATTAGAAAACAACCAACCAACCACATGACGTTATGTTCCGTACTAACAGAAGATTGCTCTAAAAGGTTTTTTAAAACTTTTAACTAAAAGCACTTATTTCTTAAATCCAGCTTCACAGACAGTGTTATATCTTTGTCACATTTTGAGAGCAGGGCTCAATGGTGTATATTAGCCTCTATATGTATAGTGTTTCATGTCCTCTTTAATGTTTAACATCAGGGTGGTGGTTAAAATGATCTCAATGGACTGGTATTTACATAGTGCTTTTCTATTTATACTGACCACTAAAAATGCTTGACACGACACATGCATTGATAGATTTATTCCACAAAATCGTAGCGCTTTGTTGGTCTCACCTCTACATCCAATTTAAAATTGATTTGACCTCACATGGATGTCTCTAAACAAACGGAGCAAACCCACCCTGGCACAGGGAGAGCATGCAGGCTATGTGCATGATGGCTCCAGGAAGGTGTGAACCTAGAACCTTCTTTCATGCTGTAGATGGTGCTAGCTTTTATTTACTGAAAACGCATACCCTGGATGGAATCTAGATTGCTCAGGCATGCGGATGGTATGGTAAGAATTTGTTGTCACCAAATTCTGTGACTCCTTGGATGGTGTCAAACATTCAGGCTGGTGCAGGTTGTATAATGATGAGGGCAATCTTTGTGGACCAGATTTAGGGCAACTTTAAACCTGTTATTAATTGAATGCTGCTGCTGACTTGAGAATTTTTGTTGATAAACGCAACAGTGAGTTCTCAGTGCTTCACCGGCCTTTCCAGTCTTTGAGTAGAACACTTCTCGTTTGAAAAGAGGGTTGTTGGATGAATGCGGAGCTGACAGATCTTCTAAACGTATTGGGGTAACTCCTTTACAGAGAATTTGGTGTTTGGTGTACAATGGTGTTTTTGAATTTTAGTTGGCATCAGAGGAAAATCACGAGTTCCAAAATAATCAAGCACTATGTGAATGTGTTTGATCAAACATGGCAGGTGAACAAGGACATATGACTTCTTTGCCAAAAAGTTGATTCTTTTCATCTGGATGTAGCGTTTTCAGTGGGAGAAATGTTTCATCATTCATCCAAGTGACATCTTCAGAAGTCTTGACTTCTTGATCCAGACATCCAGATGAACAGAATCAAATTTTTGGGTTTTCCTTACCTGGATGATTGAGCGTGCATCAAGATATGGCTTTGTTGTAGGGCTGTTCAATATAACGATATATATCGGATGACGATATAAAAACGTCTATCGTTTCATTTTACGCTATCGTTTGTTTCTTGGTGTATCAAAATAAACTGTTTACGGCAATATTTTTCATTATTTTGATGGTCACTGTAGTGGCTATATTAATTTCTTCTTTCTCTTATATTTAATATAACCACACTACAGACAGACAAGCATTTGTTTTTATGCGTTGTCGTTAGCAACAACGATGGTAAAACCACCGCGTGTCCACTTGTTCCACATAAACCTTTCGCAATAAAGCTCAAGATCCTGTTGAGACTTTTCAAAATAAACTGAATCACGTGAAAGATGCAGAGTGTTTACGGATGAGAAGCAAAAAAGAGCCGCCAGGTGCTAAAAAATAATGTGTGTAAATAATAAAGATTCACAGAATTTACAGAATATGTTACATTTTTGTGATTTATATCGTTATCGGACGATAGATGTCTTAATATCGGGATATGAGATTTTGGTCATATCGCACAGCCCTACTTTGTTGATTTCCAGCAGTCAACTTTCGTCCTCTCTGATTCACAGCTGCTGTATTTTACACACGTGCTGAATTAGCCAGCTAAGCTGCAGTGTTTTGGTTTTGATGTATTCTGACTTTCATATCATTTATGATCTGAATAGTTAAGAGACAATGATCTGTTGCAGTCTCTCCTGGTGGCTTTGGTGGTAGTATAATGCAGGGTTGTGACACGCCTTTGTGTCCAAATCGTGCAGTTCTTAGGGACTGAAGTCGCTATAGGTTAACTTTGATTTCCAATAGTGATATTCCCAAAACAGACAAACTAGTATGTGTTTTGGTTTGCTTCTCTCCTGCTTTGTGTGCTCACTTTGACTGTATTTTAATGAAGTGGAATTCACACTAAAGCTGTTCTTGTTTACTAGAGCTGCCACGATTAGTCGACTAGTCACGATTACGTCGACTATCAAAATCGTCGACGACTAATTTAATAGTCGACGCGTCGTTTGAAGCTTTGTAAGATCCCAAAAGATGCAGGGATAAGTAGTAGGATTTAAGAGTGTAATAACGGACTGAAACAGAAGATGGCAGCACTGCATGTACAAGGATGCCAGCTGCCGTTAAACCTCGAAGAAGAAGAAGCTGTGTCCGGTATCCTATCTGTGTCCAAATTTAGGAACCGCATCCTCCTGTGGCCACATTTGTAGGCCGATTACGTTAAAGCGACACGACAAAGACGGTCCAAATTCGAAGACTCTGACAAATGCGGCCCAGAAATGCGCCCTTCATTTCCCCTGATTTGAAGGATGGGTCGGGTGTATACTTCGTGGCCCAACCTATCCCAGAATTCATTGCGCGGCCCTGCTTAGTCTCCAACAATGGCAGCAGCTAGTTAGTTTTAATATTACTCTTATTATTCTTTCTGGGTCACAAAATAAACGTTTAACATATTTTCAGGCGAGAATGTAGCTGTATAAACCTCAAATATCTGCTCAGTTTATCAAGACACCACATATTTTCAAAAGCACTCCGACGTTTTCGGAGACGTCTGTTACCCACCAGCTCGATAGTGAGCCGGGGTTCAAGGCTCGCTAGAGCCGGTGAGAACACCAGACTCCCGGCAAATTGTTTTCAAACCCACCGCCGTCTTTCGCTACTCAGGTTAAACATGATGTAAGTCACTTAGATAACTCAAAAATGTTATTGTTTGGCTTTTTTCAGTATTTTATTTGTTCCTGAGTAAATCGGTTTGGCTGAGATTAAAGTTATAGTTTTTACACAGCTGAATAAACGTCAAGCAGACAACTGATTATCAGAAGTGTGAGATGCTGGAGAATATACTCCGGTGTCCTGTTATATTTTAGATGGCAAGGAGCAGACGGCTGAGTTTATTAAACTCCACTGAAACAATCTGCACATTTCATTAAAATTTAACAAACTATCATCTTGTCTTTATTTTTAGTTAGCACATACCTTACACACTTAAAGCTGTAAGCTAATAATAGTTATATAAGAGCAGATGCATGCTGGTGCAATAAGCTGTACGTTGCACGTCCAATGGATGCATGATCTGATTAGTCAACTAATCGCAAAAATAATCGGTGACTAGTCAACTATCAAAATAATTGTTTGTGGCAGCCCTATTGTTTACATGCCCTGCTGCCTTTGTTGTTAGATGACTGTATGCGCATCAGTGACACAAGTGACACCCATTAAGACTAATGTACTCTGCACTGAGTGATGTTCTGTTGCACTATGTAGTACAAAAAGTATAGTGCTTTTAGCATTAAAACAAGCAAACCAATTCTAGTAGCTCCTCCAAAACAGTGAATCAATAAAGGGCCGTTTCACCAAATGCCAATTACTAGAAAGGCCTCCCTAGTAGGGAAAATTGAAATATTTCTAAAACTTAACTTTTAGAACTTTTAAATACAGTTGTACATATTTATTTTTACACTATAATACTCGTGTATAACAATAATGATGCTTTATACATTTCTTTCTTTTTCTTTTTTTTTAATTCTTTGTCAAAGAGCTTTTAGTCCTGTTTTGCCCCTGCTTATGCGATGACATTACATTAAAGTGAATACTGTATTCAGAGAGTGGGTTAAATCACTCTTTGTTATGGAATCTATACAAGAAGAAATTACAGCTATATTATCAATAAAGGGGATCGTGCCTAACTTACAGCTATGGTTTTCCTAATCAAGTCCTTGGTTGGTCGTGGCCAGATTTTATAAGCAGTAGTCTGTTTGTTAGGGTTATATAAAATATTCCCCTGTTGTTTATATGGAAACATTGTGAATTCTCACAGTGTCAGAAGTTGCTATGGAAAGCAGCCCTCGACCATCAACATCTTCTAGTTCCAGAGCTGAGGGAGACCACCGAGCACAGAGCAGCACTACTAACACGCCTCGTGCAGGTACGCACATCGCACACAAATGAATATATGAATTTTATCACTCCTGCGTTCTTCAGTTTCTATGATTCTCATCTCTTTAGGTATGCAGTGTATCCCCCAGAGGGCAGCTCTGTTGAAGTCGATGCTAAATTTCTTGAAGAAAGCCATCCAGGACCCTGCCTTTTCTGATGGCATCCGCCATGGTGAGTCATTGGAATCCACTTCTTTGTTGTACCGATGAACTTGAGATCATACATCTTGTACTAATCTTGTTTACATATGTTGCTGTACATCTGTATTGTATTGTGAACCCACTTTTATTTATTTATTTTTTTTAAAACTCCAAGTAATGGATGGGTCCTTGCCTACCTCACTCAAGCACATCATCAGTAATGCAGAATATTACGGCCCCTCACTGTTCCTCCTAGGTGAGTACACAGTTACACTCTTTCACTTTACGGAGTCCTCCTCATCTGACTTCAGAAATGCAACATTTTTCTCATATTAAGCTTTCTGCTTCATCAGTGTTGCAATATTTTTATCCATTTAATATTTTATTGGATTATGATTTCTTTCCCCACCACCCCCATTTTTGTTTTTGTCTTTCTGGTTTTTAGCGACAGAAGTGGTGACGGTGTTTGTGTTCCAGGAGCCATCTCTGCTCTCCTCTTTGCAGGATAATGGTCTGACTGATGTCATGCTGCATGCCCTTCTCATCAAAGATGTGAGTTTCTAGCTCTTTCTTTTCTTAATGTCTTTGACCACTTGTGGCAGTTCAATATCAGTTTTGATGTCTGTGTCTTTGTACACTCAATAGATTCTTAGAATTAATTATTTCTTTGTTTTTAGATATGGATGGATGATATAACATGGTTGCCTATTATCCAAAAGTCAGGAATCAGACTTGCACATGTGTTGATTTATAAATTTGACTATTATAACAACCATTCAGTCAGAATATATATTGTATAAACAGGTTGACATTATTGGAAAGCATTTCAATGCATGCAACCACTGTTCTTACAAAAGAAAACACCCCCCCCCCCCAAAAAAAAAAAACAAAAAAAAAAACAAGAAAAAAAAAAAACACAGGCTAATAGTGGGCCTTTAACTTGAAAAACAGTAAAACATTTCAAACGCTTTTGCAGGTTCCTGCTACCCGCGAAGTATTGGGTTCTCTCCCCAATGTGTTTAGTGCCCTCTGCTTGAATGCGAGAGGCTTGCACTCCTTCGTTCAGTGCCAGCCCTTTGAGCGACTCTTCAAAGTGCTTTTGTCTCCTGACTACCTGCCTGCAATGCGACGACGGCGTAGCTCTGACCCTTTGGGTGAGGTTCCCCTGTTGTTTATTTTTTGTCTTTGGTGTTTTTTTTTTTTGTCTTTGCCTGTGAACCACATTTCATTGCATAACATGTTGTTTGTTTTAATTCAGGTGACACTGCATCCAACTTGGGTAGTGCTGTGGATGAACTAATGAGGCACCAGCCCACTTTGAAAACAGATGCTACTACTGCCATTATTAAGGTAGTCCAAATTTGATTTAAAAATATTTCAGGTGTTGAAACAGAACATGTCAAGGTATCTAAAGCAAAGTTGCTGTTACAGTTGCTTGAGGAGATCTGCAACCTAGGTCGAGCTCCTGAGTACATCTGCCAGAAACCATCTATTCAGAAAGCAGATGGTACTGTTGCAGTTCCACCAGCACGCTCCAGCCATGCTGCCGAAGAAGCTTCAAGTGAGGATGAAGAGGAAGAGGAGGCCCTTCACACATTCAGCCAGCAGCAGGGGGAAGCAGAGAGCAGCAGACAGTCAGTGCCACTTGAACTGTATGACTCTGAGTTCATAACACAATAGAAAAGAAAAAACTGTCTTTACAGACTTTAATTACTTTTCCAGGTTAATTGACAAAATTTCAAATATACGGTTGGTGGTTGAAGTTTTGATAATGTGTGCATTCTTGCAGGGTGGTTGGCACTGAGGAACGGATACCCATTCCTCTAATGGATTATATTCTTAATGTGGTAAGTCTTTGCTTCAGTGGTTGTACTGTCTGGTTTATGGTCCAATATATTCTAAGTAATAATTGGGAAATGGTGTAAGCTATTAAAGCAGTGGATACCTTTATCACTTAAGTCCATAATTTGGTGTGCATACGTTCTCCAGATGAAGTTTGTGGAATCCATTCTAAGCAACAACACCACAGATGACCATTGTCAAGAATTTGTCAACCAGAAGGGGCTTCTGCCCCTGGTCTCTATTCTGGGCCTGCCCAACTTGCCCATAGACTTTCCCACCTCAGCTGCTTGCCAAGCAGTTGCTGGCGTCTGCAAGTCGATACTGGTGAGCATAACCTAAAGATCACTGGAATTTATTTCCAGTTTCTTTATTTTTTATTTCTTTTTTTTTTTTTTTTTTTTTTTAAGAAATTGGCACACATGGAATGCACATTGCTATTGCACTCCGTACACTTGTTTTAATAGGCAGTTCGTGTGCAATTTGAAAATGACTCAATCCTTCCCTTTAGACTCTCTCACATGAGCCTAAAGTACTCCAGGAGGGCCTGTGCCAACTGGACAGTATTTTGACATCTCTGGAGCCACTTCATCGACCAATTGAGGTGCCTGGTGGGTCTGTGCTTCTCAGAGAACTGGCTAATGCAGGCCACGTCACAGATGCCACATTGTCAGCTCGGGCAACACCCCTTCTACATGCTCTTACTGCAGCGCATGCTTACATCCTCATGTTTGTCCATACCTGCAGAGTCGGACAGGTAAAGTGTGTGTGTGTGTGTGTGTGTGTGTGTGTGTGTGTGTGTGTGTGTGTGTGTGTGTGTGTGTGTGTGTGTGAGTGAAAAAAAATAAAACTACTTGACCTCAAAACACTATAGTTCAGAAGGTGGCTCTCCACCCATGTTTTGATTTCCAAAAACTATTAGGAGCAAGTGCCTATGCAGCTAATTCTTTTCTGTTCAGTCCACTATGCAGATGCCTTATGAGGACAGAAACACATTGAAATCCAAATGTTAGATCTCAAAAACATAGAATTTACTTTTCTTTTGCTAATGAATGAAAATTCAGCCTTTGTTTGACAAGTGAGAGCCAAATTGATTCAACAGCTCTAAATATTTCTGTTGTCTTCTAAACAGAGTGAAATCAGAGCCATTTCAGTAAACCAGTGGGGCTCTCAGCTCGGCCTGAGTGTTCTCAGCAAGCTCAGCCAGCTCTACTGCTCTCTGGTATGGGAGAGCACTGTGCTACTGTCCCTTTGCACCCCTAACAGGTGAGTAATCTTATCCTTTACTCCTTTACCTAAACTTTGTAGTTATCACCCCTAACAACCTATTGCTTGTTTCTTAACAGTTTGCCTCCAGGATGTGAGTTTGGCCAGGCCGACATGCAAAAACTTGTTCCCAAAGAGGAAAAGCCATCTGGCAACACGACAGCATCTTCAGCCTCTGGCTCCAGGAGAACTGGTAATGTAACCATTTAAACTTGTTCATTAAAAACTAGCATGTCCTTGGAGCACCCTTCAACAAATACATACTTGTCCACATTCATCCAGCAGAATCAGAGGCAGTGTCTGTGGATTCCTCTGCTGGTGGTCTATTAGAAGGCATGGGTCTAGATGGGGATACCTTGGCTCCCATGGAGACAGATGAACCCTCTGCAGCAGACCCAAAGACCAAGTCCAAACTTACTCCAGCTATGGCCACCCGCATCAAACAAATTAAGCCCTTACTCTCTGGTAGGAGTATGTCCAAGGCGCACATATTATATTTTGTGTCTGTAATTTTTTTTATTTTTTCCTTTTATCTTACAATATTTAACACTTTTTTTTTTTTTTTTTTGAAAGTCAAAGTTTGTCTTACCTATCCACATGTGTCTTTGCAGCTTCATCTCGGTTAGGTAGGGCTCTGGCCGAGCTCTTTGGCTTGCTAGTAAAACTGTGCGTGGGCTCCCCAGTGCGCCAACGTCGCTCCCACCATGCCACAAGTACAGGCACTACCCCAACACCTGCTGCCAGGGCCACTGCTTCTGCTCTCACCAAGCTGCTCACCAAGGGTCTAAGTTGGCAGCCTCCACCCTACACACCCACCCCTCGCTTTAGGTAAGAGGAATTTGGCACTGCCACCTCTTTTGCTATTATGTGCTTATCACAAGCAATGATATTGAACAATATATTTTTTTTCTTTCCCTGGCAGGTTAACTTTTTTCATCTGCTCAGTGGGTTTCACATCTCCTATGTTGTTTGATGAAAGGAAGTACCCTTACCACCTTATGCTGCAAAAGTTCTTTTGCTCTGGAGGACACGATGCCTTATTTGAGTGAGTCATATTGTATGGTGCAATCAAGTTGTAGAGCACAAATATGGGCAAAAATAGAAATGTTATGTTGTTTGTGATGAGAAGCTTATTTTAACATGCAGTGAAATTCTTGCCACAAGTCGGGGCCTTTTCTTTAAAGAACACGAGTACCTTGTTGTTTGTAGGACTGCTGTTTATGGAAGTGGGTGACTTTTGTGTGTTAAAAGACCACCGCGTAGCTGCAGCCACCAGGCCTTTATTCATATGGGCATATACTCAAACTCAAATGGTGTGACTTTGGTAGAGTTTGCCAAGCAGACAACATACAACTCAGAAATTCATCTTACTTTTGGACTTGGTATGCCTGATATGACTGCTCTCTGCCATCTTTGTTTTTATGTACTGTGCTGGAAATGGGGAGACTAGACACACAAGTGTTTTTGAAAATTCTCATAGAATTCTTGAAATAAATGGTTGTCTCCGCCATTTGTGACGCAGGTTTTCTTCATCTCTAAAATTATGCATTCATTTTTTTGAAACTTTCTGAAGGCATTTGGCCTCTGCTACTTTACGTTCTACTTGACACTCCTTCTCACTGACCTGATCGCTAATTATGCAGATAAAGCTTTACTTCAATTAAGACCACACACATTCATTAAAATTTAGTCCTAGTTTCGTGATCTATCCCCACATCCATTTTTCTTAACCGCTTGTCCAATTTAGGGTTACAGGGGGCTGAATCAGTTGTCGTAATGCGAGAGGCAGAATGCACTGTGGACAGTTAAGCACTCTATCGCAGGGCTAATAGAGAAACAGACACTCATTCACACTTAGATTCACAGCTACAGCCAGTTTAGTATCGCCAGTTAACTTAACGTCCATGTCTTTGGACTATGGGAGGAAGCCAGCGTACCCAGAGAGAACCGACACAGGTACAGGGAGAACATGCAAGTTTATGTAGAAAGGCCTTAGATGGCCAATGAATTTGAATCCAAAACTTTGCTGTCAGGTGATGGTGCTAACCAATATACCACTGTCACTCATGTTTCATTTTTTCAATAATTACAGACATCATTTTTTTGCCCATCCCCCAAAAATATTATTTTGACATTTACTTAGTTTAATTGGTTGAGTTTTGGGGTTTTTTGTTTTTTGTTTTTTTTAACAGGACATTTAACTGGGCACTGTCAATGGGAGGGAAGGTACCTGTATCTGAGGGTCTGGAGCATGCTGATCTACCAGATGGGACAGGGGAGTTCCTGGATGCCTGGTTAATGCTGGTGGAGAAGATGGTGAATCCAAGCACTGTGCTGGACTCACCCCATTCCTTGCCAGCTAAAATGCCTGGAGTTACACCCACCATGCCACAGTTCAGTGCCCTAAGGTTCCTTATTGTCACCCAGAAGGTCAGTATTAACTAAAATAACCAATTTCTAAGTGATTTCGAAGAGATTTTGTCTTTTGAAAAGATGGAAGAGATGAGCATTTATCCCTGTGTTTTCAAAAACAGTTGCTCAGTTGTATTTCTGCATTTTTAGTACTGTGTGGAGAAAAATGAGAAAGGATTGCAACAAATGTCCATGATCTTCATGCCCCCTAGAAATTCTTTATACTGTATTTATTTTTTTCTAGGCTTTAAATATGGTAGATTTTTTTTTGTATTAATCTAAGGATTCTGTTGGTGTTTTATTATTGTAACACAGTTTCTCTTTCATAAAGGCTGCATTCAGCTGCATTCGCAATCTGTGGAATCGGAAGCCACTGAAGGTGTATGGGGGTAGGATGGCTGAATCCATGTTGGCTATTCTCTGCCACATACTAAGAGGAGAGCCTGTTATTCAGGAGCGCCTGGCAAAAGAGAGGGAGGGAACAGTGCGCCCAGATGATGAGGGAACCTCTGCCGGTTCGTTGGGACCTGGCACGGCTCCAGGAGCATCTTCATCAAGTGGAGAGGCACCGCCAGTGAGTGGATCAACTTCTGGAGGGCCAACAGGAGGACCAGCTGATGATTCTACCAATTCTACGCCTCGCCGCGAGCCCCAAGTTAACCAGGCTCAGCTAACACAGGTATGTAGGGAAAGCTGTGGCAAATTTTCACCTGATTTTAAATGGTATTTGTATAGCGCTGTATTCTAGTCCCTAAGGACCCCAAAGCGCTTTACACAACCTGTCATCCACCCATTCACACGGCAAGCTACATTGTAGCCACAGCCACCCTGGGGCGCACTGACAGGCAAGTCAGGACACTGGCGCCACCAGGCCCTCTGACCACCACCAGTAGGCAACGGGTGAAGACTGAGACCAAGACTGTCCAAGCCGGGGCTTGAACCGGCAACCTTCTGATTACAAGGCGAACTCCCAACTCTTGAGCCACGATCGCCCACAGTTTTAGTCACAGTTTGGGGGACTGCCTCAGGAAGGGCATTTGGTGTAAAAATCTACCAACTCAAAATATGTGGAACTTCTCACTGTAGTGAGAATATTTTTTTTGGTTTGTTTGTTTTTCATAAGTTGTCTGATGTAACATTATTCCATTATATAACATTATTTCAGCAGCAATATTTTTTTAGCTTGTTATGCTAGTGCTGCAGGTAGATGTGAGAGTACAGGTTAACTGCGTAATTTTATATCTAAATGCCGATGATTCTGGGTTTAGGAAATGTTACACCACCACCCCCACCCTGCAGCCAGAGAAAAGGAGAAATTAAGAAACAACTTGGAGAGAGTAAGGAAATAAAGGAAAGAGTCATATTGAAGAAAAAAATAAGGACTTGAGAGACAAATTTCAGTGTTATAATAATAGTGTTGGGACAAGGTTTGGTTGGGGGTTTGAGAGAGATTAGAGAGATAATTTATAGAGGCCTCTGTCATGTTTCAGAAAGAATGACTTACATGACTTTTTTTCTTTCTTCAGCATGCAAACTAGTTTGCTATCACTCACTTATGTGACATTGTTATGTAACGTCCTTTTGTAGTTTCTTTTTTCACAACCTCATCTCTCTCTGCGTCTTTCTGTCGTGTGGTGTTCCAGCTGATGGATATGGGTTTCTCAAGAGAACATGCCATGGAGGCTCTACTGAACACCAGCACCATGGAGCAGGCCACCGAGTACCTCCTTACACACCCTCCTCCACTTCTTGGTGGAGCAGTAAGAGTAAGCTTTATACACAAAAACACACACACACACAGTACTTTAGTCCTTTACAATGTTTGAGAGAGACTTGGGTAGCTAACATTGTTGCTCTTATTCCATCTAGGATTTAACTATGTCCGAAGAAGACCAGATGATGAGAGCAATTGCCATGTCACTCGGGCAAGAGGTTAGCATGGAGCAGCGCTCCGACTCTCCTGAGGTGTGTTTCTTTTTTCAAGAAAAAAGCGTAGTGTAAAACATTTTTTGCTAATTGAAACTGAATGAAGGGTTAGTTTACTGTTTAGCTAAATAACTGTTGATCGTTGGTGTGTCTCCTTTAGGAAGCAGCACGACGGCGAGAGGAGGAGGACAGAAGAGCCAGGGAACGGGCAGAAGAGGAGGAGGCACGATGCTTGGAGCGCTTCATGGAGGCTGAGCCACTGGACCCCCAGGAGCTACATGCCTTCACTGACACCATGCTGCCTGGCTGCTTCCATCTTTTGGATGAGCTACCTGACACCGTCTACCGACTGTGCGACCTGCTAATGACTGCCATAAAGAGAAGTGGCCCTGAATACAGGGATCTCATCCTTGGCCAAGTTGTCCAACAGGTCAGTAGATGTTAATACTGTAGCCTGCTCTACAAATTTATTTAAATTTAAAATGCAGGTTTTTCATGGACTTGAAAAAGGTAGGCGAGTCTCTTACTTTGAACCTTCTCAGGTGGAATGTTGTTAGTACATTTTGAATGCAGGTAAGGCAGTAATGCAGTTCCTAAGAACCTCTGTACATTTGAAAGATGTGATTGTCGTCACTTCTTTTAAAAAAGAAAAGTTAAGCATCATAGTGACCCTAACAATAGCCATTTGTACACTTGTATAAGCCTGATTGTTGACATGTTGTGTGTAGGTGTGGGAGGCAGCAGACGTGCTGATCAAAGCAGCTGAGCCGCTGACTACCAGTGACACAAAGACGGTGTCTGAGTGGACCAGGCAGATGGCCACACTGCCCCAGGCCTCCAAGCTGGCAACACGAATTCTGCTGCTCACACTGCTCTTTGAGGTACCAGAATTTTAGGTTCTTGTCATAGAATGTTTATCCATACAGTGCATTTGAAAAGTGTTAGGCCCGCTTAAGGTTTCTACATTTTGGATTATTACAGACTCCTTAATCAATTCTTTGCTACAAATATTTTATTTGAAAATGGCAGAAATTCCAATTACAGAAGCATTTTTACACTTTAACACCATATGGTCTTTAAGTATTTCTTAAACTGGATTGAAGAAGACGTGCGCCTAAGTGAATTCGTTGGACAGAATTGGGAAAGGCACACCTTGTTATGGAAAACCTCAGTTTAATGGTTTATGTAAGTGAAAAGCAATCCATTACGTTGAGAGACCTGCAAGATTAGATTATCTCTAGGCACAGATCTGGGCAAGGATAGAAATACATTTTTGCAGTATTTAATTATCCTAAGGCACAGTAGGCTCATTCATTTTTAAATGAAGGAAGCAACCACCACTACCAAAAACAACCAAAGCCCCAGTGGCCACTGAATATTAATCCAAAGTTCCTTTATGGATGAATATGGACGAAAAATGTATTGGATGACAACCATTGGTTAGAGCATTCCACCATTCAAGCCTTTATGGTATAGTAGTCACACGGGCATGATTCCTCAATGAAAGGCAAATTCCAGCAAATTCGTCTTTCACACAACATAAAGATTGAACTCTTGCCACATTTCAGATTTTGTGTTTGTGAATCACACTTCATTAAAGTGAAACAAAACATAGATAATGTAATCTTAGGTAATACCATTCCACATAAAACCCCATAATACTATCCTTACAGTGACACAGATTGAGTGCATCATTACGCTTTGGGAATTATGTTTTTAGGGAGGATTTTTAGAGACAAAACGGCTGTGCTTGTGCAGTGCTTCCAGGAATAGGACACACTTGGAAAAGGAACGTGGGCCGAGGTTATAGGACCGTTCCCAAGAATATTATTTTGTTTTTGTTCTTTTGGGGGGCTGTCCATGTTACAAAAGTGCTTTTACCAAGTACTAAGTTGCGGCGGCATTTTTGTTTAAATAGATTAGGAGGAAGTTCTGAGACTAGGCAAGATTGTTTTTATAGTGTGCTTCACTATGTCTGAGAGTTCAGACTCATTTTTCCTCGTCCTCTCACTCTCTGTACTTCATGCACACAGTGATTGTTGAAAAGCACAAAGAGTTTGATGAATTCATGAATTTTTTTTTCTCCATCAAATTGAGGCATATTTTGGAAGACATGACACATTGTCCTCTCTTGTACCTTTTTATAGCGCCACATACAAACAGCAATTTTTCATAGAGGAAGCATTACAGTTTCACGCTTTGGTGCAGCTACAAATCATGCAACATGCACACTGTGCCCCAGTTCATCTGAAGTGAACCAGGGCAGGGTATGCACAGTGTCCTTAAGTGTTTTGTAAACCTTAAGATGAGTCTGAACAGTAATGTTGAAATCTTATAAGGGTTTGAGTTGACAAATGAAGTGTCGCTGATTACCTATGCATCTCATGGAATTACTTGTTTTCGTTTTTCTGTAGGAACTAAAGCTGCTGGGTGCCAGAGTGATTGAGAACAGTGGAATTCTTGATTTGCTCATAAAGCTGCTCGAGGTTGTGCAGCCTTGTCTGCAAGCAGCTAAAGAACACAAAGACATCCAGACACCCAAGTGAGTTTTGCACACCCCTACAAAGATCTTATCACTTGCAAATATGACACCAGCTTTTCATCATCATAGCACTGATATGTTTTTGTGATGAATTTATTTATGATTAAAAAGCTTGACGTTTTTCTGCAGATGGATCACACCAGTGCTGTTGATCATTGATTTCTATGAAAAGATGGCAGTCTCTTCAAAGCGTCGGGAACAAATGAACAAGGTAAAAAAAATAAAAATAAATAAAAAAGAGCAAACAAAACAAACAACAACACAAAGCCAAAACAAAATGTAAAAAACACAGCTACGAATTATAGAAGTGAAGTAAAAAATGAAATGATCAGCCTTGGCACAGCAATAAAAATGAGTATATATGAGGAGGGTAAGGGTGGGGGGAAGAGCAGCATTTTGCTGGTATACATATTGATTACTCTTGGATTTCTTTATTAGAGTCTTGTGTAGAATTAGCTATAACTATACACAAAGGTATTTTTACAGGTAATGAGTGTATAGGAATTGGACAAAATGTATGTAATCCTGTACAAATCTTTATCCACAAATACTGATTTAAGTTGTTTTGTTTGTTTGTTTTTAAATTTATATCAAGATTTCTTGCATAAACTTTGTTGGAGGGTATTTGTGTTATTCTGCTACACCTCTCTTGTACAGTTATGAACAATTTGTCTTGGTTGCCTTCTAGTATTTGCAGCCAAATGGGAATAACTGGCGATGGTTTGATGACCGCTCAGGCCGTTGGTGCAGCTACAGTGCTTCCAACAACAGTACCATTGATTCAGCATGGAGGGCTGGAGAGAGCAGTGTCCGCTTCACAGCTGGACGGCGGAGATACACTGTGCAGTTTAACACCATGGTGCAGGTATACATATTCCTTTTATATTTTTCTAGAGAAAATCCCTTTTAAGGTTAATTGTGTTAATAGACTTGGCTGGTTCCCTTTTCTAACACAACTTTATTGGGCAGGTAAATGAAGAGACCGGTAATAGGAGGCCAGTTATGCTCACTCTTCAGAAAGTGCCTCGCATCCCCAAGCCTTCCAAAACTGGTAGTGTTACGGATTCTGAGCGAGAGGAGAGCGACCGGGGCAAAGTGGAAGAAAGCCAGAGCGATTTAGATTCGGGAACAGCAGTGGAAATGAACGCTCCTAAGGATGATTCCAGCCAGCTGAAGGAGGCGACATCTGGCCCCTCATCTTCCCTGGAGTCTGACTACTCTCAGGGATCTGACATTGTTGTGCAAGGCCTAACTGAGGACATGACCACCGTTCTTATTCGGGCCTGTGTCAGTATGATTAGTGTCCCTGTGGACCCAGACACCCTTCATGCTACACTGCGTCTCTGTTTGCGCCTTACACGCAATCACCACTATGCAATGATGTTTGCTGAGCTGAAGAGCACACGGATGATTTTGGGGTTGACACAGAGCTCTGGCTTCAATGGCTTCACACCACTGGTTACTCTGTTGTTCAGACACATCATAGAAGATCCAGCCACACTGCGACACACCATGGAGAAGGTAAATCTAGTTTCATACTGAAACTTTAAATAAAACTCAACATGTTTAAAAGCTTCTGGTATTTAAACTATAGCATCATTTAAACTATATTGTCTAATAACATAAGCCAATTTTTGTTGTAACAGGTGGTGAGATCAGCAGTAACAAGTGGAGCAGGTAGTACCACATCAGGAGTAGTATCAGGCAGCCTTGGTTCCAGAGAAATCAATTATGTGCTTCGTGTCCTGGGGCCGGCTGCCTGCCGTAACCCTGAATGTTTTACTGAAACTGCTAGCAACTGTATCCGCATTGCTCTACCTGCACCTCGTGGAGCTGGCACCAGTAAGTGTGCAAACTTCTCCAATATGTGAAGTTTCTTTTTAAGCAAATTAAAAATAATTGAGCTATAATACACATTGCTTCCTGTAATATATGTTCCTTGCATACATTCTTTTTCCTCCAGCTTCTGACGATGAGTTTGAGAACCTTCGAATTAAGGGACCTAATGCTGTGCAGCTGGTGAAGACCACTCCTCTGAAACTATCACCATTACCACCGATCCCGGACACCATCAAAGAGGTCATCTATGACATGCTTAATGCTTTGGCTGCCTACCATGCTCCTGAAGAACGTAAGACATTTTAACAAGATATTGACTTGAGAAATTTTTGTGTAATTTGCACCAAAAGTCGTTTGAACATTTCGGGTATTAATGCATTTGTGTGTGTCGCAGCCGAGCGTCCAGAAGAACGTGCAGCAGCTGTACCCGGTGGTCAAGACCTTTGCCAGATTTTGCAGGATGTTGGTGATGATGTTTACCAGCAGTACCGGCTCACCCGTCAAGGAAGTGACTTTGACTCCCAGTCTGCATTCCATATCAACGTGAGTCTTCAGTGACATATAATCCTATTGTGCATGTGCACTGGAGTGTGCCATTTGTATCTGTTTCTAAGTTAATAATAAAACCATTTCTTCTTTTCAGAGTCAAGTATTTGCTGCTGATGGAGGCGTTGCAGAGTCTTCCCAGTCTGGTACACCACAAGGAGAAGGTGAGACTAAAAGCTCTTAACACCCGCGAATAGAGAGTTTTCTTATTTTAAGTGCAAAATAAATCACAAGGCTGAAACATTGCCTCATGTGAACTCGGTGAACTTCACTGTGAACTCACTTCTTGTGAGTTCAGTTTTGTTTTTGTTTTTTTTGCCTGTCCCATTTGGTTCTTTAGCCGTCAGAATTGTTGTCTGAAGACCAACAAGGATACCCAATGGATTTACTTTGCCAAATGGATCATCACGGCCTTGCCGTATTGGTCCATTTGATCAACCTTTGTTGTTATTGTTTATTTTATTTTATTTTCACTTGTTACAGACGGGACAGACATGACTGAGGGATAGGAAAGGGAGAAAGAAAGATGAATGAAAAGAAAAACAGAAGGGAAGAGGGACAGTGAGAAAGGGCACTTAAAAAGAGAAACAGAAAAAAAATTCTCCTGGATCATCTGTTGAGAGAGAAAAAGAAGAGAAAATAAGCAACAAAAAAAAACAGAGCAACATACTAAACACAACACCATCATGCTAATCTAGCTAAGTGTAAACAGCAGTAAATACTAAATATTGAATGTTGTTTTGTAGCAAGCAGGACCGACAGCGCACAATGTGCTTGGAAATAGCAGCCAATAAAGGTGTAGTTTATGTCTATGAACAGTGAACACCCGTGTGCACACCTGTGTGGATCAGCGCGCTTGTATTCAAAAGGTTTCCCCATGTAATGGTCTGCTAGAGGATGTAGAGAGCCATAGCCCCGTCCCCCAGGGCATGAAGCAGGCATGGAGGAGATCCAGGCTCCAGACATCCAGAGGCCCCAGAGTGCGAGAGCCCAAGGAGGACCACCGGAGGGGCATCCGTGCCACCCTCCTGGGAAGAGCTGAGGAGAGCCCCAGATGAGGGGTCACCTAGTAGCCACGGAGCAGAAGCCAGAGGGGCATTCCCACCCTCATGCACACATATACAAATACTCAGCACTCACTCAACGTAGGGATAGACATACATGGACACTGTACACACAATCACACTCCCCAAATAAACTCTATACCCCAGGTCCAGGTACCCTCGCCCCTGGAGGGGAAAACGGCACCTAGACCCAGGAGATGTTACCCTTTCCCCCGGGGTGGAGGCAAGCAGACTGCCCCAGGCTCCGCAGCAGCAGGGAGGCCCCGCATCCCAGATCCCAATCGGGCGGCCAACACCTCCTCCCAGCCCCGATGGCCAGCAGAGAACAGGGGTGTGTGAAGACCCCAAACCTCCCTCCCTCTCGCTCATGTGTAGTGTTGCTGCATGTTGTTCTAACATGCATTTAAAACACGGGAGAGCATGGTGCTGCTGCCAGAGAGCAGCAGGTGTTAGCACGGCCCCTCCCGAGAACCCTCAATGTCTACATGAATTTAAAATTGAGAGATGGGCACTGGCGCCAGAGGTGGGGTTGAATACACAGGCCGTCCACTGGACGCCGTTAAGTGAGTTCAGTTTTATACAAGGCATAACTTATTGTGTTATGCTAACTTCCTCAGCCTCCACACCAGAAGAAATGCGGGAAGAGAAGAAGGAGCAGGAGGGAGAGAAGGGTACCACTTCAGATGAGAGTAAAGCAGCTAAGGTCAAGGCAAGCAAACCTCTCATGCCTACTTCTACCATCCTGAGACTACTGGCTGAGCTAGTGCGCTCCTACGTGGGAATCGCCACGCTAATCGCCTCCTACTGTTATACAGCTGGGCAGTCTGAGCTCATTAAGGAGGTGGGTAGCTGAACAAACTCTTCTCAGCCATTCACACATTGTATTCTCAAGCCTCTCAACTCATTTTGACATGCATGTGTCCTAACAGGATTGTAGTGTCCTAGCCTTTGTGCTCGACCACTTGCTGCCTCACACCCAGAACTCAGAGGACAAGGACACCCCAGCCTTGGCACGTCTTTTTCTAGCCAGCCTAGCAGCTGCTGGAACAGGCACTGATGCCCAGGTGTCCTTAGTGAATGAGGTAAAGGCTGCCCTAAGTCGAGCCCTAGCAATGCCAGAAGGTGCTGAAAAACATGCCAGGTAAATGGAATAAAAATGTCATACAACCCTGACTGTGTGTGGGGTTTTGTTGTTGTTGTTTGTTTGTTTTTTCTAAATCTATGCCAACCCATTTTCTCTCATCTTGGCAAACCTATTTTACAGGCTTCAGGCAGTGATGTGTATCATTAGCACCATCATGGAGTCATGCCCTTCAACATCCAGTTTCTATAGCACAGCAGCAGCCAAGACACAACATAACGGCATGAACAACATTATAAGGCTCTTCCTTAAAAAAGGACTGGTCAATGACTTGGCACGTGTGCCACACAGCTTGGATTTGTCCAGGTATAAGATTAGCCTGAGAAACTTTTCCTGAAAAATTAGCCAGTAGTTTTCTGGTTTACCAGTTAGTACTCATATAACTTCTGTTCACTTCTGTCATAATACATTTTTGTGAGTAGTTCTGTTTCAGAATCAAGTTGGTTTTTCAGCAGTTATTAATACTAAATTAATTAATTTTCCCTTTGTGTCCTTTGCTTTAGTCCCAACATGGCCAACACAGTGAATGCTGCCTTGAAGCCACTGGAAACTCTCTCACGAATTGTTAACCAGCCTAGCAGTCTCTTTGGGGGCAAGGGAGGCTCCAGCAAGAACAAGACTGAACACGACCCTGTGGGCACTGCCAGGGACAGCAACAGCAACACTCAGGACCAAGGTATCCACATGAGACAGATGAAATGCTTTAATAGCCTACTTTTCAAATGTATGATGCTCATGTGGGCCATCTGTTGTAGGAGAGTCGGGTGAGGCAGAGCCAGTGGATGGCAGCCACAGGGTCCAAGGAACAGACACTGATCTGATGGATGGAGAAACTGAGGGAGACGCAGTAGTCATTGCTGGCCAGCCAGAGGTTCTTAGCACACAGGCTATGCAGGTAAATAATGTATTAACATTGCATTACACACAACGCACACAATAGCTCAAACTACACTCAGATCCCCTGATCTGTAACATTTGTAATTAAAGGTCAAAACATAAGTGTGTAGATACCCATTCATTTTGTGCACCATGTGAAGGCTGACTGTGTATAGCATTTCCTTTCCATGCAGGTAGAGAATGAGTTGGTGGATCTGATTGATGAGCTGTTGGAGAGAGATGCTGGCACTGTCAACAGCACAATTATAGGTAGGCAACTGGATTCATTTCAGGGGTGACAGTGAGTGTTGCTGGGCAATGAAAAGTATGGAGCAGTTCTCTGCACTGCTTGTGATAACTTAACCTTTCCATAATAGGTGTAGGAAACAAATCAGTGCATTGAAGCACAAGCAGTGTAATTTATTTATTTATTTTTAATTATGTATGATTTCAAACTGAGTTCACTCTTGATTACAAACAGGCAGAACAGCCCAGAGCTGATGTAGCGTTTGTTTGTTCTGTTGATTAGTTGGACGCAGTGGTGAAGATGAATCGCAAGAGGACGTGTTGATGGATGAAGCCCCCTCCAATATTAGCCAAGCATCAACTCTTCAGGCCAACCGGGAAGGTACAACATTTTGACAAAATGAACAGTTATAGATATAACTTCTGTTCCCGTTCAGTCGATTCACTCGGTACAACACATAAGTATGGGATATCACGCCCCTGTGTGACCTGGGGAATGTTGCCATTCCCCTGGTGGAATGAGCTCTCGCAGCCCTGGGGCAAAGCGAGACCCTTGGTATGCCAGTGATATAGCTTCTATAATCCAGTGAATCCAGTCCCTGTTTAGACAGAGCTCTACCTCCTGGCTGGATTAGCAAAGCAGACAAACAACTGGTCACATAAACGCACATTCTGAGTGCACTCAATGTCGGTATGTAGCACATGCACTGCGCACAAAAATCATCATCCTCCTCTGCTCCTTAGATGCAAAAGAAATGGAGCAGAAGCTGAAATTCTATTGAGCTGTAAGCTGCAGGAATGACCTTTGGTAAATATACGGCATTCAGGCACAATATGATTTTGAAGCCATCAGGAGAGAACTGTGTGCAGGAGGGATGCACAGACGGAGCATGAAGGTCAGAAACCAAAGCGAAAAGCAATGCAGTCTTTTATTTGAAAGAAATTTCACATACTCAACGGGTTCAAAAGGGGGGCAGCAAAGGGCTTCTAGCACCAAAGACAAGTCCCATTCAGCGACACTGGACCTAACCCTGGGTCTCAGCTGGTGAACCCCAGCTTAAATATAAACCTTATAAACCTTAATTGTAGAAAACGAAAGGGCCTTATCCAGCAGCTCCTTAAGTAATGTCAAAACATCCACAATAGAGCTTGTGGATCTATAACAGTCCTAGTGGTGATCGTAGATGCCATCATGCCCAAAAACCATAGTATCATTTGGAAATGTAGTCTGCATATGAGCTGAAACTGAGCGAGGCTGCAATGAAACAAAGCCACTATGTGCTCCGACAAATGTGTGCAGCTGGAAAGCAAGCATATTTCCAAACTGAGGAAAGAAATCTGCTAAATGTCGATTACTTAACTTAATCCCTGGTTCTTTGATAACAGAGTGAGGTGTTTTTGAAAGTTCATAGAGAAACTCAGTCACAGCTGTGTCGCTCTGGAGCAAGCGACAAGAGCCCTTTCATATAGATGAGCTAGGATGCGGACGCCCCTCTTTCTGAGGGGGGCTAACGATGACTCTGCACATTTGTTAGGAGGCACGTTTGACTTGACCTTGTTAAGGAGAGGTGTCAGTGGGCTGTTTGCAGGAACCAGCGACTCTAGCTCTCCCAGGCACATCGCCTGGTACGTCTAGAGCAGGGGTGTCAAACTCAAATACACAGTGGGCCAAAATTCAAAACTGGAACAAGGTCGCGGGCTAACATTAATATTTATTGAAAAAAAAAATCTTCCTCCAGATTTAAGAATGAATCTCTTCTTATGGACTCAAACAAGTTTTGCTGAAAAACTGAATGTGGAACAAGCAAAGCTTAATACTAAACAATATATATATTAGCTGTATAATACCTGTAGGCCAGCTCTAATAATAATTTGGTATGGCTTCGCGGGCCAAATGTAATTAGGCTGCGGGCCAAATTTGGCCCACGGGCCAGAGTTTGACACCTATGGGCTCATGACGCGTACAGTGCCAGCCTGAGCATGATAAATTTTGTTCAACTGCGATGCGGAGAATCTGCAGTGCTTGGACAGCAGAGTTGCAGGGTCACCGACACGATGGTTGTGGGACAGGGCCAGGGAAGACTCCATAGGAGGTGGGTTAACAAAGCCAGCCTCCTCAGCACCTTCCAGCTCTATGTACTGTCAATAGTAATGCACAGTGACGCGTTTCCATGATGCGGTTAGCTTGGAGACAAATTCTGGGAACATGGCTAGCACCACCAGGGGCAGTTAAGCTAACTTCAAGCAGCAGACAACAGAGCTAACAAGCAGCAGCAAGCTGCAACTATGCAGAATAGTTTTAGCGAGGTGAAGAGCATAACAACTGAGGGATGACTGTGATGTAAGGGGGTATATGTGCAGGCAGGGCCATGCACATGTCATCACAGGTCATCTGTGTGCCTTTAAGGCGTGAATAAAGGTTTCTCTAGCTAGGACACGCGGGGGTGTGATATCTCATACTTATGTGTTGTACTGAGTGAATTGACTGAAAGGGAACACTATTGTACTGTTATTTGTTGAGATGTACATGTAAAGTATTGACGGGCTCTTCCATCAGACTCCATGAACATCTTAGAACCAGAGGATGAGGAGCACACACAGGAGGAGGATTCTAGTGGCAGCAATGATGATGAAGACAGCCAAGATGAAGAGGAGGAAGAGGAAGAAGAGGAGGAGGAAGATCAGGTAGGGGTTAATGCAGTGAAGCTCGTTAAAAAACCTTGATTTTTGTTTATGTTTAAGATTTATTTCCTGCACCATTTGTTAAGGATGATGAAGAAGGAGATGAGGATGATGATGATGAAGGTTCGGAGATGGAGTTGGACGAAGACTTCCCTGATATCAATGCTGCACCACACATTCGCTTTGAAAGGTTTGACAGGGATGATGACCTCATCATAGAGTTTGACAACATGTTCTCCAACAATGGTAAGCGGGATAATCTGATCGTTTTTGTAAGGTCACGTAGTTTTCACGCCCTTAATCCCAAAGGAGTCCTTTCTAAGCAAATCTATTTTTATTTTTTTGGTATAAAATTGAGCTTCCTGATTAACAGAAAAGCTTCAGTTTGATACACGTACTGATGTTTCTTGCAAAAACCACCAGTATGCAGAATAATAATAATTATACCCGTTGTGCTGCTACCAAAATGTTTAGCTCTACTAAGTGGTTCTGTTCAGTAGCTTGTTAAAAATAACAAATCATAAGATACAGAAAATGTATTTAAATAAATTTTACTTTTCATGAACGTTTTTAGGTTTATGCTAGAGGTTTCTCCCTAATGTCTGCGTGCTGTGTTCTGTTTTTCTCTATCAGCTGACATCCCTCCTTCCCCAGGCAACATCCCTAGCTCCCACCCACTGATGGTGCGTCATGCTGACCACGGATCCCTCACCCTAGGTGTGGCAGGCACTAGCAGCCGCTTGGCGCAGGGCATGGGCCGCAGCCAGCGAACACTACGTCAGCTCACTGCCAACAGTGGACACACAATCCATGTCCACTACCCTCATAACCGTCAGCCCAACCCTCCACTTATCTTACAAAGGTTGAAACCATGTTTGTTTATGTGGCTCTATTAAGCAGCTCCTGTTTTACACCAGCTTTCTTTGTCTGCCTGAACATTAAAAAGGCATTTCCTTCTTTTCTTTCTTCTTCAGACTTCTAGGTCCCAGTGCAGCAGCAGACATTTTACAGCTTTCCAGTTCTCTGCCTTTACAATCACGTGGTCGTGCCCGCCTTTTGGTTGGAAATGAGGATGTGCATATCATAGCTCGTTCTGATGATGAGTTATTGGACGACTTCTTCCATGAGCAGAGCAGTACTGGAGGTCAAGCGGGTATATATTACCATAGACTTCAGAGCATTGTAAGGGTCGGGTTTATTATTAACCTAAATGCATAACATTTTTATCCTTTTGTTTCTTTAGGGACCCTCTCTAGCATTCCTACTGCCTTGACTAGATGGACAGATGAGTGCAAAGTGCTGGATGCGGAGAGTATGCACGACTGTGTTGCAGGTAAACTAGAGGTTTCTTTTCAGTGGTAGTAAGGTAGTCATATGATTAATGAAAACATTTTATGACTTTTATGACTTCTTTTATTTATTGTGTGTGTCATCTTTTTGGTACCTGCAGAAAATATTTATATTCCTGAGAACTGGACCGTGAATAATTTGGATATGGTAGTCAAGTGGTTGGACATTCCCTGTTAATTTCAGACAAATCTATAGTTAGCATATAGGCTTTTTATTGCATTTTATTTAAAGACAGCAGTTCACATAGTTGTGATCTGATTTTTAGTGAGATGGTTAGAATTCATTACATTTTTTTGGTGACCAGTGAAAAACAACATGTTTTAGTAACTTGACCAAAAATTACTTTGACTTGGTGACATTTCACAAACCTTTTGAGTTTAAATTGAAAACTATTTTGATTTGAATGCCCCCATCTGCTTTTAGTGGTTAAGGTGCCCATCCTGCAGCATCTGGAAAGTCTGCGAGATGAGGAATTGGAAGAGCGCAGAGAGAAGAGAAGGCGGCAGTTAGCTGAGGAGGAAGAGTCCAAACAGAATGAAAGGAGGGCCTCTGGAGCAGAACAGGCCAGAGAACAGAGCCTGCAGGTTAGCAGATGATTGCTGTCTGTGCACAAGAATGTATTGTCAGATACAATAGTGCATGCATTTTTGGTAGATATACTCATGTTTTGTTTTTTGTTTTTTTTTTCTAACATCAGCATTTTGTGTCCACAGGGTTCTGGATTGGGGACGGTTAATGGTGCAGAGAACACAGCAGGTACTGACATTTATAAAGATTTTGCTTTTGTTTCTGTTTTAATGTTAAATTCCTTGACCTATGTGGATTGGACAACCCAGAGTCAAGTGGCCAGCTTGCTGTGCGTGCTGTGGGATGAGGTAGTAGTTTGTATAGTTTTAGGATCACACCAGATCTGGGAGATAACTATACAGTCTACTGTCTTTCTTATGGCAACGCCATACCAGCTCGACATCTTCATTTGTTTCATAGGAGATGATCTCTTAACTTTAATTAAGAGACAATTTTTTTTTATTATTTTTTTTTGAGAATTATTGCCGCTACATTGTTTTAAGAACCTTATTCTAAATATTTACATTTTTGATATACAACATGTATATCTTTTGTTCAATGTATTATTTTTATTGTCTGTGCTGTGGTGAGGTAGTAAGTTGTGTTGTTGTTGGGGATCAGGATTGTGCACCCCGTTAAGGAGATAACTATACAACTTACTGCCTTCCTCAGCAGAGGCCTTTGTCATCTGTTAAATAGCTATTCACCAGCTAATCACCAGTGTTATTTCTGACATTTCTGTGCCCTGATTTTCCTTTTTTGAATATTATTAACACCTTTTTGAAAGGGTTTTGAAAATTTTTTGGAAGCAGTTGTGTGAATGGAAAATGTTTACTGTAATTACATATTTTTAACAGGAACATGTGCACAAGTAGCTGGTAGATATAGCAGAAAAGTGATATTAAGATGCAACAGTCATGTTGAGGCATTGTCAGATATGTAAATTGTTTTTAAGACTTGAATCTATTCAAATAAAAATAATTTAAACTGTCCCTTTTCTTCACACAAGTGTTTCTTTGAATATTGCAGAGGGTGAGCAGGCTCAGGGTGGTACTGTGTCGTGTCTGGATCCACCCAGGGTTTCAGAGGGCTTCCTCACTGCCCCACCATCTGGAGAAGTCACTCCAACCACACCTGCTCCTCATGAACAGGCCTTAGTCTCGCTGGAGACTGCTATTAGTCAGCAGGTCCACCAACCAATAGCTGACCTTTTACTGGCTGAGTCGCATGCTAGCTCACTGGCTGCTTTGGCAGGGGCTGGCCTTCCACCCTTGTCGACAGCCGAGAGGCCAAACAGTGAAGCGGAGGCATCTCAGATGGAAATGTCCCCGGCACCTGCAATCGGTGAGAGAGTCGGAGGTGGTGGTGGAGGAACGTTGGATGAAGGCAGGGAAGGTAGACTAACTTTGAAAACTCTATTTATACAGACTGGCTAACAGTAAGGAAGCATATTTGTAATTTAAATAATGGTATAGAAGCTATCATAACACATAATGAAACCAAGGAATTTAGACGTAGTGCATTAAATGATCAGATAACTTCCTAGCCCGAATGATAAGCTCCCTTTTCTTTTCACAGCCTCTCTAAGTCCAGACATAGTAGAGAACTCTGAGCCTGCAGCAGCTGGTGTGTCACAACTGGAAGGGTCACCAATGGATACCAGCAGCCCTGCCTCTGCCACCCAGGAAGAAGCTGCCCCCAACCCTGCCCAGCCCACCCAGCTTTCTCAGGAGCTGTCTGGAAGTGGGGAAAGTGGCCTGACTGACAGGCAAACTGATGCAGAAACTGGGTGGGTAGAAACTAGAAGTTCATTACTGACCAAGTCTCTGTTTAAAAGCAGTATATTCTGCCATTTGAACCTCTTGGAGTGATGTTGAGGAAGTTTGACAGAAAAAAAATCACGGTCTATATGTATCTTTAAAATTGTTCCAACCTCAAACCTTAGGTAGGTACTTTATGAAACAAATACAGCTATTTCATGATTTTGTTAAATTTCCACATAGGATTCAAAAGGCATCTCATGCAGTTAGAACTTTGAGATCAATAGATATTGCACACAATTTTGATAGCAATGATAGTCTTTGTTTTTTTTTTGTTTGTTTTAATATGTGCAGCTCTACTTCTGTTTCATCTCCTGGGGAAACTATGCCCAGGAGTGACAGTGCTGACAGCCAGTCTCAGGCCATCCAGGAAGAGCCCCTTCCCTCTACAAGCAATGAGGAGGAGGATCCACTTGCAGGTAAAGTACTCTGCTACTTCTGCAATTGTTAATATTTTTATGCTTTTGCAGGGTCAATGCCATTGTATTCTCTCATTGGCTTGGATGTCATGCCTCAGGAATACCTGAAGGAGATTTGATTACATTTGGTTTAAATGTTCACTTGGATGAATTGATAAGAATATGGTAGTCAGAGGTCCATGTTAACATTAACCTCACAATAATGTTTTGCCATATTACAGTCATTATGATTACCTCAGACATATCAATAATTTGATGAAAGTTTTGACATTTTATAGTATTTCTATCTTTGCTGGAGTAATTATAATGCTTTGCAAAAAACTGTGTTCTGGTTGTTTTTGTGACCATATTTCACATTTGGCCAGATAATCTTTTGTACCCTCTATTTAATTCCTGCCAAGTCTTCATTGAAACTTGAGATACTTGAATGTAAACAGCAATTTGGATGGTTAGTGGATATATGAGTGAAGGGTAGAATCTCTGCGTATGCCACCGTCAGACTACGTGACATTTTTATCTGTTGTGATGGTTACTATGTCTGATTGGACAGCCATAAAATGTTGCATTTATTGATTGAGAGACAGCAGATTACACATTGCTCCCCAATCAATCATGACTGCTATCATTTATGATGTGTGACGTCATTGGAAAGGAGTAACTGACTAGCATGTTTAAGATAAAAAGTTGTTGTTGCCAACACAAACCGATGCTTTACGTTGCCTGGATTGGACGCAGTCTGGCTGATATTCTGTAGTGAACCCTGCAATAATAAACTGTATAATATTAATTGAATTGTTTCATTTTGGGGGTTTGTTTTGTTCTATTTTGTGATGGCAGGCATCAGCCTGCCAGAGGGTGTAGATCCCTCCTTCTTGGCAGCTCTTCCTGAGGACATCCGCCGAGAGGTGCTGCAGAATCAGCTTGGCATCAGACCACCCTCCCGTCCTCCAGTTGCTACAAGCTTGCCATCCTCTACTGCACCTGTATTGGGAGGGCCAGGGGTTACAGAGGTCAGCCCTGAATTCCTGGCAGCATTACCACCTGCCATCCAGGAGGAGGTGAGAAGTTATGTTTTTTTTAAATTGCGTGAGTAAGCAAAATGCTTACTCATAGATATTTCAAACAAATCCTTAAAGAAGTCACTGACAATTGGTTCTATTTACTAAGCATGCCATTGGTTGTCTTAGGTTCTTGCCCAGCAGCGAGCAGAGCAGCAGCGTAGGGAACTAGCCCAGCAGCCTCCCCAAGGAGACACACCTTTAGATCCTGTAACTTTCATCCAGACACTGCCATCAGAGCTCCGTCGCAGTGTTCTTGAAGACATGGAGGACAGCGTGTTGGCTGTCATGCCTCCAGACATTGCTGCTGAAGCTGCTGCATTACGTAGAGAGCAAGAGGCACGTCAGAGACAACTGATGCATGAAAGGCTTTTTGGTCATAGTTCGTCTTCAGCCCTCTCAGCCATCTTGCGCTCACCGGCCTTCACTAGCCGGTTAGGAAGCAATCGTGGCGTCCAGTACACCCGACTGGCTGTGCAGAGAGGAGGGACATTTCAGATGGGTGGAGGAACAAACCACAGGTATAATAACAGTGATCTAATTTTTTGAAATGTTTTCCTTTTTAAATAAAATGTCGGTTTGGCATTTAGGAAATCTTACAGAAGTTTTGACAGGTGACATACTGTTACTACTTTTTCTTCAGACCATCCAGTTCAAGTGTCGACTCCCTGTTGCGCCTGCGTGGACGATTGCTTCTGGACCACGAGGCTTTGTCCTGCCTGCTGGTTTTGCTGTTTGTGGATGAACCGAAACTCAACACCAGCCGTCTGCACCGTGTGCTCAGGAACCTCTGCTACCATTCTCAGACACGTGGGTGGGTCATTCGCAGCCTGTTGTCAATCCTCCAACGAAGCAGCGAGAGTGAGGTATGCGTGGAGACCTCACGTCTAGAGGACTCTCGCGGCAAGAGGACCAGCCAGGGAAGCTGTGGAGGAAAAGGCACAGCCACCTCGTCCCTCTCCTCATCTTCATCATCTTCTTCTTCATCCCCAGCTTCCTCCTTAGAGTTATTGAACAGGGTGGAGTCTCGCAGTTCCAGTCAGCTTTCCTGGCTCTCTGTTTCTATGGATGCAGCCTTGGGTTGCCGAACAAACATTTTCCAGATTCAGCGAGCATCAGGTAGGAAGCATGCTGACAGGCATTCAGCTGGAGGCTCTTCAAGTTCTGGGACATTGGGAGGTGTGTCAGCGGGTGCAACGAGTGTCACATGTGCTGGAGGTGGAGGCTCCACTGTTCACATCCACCCACAAGCTGCTCCAGTGGTCTGTCGACATGTGCTGGACACACTTATTCAGTTAGCCAAGGTGAGGGTTTAGCTATATTGATCTAAATCTTTTGTCCATTCTGTGTTCTAAGACTTGAAATGAAGTTGGTTACGCAAGTTATTCAGTGTCCTTTTGTTTTTTTCTTTTCTTCTGTAGGTGTTCCCCAGCCACTTCACGCAGCAGCGTTGTAAGGACTTGTCAGCTTCGTCTTCTGACCTAGACTCTCGTCTTTGTTCGGGCTCCTCAGGAGGAGGGGGTGGAGGTGGAGGCTCCAGGTCAGGGTCACAGTCTCAGACCAACCCTAATGTCTCCAACACCCAGAACTCCCTGGGGTCTACTGCCTCTACCCTCCAGTCTCTAGGAATCTCTACCGATTTTTGGGACCTACTGGTCAAGCTTGACAACATGAATGTCAGCCGTAAGGGCAAAGCCTCAATGAAGACGGTGCCTCTAGGTGGAAGTGCAGAGGCAGAGGGAGCCCAGTTCAGCTTAGAGACCTCTCCTCTAGGCCAGCTGATGAACATGTTGTCCCACCCTGTGATCAGACGGAGCTCCTTGCTCACTGAAAAGCTGCTGCGCCTGCTCTCCCTCATATCCATTGCCCTCCCTGACAACAAGGCCACAGAGGTGCCTGCTGGACACCCAACTCCACAGGCTCCTAACCCCAACACGGCAACCAGCTCAGGAGCCACAGCCTCAGTCACAACACAAGGCACCGCCGCAGTGGGCGCTATGCAGTCCACTGTGGCAGGCCCAGGGGCTTCTGTAGGAGCTGTAGCCCAGGGTACATCCTCAGGGACAAGTATAGCAACCTCTCAGACATCCTCTACAACAATCTCTATACCCACGTCCACTGGAACAATCTCTACAGGTAGTGGTACTTTATTCCTGAATAAAATGTGATCAAATCTTAAATTTAAATCTTACAATGCAAGAGATTTTATTAGAAAATGATCATTTTTATTAATGAAAATGGGGTTTTTTTTCTTTTCAAAACAGGAAAACAGAGGGGTGCTGTTAGCAATACAGAGAGTGAAAAGTTGGCTTCCACTGGACTGACAGAAAAACAGCTTCAACTCTCTGTGGAGGTATGATGAAATGATTTAAAGAAATGTCGAGGGGTTTTCCAAGATATTTCTCTGAATAACTTCTAAGGGTCAATTAAGGCAAGCTTGTTGGTAAACTGAGTTAAGTTGAAGTCAGGATACATTTAGTTTTTGGGCTCAAAACTAAAATTCAGTAATATTTTGCATTAAGTAGCTCTAGATCATCAGGCATTTCAGTTTTTGAGGCAAGGACTTCAGATATTGAAAACACATTTTTAATATCCTGTTAGTGGAAGAGTTGCCTGATGTTTGCGATTCTCTCTTGGCAGAGACACAAATGTTAAAACACATTTTAGGATGTTGTTTAAAAAAAAAAAGCCTGTCTTTTTTTTCACAGTCTACAGTAAATTCTTCAGTAAAAATGTGTTTTAAGCAGTAACAAAAGTGCAGTGGTTTGTCTGTTAAACACTATTAGGGAAAAATAAAATGCTGGACTGCCAGATAAATTAACCAGACTACTTTGAGAATGTTGACTGTTTTCTTCATCCAGAATTAAGAGTAGATTATTATGGATGGATAATATTACTTTATGTGAGGAGGAAAAAAAATCAGAGCAGAAAAGGGTTTTTTTGTTTGTTTTTTAAGTCGGATTACATAAAGATTTAAAAAAAAAATCTTAACTCTCAACTCCTTTCTTGTGCCTTTCTTTGTGCCAAAGGTTTCTTGGCATAATCTGTGTTTGGGTGAATGGGTGAATGAGGCAAGTTGTGTAAAGCGCTTTGAGTGCTCAGAGTAGAAAAGTGCTATATAAGAACCAGTCCATTTACCAAATATATGTGTAAGCAGCCATCCAGGAAGTTTTAGTGCTGTCCTTGGGTGTTAGTGCTGGCCAAGCTGTTCAAGTAGGCCAGGGAACTATACACAGCAATCGCACTTGTCAAATACATGCTTGGCTGCAGTATGGACAGATCACCTCATCTGGTTACGCCCTTATTGGTAGCTTTTTGTGTTTAGGAGCATAAACAGCAGCTTGTTCATGACAGTGTATTCTTGGAACCTGGATTCATGCAGAAGTAATGCAGCATAACATGTGTCGATAGTTTTAGGAAATTGTCTTACTGCTTGTTCATAATGATCTCATTTATTAAAATGTCTTTAAGTCTTTATATATTTTTCTGTTCTTTGTTTTTAACGTTTATTTTTTGCAATGATGTGTTTTCACAAACGATTCTTTTCCTCTGCGAAAGGTGTTGACATCTCACTCGTGTTCAGAGGAAGGTCTGGAAGATGCAGCTAACATTCTGCTGCAGCTTTCTAGAGGAGACGCTTCCACCAGAGACACTGTACTCAGACTGCTGCTTAGCGGCGCAAGACATCTCGGATACACTCTTTGCAAACAGATCGGTAGGTTTTGGGGAGGAGCGTAGGTGCCAGTTCATATTCCTGTTTTCAGTTAAGTGCAGTTTTTTTTCTTTACAAACTTTTGGAACATTATTTCTTTTCTTTTTTTTTAGGGACATTACTGGCTGAGCTTAGAGAGTACAATTTGGAGCAGCAGAGACGGGCACAAGCTGATTCACATTCCCCTGACGCACCTCCCGAGGATTCCTCCATATCAGCTAGACTGAAGGGCAAGATGACAAGCAGGTTAGCTCATGACAATTCTCATCGGTCAGTGGCATTATTTTGTCAGCATAGATGACTGGCAGATTAGAAAAAAATATATACTCATTAAATTTGCATTGTAATGATGACTATAAACTCCTATGCCTTGTATGTGTCTGTTGATTGGGACACAGGTTTGACGGGTCAGAGAGTGTGGTGATTGTTGCGGCACAGAAGCGCACTCTTGGGGGACGTGAACTGCAGCTTCCTTGTATGAGCTCACTAACATCCAAGACATCGACACAGAAGTTTTTCTTGCGAGTGCTGCAGGTTATCATCCAGCTCCGTGAGGACACGAGGCGCGCCAACAAGAAGGCCAAACAGACAGGGCGCTTGGGTAAAAAACATATACAGTGCTTTCTTGGTTTTTGTGTGCAATATAGTCATCATGTCTCAATGATTAAAACCCCTTTCTTCCATTTGTGACTGGCAAGGCTCCACCAGTTTGGGCTCAGCAAGCAGCATCCAGGCTGCGGTGCGTCAGCTGGAGGCCGAGGCTGATGCCATCATCCAGATGGTGAGAGAGGGGCAACGGGCACGTCGGCTGCAACAGGCCCCCCCACCCACCGCCCCTTCTGCCTCTGCCGCCGTCGCTGCCGGATCCTCAATGGCTGCCCCCCATCCTCCTGCTGGGGCTGCTGCCCCTGTTGGCACGGCTGCTGCTGCCACGGTTAGCATGGGCTCCACTGACAGCAGGCATTCTTACTCACACAGTCAATCATCATTTTAATGCTTAAAAGTCATCATTGGCTATGCGGTGTGACCTTCACAGTGAATTTATTCATACTTGGTGTGGTGGTCATCAAGATACATACTATTAGTCATTTGCCTTGAATTTGCCTGTTTTGGATTTGGACATTTTAATCTATTAGCCAACCCATTAATTATATTGCACATACCTTTAAAAAGTAGGTAACTCCAATTCTAATCTTTGTATTGGATTTAATTATTTGTAAACATATTACATTTCACATTCACCCTATAGTCTGCTACTTCAAGTAATTTATGCATTGTGACATCTGCTTTGCTGCTATGATGAACATTGACAGCTCCAACAGAGAGACAGATGGGCCAGTGATTCATTGCACTCTTTATCATTCTTTGCATTGATGTAGTCTAGTTTTGATGGTGCCTAGATGTGAATGTGCTGCCTGCTCCAAATGGTTTGATTTGTTTCACTGAAGTCGTCTGTTTGCTGGCTGATGTTGCTTCATGCTTTTGGCCCACCCTCCCCTTCCTCCCTCCCTCCTTCCCTTCCTTACTTGCTGTGTCAGTGGATCATGGGAATGTCATTTTGCATGACAGTCTCAGTCAAGATTGAACACTATTAGGGATGCTCTGATGTTCTTGGCCAATACTGTATCAAAAACAGACTGGATGAGTGTATTCTGTATATACTGTTTAATTTTCAGCCTATTAAAAATGTAACCATAAATGTACCTAAATTTGTTATACAAAACAGATAAATATTAGTCACTGCTCTATTGGCAAATAAATCTGTGCATCCCTAATTATTTCCAAACAAGCCATCATGTCAGTCATTATTTTGTTTTGTTTTTTCCCCCCTGTTGTTCACATTCTGTTTCTGCCTCTGGTTCTGCCTGGTTTATTTTCTGTAGTCTGAAGGCCAGTCGGTTTCAGAATCCCAGTCAGCACAGAGAGATGATTCTCCAATGGATGTGGACCAGCCGTCTCCTCTAGAGCAAGACCCTGCACCTCTGGGTATGACTCACAAGCAGCCTGTTAATTATACCTTAAAACACTCTCTGCTTTACTGTGATTTTTGCTTCAGTGGAAGATGCTTACATCTAATTGGATTTCCTTTAAAAGAAAAAAAACAAAACAAAAACCTTTTTGTTATAACAAGCAGCTGCAATACAGATAAATTAGTTTTTAATCACAGACTAGAGAGCAGTCTTGTTAACAGTCAAAATGAAATGTACATGACAGCTGACAGCAACGTTGATGCAATGATTCTGTCTATATTGTAACTTTATTAGATGAAGAAGGAAATGGTCAATCAGAGAGTGAAGAGAGACTTCCAGATCTCCCTCTGCTCAGTGAGCAGCTGTTGTTGGATGAACTATGGGATATGCTCGGGGAGTGTCTGAAAGAACTGGAGGAATCACATGACCAGCATGCCGTCCTGGGTAGGTGGAAATTCAGAAATGTACTTACTGTGATTTTTATATTCTAATTGCTATCAGGGGTTAAGTAATATGTTCTCCTAATGCTGTTTTCCCAGTTCTCCAGCCTGCTGTGGAGGCATTCTTTCTAGTCCATGCCACAGAGCGAGAGAGCAAACCTCCTGTGAGGGATACGCGGGAGAGCCAGCTTTCTCACATCAAAGATGAACCTCCACCACTGTCTCCAGCACCTCTTACACCTGCCACACCTTCATCTCTAGACCCATTCTTTTCCAGGGAACCATCCTCCATGCACATCTCTTCAAATCTGCCACCAGACACTCAGAAGTTTCTCCGCTTTGCTGGTAAGCCTAAAATATTCAAATAAGGAGAATGATAAAGCTTTGTTTTAGTTTTCTTTTTTTCTTTCTGGCTCTTGACGAAGGCGGTCGCACTTTTCTCCTCTCCTCCTCCTCCTCTCCCTTAGCTTCCCTGCTTAGCCTCTTGTGTCCTTGTCTAGTCTCGTGGTTTTTTTTGTATTACTTTCACTGGAACACTCTCTCACAGTCTGTTCTCTAAAACCTACAAGAGGAATTATGGATTTGATCAACTGGTCCCTGAATGCAATTGACACCCTTTTCTCAACGAGAAGTCTGGGCTCGGGTGAGCCTGAGTGTCCTGGAGGTACTTTTCCTGCCGGATACACAATGGACGGGTGGCATAACTGGAGGGTTGTGTGCCTGGCGGGACTGTCGATCGAAGACGCTGACGATATCTACCTATTCGGAACCATGATAACAAGGTTCTTGCTGATCGGAGCTGGCTTGGCCCTGGCTTATCGAAGAATTAAGAAAGCGGAACCGGCTGTTCAAACCCCCACAAGGCTGCCCGCTGGGATTGAAACGATGGGACGAGGCGTGAGTTCTCAAAATGGGCTCATTGAGTGCAGCACGGATAAGATCTTGGAGAAGCTTGCGGCTGCCGTGAACACTCAGAATAAGACCTCTGAGCGCAAATTGGATCACATCTTGGAGAAGCTCACTGCGGTTGTGAGTTCTCCGAATCGGCTCTTTGAGCACAAGAACGACAACATCACGGAGCGTAAGTTTGATAAAATCATGGAGAAGCTCACGGCTATCCAACGGGAGATTGAGAGACCAGTGTCGGACTGTTAGAACGGCTTTGAAATTCATACGAGTTGTTCGCACTAAAGTAAAAACCACCATCACTTCATGCGGATACCACTTCGGCGCCAGCTGTGGTCTCAAGGCTGGAGCTGAACAAAAACACCCTGATAACAGACTGTGCTTAGACTGTTCTTCCTATCCTACGCAAGGCCACCTGGGTTGGCTGGAAGACTGTTTACTTAGCCTGGCAGGGTGAAGGACACTATCTCAGCTGAACTCTGGACACACACACACACACACACACACATGCAGATATACACTCATCCGCCCTCCCCCTCCAAACGCCTTCGACGCTTATTCCCTTCCGATGCAGATGGTGGATCAAGGAGACCAGCGCATAGGCTGCAGGCCCAGATGCACTGTCTACACTGGCTGTCTCTCACCCTTTACCCACCCCTGTTGCTTGTCATGTGTGTCTGTGGTGTATTAAGAGTTTTTTCATGTGCTTTGTGCAGAGGTGTTTTTTTTTTTTCTGTTCTCAAACTGATCTCCCTGTTGGAGCTCAGTCTGGGGGGAGTTATTTTTTTCTCCTTATCTTTCCTCATGTGGTGCATCTTCCATTGTTATACCTCTCTGACCTGTCTTCCCCATGTGATGTTTTTGTATAATGTATGTATGGTCGGAGGGTAAGATGGCGCCGCCATTGTGCTGGCAATGGTCGGCAGCCTTAACATGAAATTTGCCACTTGTGGGACTAATAAAGGTATCTTATCTTATGGTATATGTTCTAATGGGAGTCCTTACTCTTTATTTCTAGAAACTCACCGCACAGTACTTAATCAGATCCTGCGGCAGTCAACCACTCACTTGGCCGATGGACCTTTTGCAGTACTGGTTGACTACATACGCATCCTAGACTTTGATGTTAAGAGGAAGTAAGGAGAATTATCTTCAGCTTAAATTTTGTACTTTGAAGTGTTCCTTTTTCCCCCCGTTTTCCCTCCTGTTTTTTCCATCGTTGACATGCTGGAATTTCTGTTTGTCTCTGTAGGTACTTCCGCCAGGAATTGGAGCGGCTGGATGAAGGCCTGAGGAAGGAGGACATGGCAGTACATGTGAGGAGAGATCATGTGTTTGAGGACTCGTACAGGGAGCTGCATCGTAAGAGCCCAGAGGACATGAAGAACAGGCTGTAAGGCTTCATTACTCTTTCTGTCTATCTGCATGTCTCCTCAATTCAAACCCACTCAACTTGATCCACTCACCTTCCCTTACAGGTACATTGTTTTTGAAGGGGAGGAGGGTCAAGATGCTGGCGGCCTGCTGAGGGAATGGTACATGATCATCTCCCGGGAGATGTTCAACCCAATGTATGCCCTGTTCCGCACTTCACCAGGGGATCGTGTCACCTATACCATCAACCCATCATCGCACTGCAACCCCAACCATCTCAGCTACTTTAAGTTTGTGGGTCGTGTTGTGGCTAAGGCAGTCTATGATAATCGGTTACTGGAGTGCTACTTCACCCGCAGCTTCTACAAGCACATCTTGGGCAAGAGCGTCAGGTATTTGAGCTACTAGCATTTAAACCCAAGTGACCTAATTGTCGACACGTTGCACCAGTTAGTGTAATGATCTCAACAAACCCATGCCTAGTTAAATACAACACTAAATGTTGTGGCAACCGGAGAACCAGTCAGCTATAGATTTTTCTTGAACGTGTCAATAATATGATTACATTTCTGTGGTATTCCTAGGTATACAGACATGGAAAGCGAGGATTACCCATTCTTCCAGGGCTTGGTTTACCTGTTGGAAAATGATGTTTCCACCCTGGGCTATGAGCTGACATTCAGCACAGAGGTTGGTGTCTATTTATGTATTTCTTTTCTGTTTGATGGAATTTAATATGTTCCTTAAAGGTTCAAAGTTCTCATAGAAGTGCTGTTAAGGTTTAATTACCCGAACCCTTAAAAATGCTACTGCTTTCTAGGGCAATGTTTTTGACTGTCTTTGACTGTATGTTTAGGTCCAGGAGTTTGGGGTATGTGAAGTCAGAGACCTCAAACCAAATGGAGCCAATATTTTGGTCACAGAGGAAAACAAAAAGGAGTATGTGCACCTGGTGTGCCAGATGAAGATGACAGGTGAGTCATCAGCAGATGCCATTTTATTGCCATGTTAAACCAGTATATAATGCTATCTAAATGATGCCACTAGGTGGCAGCACTGCAGCAACATTAAAGATGCAAAGTTGAGCTACAACCATACATTATTGAGAGATGCTTTGAATTTTCAGGTGCTTAACTGAAAAATAAACAAATTCTCACTCACTAGGTGCAATCCGCAAGCAACTCGCAGCCTTTCTTGAGGGTTTCTACGAGATCATCCCCAAGAGACTGATCTCCATCTTCACTGAGCAGGAGCTGGAACTGCTCATTTCTGGCCTGCCAGCTATTGACATCGATGACCTCAAGGCTAACACTGAATATCACAAGTACCAGTCCAGCTCAATCCAGGTAGGGATGAGGAAATGTTTGCAGTGTTTTTAATTGTTTGGTAAGATATGTGCACGATTCCTCCTGGAGGACTTCACAAATACACCAGCATGTAGCTGAACAGCGAATACTATTTATTTATTTTTTGTTAATATGGAGCAGCTTGAACTTAAGTTTCCAGCTGTAGAAGTGATGCAGACACATTTGGTTCGATAAAGCGTTTCATTTGAACTTTCTCACACAGCGCTGGATATGATTTGGGAATATTGAAAAGCCTTATAAATTATCTTAAATGTTTCTTGACCACAAGACACTTGCATATTGCTTAAGAATCACATTTTCTTACTATAACTTACTATAACTGAAACAGAAATGTATGTTTGTAACTCGGATACATTTTTTTTTTTTTCTTTCTCTCCTTTAGATTCAATGGTTCTGGAGGGCCTTGCGGTCATTTGATCAAGCAGACCGGGCCAAGTTCCTGCAGTTTGTCACTGGCACATCCAAGGTTCCCCTCCAGGGTTTTGCAGCTTTGGAAGGCATGAACGGCATCCAGAAGTTCCAGATCCACCGTGATGATCGATCCACTGACCGCCTGCCATCTGCTCACACTTGGTAAGCATGTTGAAAGTTGATATGGCACAAATATTTGTAGATGGTTCAAAAGAGCAAAACTTTAAAACTGTAATGTTTTCTTTTTCATCCTCAGCTTTAACCAGCTGGACCTTCCAGCCTACGAGAGCTACGAGAAGCTGAGACATATGCTGCTGTTGGCCATTCAGGAATGCTCCGAGGGATTCGGACTGGCTTAAACTCTGAGACTCTTAACACACACAGACATGCATACACTTAATTTTAGGTTTGCCTACTCCTTACACATTCACATTGATAACCTTTGAACGCACACACATGCACACACCAACATAGACATTACTGGATTACTTGTTGAATGGCCTAGACTTGCTGGTTTCTATTCCACATAAAACAGATAAAACCAGCAAGTGAAATAGACTGATTGACATTGCGTACAACACAGAGAGCCTCATTCTGACACTGTTGTGTCTCCCTTCCCAATTTAATGGCAAATGCAAGAGGGGATTCAAAGGATAAAACATGGACTAATATAAGAGATGTTTTCTTCATTTAGTTTGATTTCTCTGTACAAAAGGTTTGGGAGTTTATTATGTTCAATCTTTTTTGTTCTCTGGCTGTGTAAAAAACAAAAAACAAAAAAAAGATTGTTTGAACAGGATGGTTATAAAACCTTTGGGGAAAAATGTTGGTGGTTTCCTGTTGCAAATTTGTGACCTCACAAGCTTTGATGACGGGGAACATTTTTATGAGGGGTATATGAACAACTTGAAAAGTTTTGGAGCTATTCACAAAAATGCACTTTTCAAAGTTTTGTGGCATTTTTAAGGATGGTACAAAAATGAAGAGAAAACCTGAAGGAGATTTAAAAAAAGAAAAGGAAAAAAAAACATTAACCACATAAACTCTAGAGTATTTTTGGCTATTAAATCGCTGACCCAGCCTTGAGCCTTTGAATCAGAGTGGAATAACTACATGAATAAATGCATAAAAATGCGTTCATTGTCTCTTTTAACAGTGTTTTAACCACTATTTGCTGCAAATTAATTTCATCAAAGATGTCTCTATTCATAATTCTACTTAGCAGTTGAACAAACACAAAAAAAATTGTTGCCAGTCCGACACTCTAGTTTGTGTGGCACGAGTACCAAATTGAACCCTTGCAATGCTACGAATCAGACTGACTGTTGGAAAAAAAAAATCACTTAAGCATGTAATACCTGATGCCATCGTGAGCAGAGTGCCTGCTGGGTAAAGGGATCAGTTGGAACCAGAAGAGGAGCCCAGCTTGACCCAGTTTGGCCTCCATTCTCAAACCTGTCCCCTATGTGTGGTTTTCATTACTGATGAAAGAGAGAGACAAAACGATGGTATACACACATTTTCACCTTCACTGTCAGATTGCCACCTTTCCTTGGTTTTAACCAACCTGAAGACGTGATCTACTTGTGTGTTCACTTTTGAAGTCAACCTGACCATTGTTGGTCCTTTATCTTGTCGTTTTGCATCATCACAGAGTTTATTTAGGTTTGTCGTTACTTAAATGGGTTGTGTAGTCTAAACAAAAATCTGTTATAAGTTTGACTCTCATTGTCATTGCATGGTCATATTTAGTATGAGTACAAGGAAACTGTAGTCCTCTCCCACATCGGTGCTAAAATAAGACAAGCAAAACACAATTTCTGGAGTCTAGCAGCTTTGGTCGTTTAATAGTTAAACATGTTGACATACCAGATAGCAAAAAACACACAATGGGCACAAATTGTGTAATTTTTTCATTTTAGTTTATACCACAGGCTACCCAGAAACCAAGTGTGTGAATTGACTCAAGTCCAAAATATTACTGGAAACCACACTACATGACCACAGCTGGACAGAGAACTGCACACCAACACTTAATCTCGAGCCTTTCTGCTCTCTATGCAGTACTCACATCTGTTTCATTTGTTTTCTTATTGTCTTACCTCAGAACCCCCCCCCCCTCCAAAAAAAACCCCCAAAAACTGATATTTCCACTGTAGTAGAAGTTATGGTAAACGATACTGTTGATGATTTAGTGAGAAAACTTAAAAATGATTCAGTAGCTTGAATAACTATGTTTAGCTTGGAATAATTTGACTTGTCAGTCTCTCTGATTATTGTGGAGGGATTTTGGCCCACTTTGCTTTAAAAGATTGCTTCGCTTCATGTACAGCCATTCATTCATGTACAGCTCTCTTAAGGTACTGCCACAACATTTCAGTCTGGATTCACTGAACCACTGCAACACCTTGAGTCTGTTTTTTATTTCATTTCCTCTCCCTCACAGTCATTATGTTGTAGGTATGCTACTGTGCTTTGGATCACTCTCATGTTAGAATTAGAATAGAATAGAATTCAACTTTATTGTCATTGCACATGCACAGGTACAGGGCAACGAAATGCAGTTTGCATCCATCCAGAAGTGCTTTAGTGATATAGATATATTACAATATATCTATATGAACCAATATGAACCAATATGGGCCACGCTTTAGCTGTCAGGTAGGTGGCCTCACGTTTGACTCTGGAATACTTTAATATTCATCAGAGTTCATTGATAACTTGGTGACTATAAGGCTGTGCAGATCCTGTGTCCCATCACCCCTCTACCACGGTGCTGACAGCAGGTATGATGTGCTGATATGCTGGGTTTCATCTCCACTTTGGTCTTGTTTGTCTAAAGGACATTGTTCCAGAGGTTTTGGGGTTTCTTTAGATGCAACTTTGCAAACCTAAACCGTCCGGTGACAACTTTCTCTTAGCAGCCCTTCAGTCTTTTCGTAATTGTACTGTCATAAGCTTTTAATATTTAACACACTCACTGAGGCCTGTGAAATCTGAGGTGAAGCTCTTGGGCTGGGAGATAAAAAGATTGGGGCATTGTTTCAACACCCAACTGAAAGCTCACGAACAGCAAACTGCCAACATGTCTGTTAGAGATGCTCACGATCACTTATTCTAGTGCAACATCTGGCTACTGTTTATCCTCTTAAATCCTATGGCAGCAGTAAGGATGCACAGAGTCCTGTGAATACTTTTCTTTTCACATGACTGTCCCTTTTTGTTTTAACAGCCGCACGTCGCTCTGAATTACCAAAGTTGAAACTTGTGATATTTGCTCTGGTGCTTTGTGCTATTGTTGTTTTTTCACTTTTGTTTGTTTTTGGGGGTTTTTTAAGTCAATTTTTTTTCACAATGCTGAACAAGAAGAACAAAATCGGATGTCTCATTTCGTGTTTACGAGGACATCGTGCCAAATACTCAGTCGCTGGAACAGAGCAGCAGCTGGTCAGTCTGTTTTTTCTAAATATGTTCTAGTGCTTGTAATTTCCTGTCATTCCCATTATCTTCTGCTTTTCTAGGATAATTCATGCCTTGAACCACACACTTATTCAAGACCTTTGAACTCATGGACTTTTCATTCTTAACTCTTAAGAATAACATCTTAACATCCCCAAGTTCCCTTCTTCTCCACAGTTTTTGTCACATCCACATTTTAGGCTTAAAAATATCTCTGTAACACCCCGTTATTAATTCAAAAGAGAAATAATCTAATATCACCATTTACTTTCAGAAAACTTTTTAGTCACAGTACCAGCGTGTTTAAGAATATTATACATTGGTGTGGAAAAGTGTTCCCCCCCAATGTGGCTGAATTTCAACAATTCTGCAGAGATGAATGAGCCAAAATTCATCCACAGCAAAGCAAAAGACTCATTGCCAGTTGTCCCAAACAAATGATTACAGTTGTTGCTGCTAAGCATGGCCCAACCAGTTTTTCCCCCCTTAATAATAAAAACCTTAATTCAGAAACTGCATTTTGTGTTTAATTGTGTCATCTTTGTCTAATATTTAAATGTCTTTGATCTGAAACATTTAAGTGTGACAAACATACCAAAAATAGGAAATCAGGAAGGGGGCAACACTTTTTCACACCACAGTATCTTGTTCTGCTTCCTTGGGGTTCCCTGCTGCTCCTCTAAACCCCTCGCATGTCTGCACCTGTCGTTCTCTCCATTTCTCTCAGTAATCCCCTGTGTATCCACCTTCTTTTCACTGCTCTCACACGCCAAATTTGTTCCACTTCAGGACTCCTACAACACCAGAAATCGAATTGAACCCACCCACCAATGTTTCTTTGACCCTCCCCCCACCTCAGCTCCCGCCACAAACCTGCACACGAGTGGTAGAATCGTAAGCGTCCATGTCTGATTTGGTGCGTGCTGAGGCGTGATAAATGAAATTACAGTGCTGTCATGCAGGGATTTCAGAGCCCCGCAGTAAGACCTGGTTTTACAGTACAATGGCCACATCTCCTGCATGTATGAAACACAGATGCCATTTTCCATTTGCCACACTTGATTCACATTCTGTAAGCATCTGTTGCTTTGTTAAGGCTTTGGTTTCCAATTAAATGGTGGGAAACTAATTAATGCTTTCAGGGAATTTGCCTGGCAGAAGATTTCAGTGGGCTAACTTCTCTGCTAACCGGGGGGGATATTTGGTTTTTCTTGAAGAAATGATGTTGCACCTCTGGCTCAATATGTTTCCCGTAAGCGTATATTAGGGATGAAGATGTCAGCAGTGCTGCCAAATGAGCTGTTGCAATGCATTGCACCGGCACCTCCACTGGGTGGGGATGATTAGACTGCAAGACTGAACAAGGTGTTGCCTGTTCTCCATGTTGGTGCATTTTGTTTTATTTCCATTTCATGCTCTGGAAGTGATTTAGGGGTGACTGTTGTGAGAGATTAAAGTGTGTGTGTGTGTGTGTGTGTGTGTGTGTGTGTGTGTGTGTGTGTGTGTGTGTGTGGGGGGGGGGCATCTGGTGCTGCCAGTCTGCAGTATGGTAAATTCAAATTTCACAGTTCTATGGTGCACTTTGAGAAACAAAATACCCTGTGATTGTTTAAAAAGACAGCAAAAGACCCCAACAAACTACATCATGTGTCGACTGTTTTAAGAAAATAAACTTTAAGTTAAAGCATGTCAAAAAAAAAAGAAAAAGTGCTCCCTCCTCATCAGTGATAGTGGAGCTGAGGAGGAAATGAATGCCAATGGAGTTCATTAATGATGTCTGTGTATGAGCCAGAAAGCTCTCAGCCTAATTCATTTTACTGCTGTGGAATAAATCACAATATTTCTGCTCTCACAGATAAAAGGTTTTCTTTCAGTACTGAGCCCAAACGGGCAACGGGACAAAATCAGTTCATTAGAGTAATTGGTTTAATGTTTCTAATTACCTAGAGATATTTATACTGAAGAAAACTCAAGACGGTGCATAACCCTTTCTTTGCAGAATTAATCAGCCATTTATTTCCAAATCAAGGGTTTGATGATACTCTGAGGTGCCACAAGGAAAAGCGAGGCTTGAATATTCATAATCAGTAAACTCTGGCTTTGTTTGCAGTGTGAACACTGTGCTAACAGCTCACCATTAAGTTTGTGCATTAATCACCGGGTAGGTGTTCCAATAGAAAGTTTTAAATTGAGAAAAATTACTTTCTTTTTGTCATGTTTATCTCTACTTTCTGAACTTCTTCCAGCTGGTGATGGGAACACTGTGTAGCAAATGTGCGGATGAAGGAGAAGCTTGACATATCAAGGAGGACAGGAGCAGCCCTCAGTTTTGACAGCAGTGCAGCGGGTTGGGGAGGCTGTTATGTGCTGTTGTTGAATGTGTCGGCATTGTCATCACCTCCTGATTAGGCTGCTATCTCTGCTCTGCCTCTGAGAACAACGTCTGTAGAGAGCTGCAAAAAGTGAGTGTGTATTTCAGGCAGATGAGCTGAACTCCATGTAGTGACAAATCTTTGTGCTTCTGTTTGTGAAGCAGAGGGAGATTGGAGACGAGGAAGAGGAGGAATTAAAAAAAAACAAAAACGTTGGGCTCAGGTGGGTGTACATAGGCTGGCTTTGGGTCACAGAAATGAGCACAGCGCAGTGACTGCACAGTCCAGACCCAAACCAGAAGTGACAGTCTGTCTACTGTAAAGGTCATAGTCTTTATTACCTCTGTGGTCGCTATCTCTCTACACACATCTGCGACCACCTCCCCTCCAAGCTTCTCCCTCACCTCCCCTCAGGGGCACAGCAGTAGGCACCTTGTGGCATTTTAGAGAAGCCAAGCCACTGTGTGAAATTCAGCCCTGCTACATTACTGATCACATAGTGAAGTAATTTTACTGAGCCACAGAGAGACATGTGCTACACAGAAGGCAAAGACTGCGGGACGATTTAATGGCACCACATAAAATCTGCGTATTTATCTTCAAATAAGGCACAGAAACCTTAACAGTGAATAAGCTCCATGTCTTTGTGGGACTTTTTCCCATCTCTACTACATTACATTAGACTTAAAAATGCAAATAATTAGATGATGCAACTCCCACATGGTCAGTAGTAATACAAGATCAAGATGGTAAAGGGTCGTTTCTATTTTTGAGGTTTAGGAGGGAAGCCTTTGAAGTGAATGACTGTAAACAAACATCACAGTCATTCCTTTGCTTTATCAACACAGCACGCAGCAACAAGTTCTATGCAAACGCCTCAATTTGAATATCAATGACATGAATTTGAGTATACATAAGCTGCAATTGACCATTTCTGATCTGACTGCCTGGCCTCGATTTCTGGTACCAATGTCTTATGTGGTGGTCTAACCTTTGGTGTACCACATCTGGTTTGTCTGAAGCTATTTACATTTAGTTAACATGCATAATGAGATGGATTCTGATGAGTGGAGCGCCGGTCATATCTAGCAGCCATACCACTCCAAGCATGGGCGGAAACTAAATCAGTCATTTCCCCTCAATTACTGAATGATTAACGCCAGGTCAGAGACGACCAGCTGACCTTCTGGCCACATAATGACTTTACATGGATCAATGGATCTCCAAAAACCAGACACACCAGCAACCCAAGAACTGTGTAGTCAAAATCTCAGGGAATGAGAGTTGGTGAAACCTGCTCTGACTGCTCACTTCTCACTCTTGGTTTGTTTTTTTTATAACTTTTGTTACCTGTCACCTTTCTCTATTTTTTTCCCCCTTTATAAAATAGTCACATGCCCCCCCGTCTTTCTTTTTCCCAGCGCTGGCAGTACTGTTGACTCACTGCTATTTTCCTTTGCGTGTCAATGTGTTTAAAACATTTTTCTGTCACTCTCTGCGGCTTTTCCATGCATTTCCTCAATATTTTCTACTTGATTTAACTTTCTGTCAACCATGAACTCCTCTGTACTCTAGAGTCAGATTTGAGGCCATCTGTCTGACAGCTACATCCTGGCCCTAACTGGGTCATGCCACTGGACAATGATCCCAGCAAACCAGCAAGAAAACAAGTGTTGCAATGGCCCAGTCGTAGTTCAGACCTCAACCTTGTAAATCCTTAAGAGAGCTGTAGAAGCGCCTTGAGGCGACTTTTGTTGTGATTTGGCGCTATATAAATAAAATTGAATTGAATAGATAAACAAATGTCCACCAACCTCAATGAACTTAAGCATTTTTCTGCATTGATGAAACTAATAAACTTACAAAGATACTGCATTGTTCCAAGAGGCATTGACTCATGGGCTGCACTGCTACCGTACTAAATTTTGGTTAACTAACAAAATGCAATATGTCACGTGTTGTTCGTGTAGAACCTGGTGAGAGCAAGATGATTTTTAATTATACCCAAAAGATTTTTCATGTGACTGTATATATATTTACATATATATTTAAATATGTTGGATTTAACAGTAGCAACATTAGTTGAAAAAGCTGGGGGAAGGTTAATAAAGGTCTGGAAAGACGTTAAAGAACAAAATAAGTTTTTAGGAGTCTGTTAGAGCTAAAGATGGTGAAGGGTTCATCAGTCAGTGAAGAACTAGGGGCAATAGTTCAAGAATTTAAGAATCTTTTTCAACATAAAATAAACTTATTTCATCATCTTACATACAGATTACAATTAAAATGTTCAGAGGATACAGAAATATCTCTGCATGCGAGGGACAAGGCTGAAACCCCAATTTTCAATGGCTGTGATCTTTAGACCTTCAAATCTCACCATATTTAACTAGAAAATAGAGTTGCAGTGTAAAGATTAGTGCCTGGGCTCAGAAACACCTCTAAAACCCACTGACAGTGATAACTAATCACTGTATACACATACAGTTGTAGTCAGAAATATGTATCCACTCATCATGGGTGTGAATGTCATGGTAATGTTTGTTTAAACATGCTTTAGCACCTCGATCAGATGCTTTTGATCCTCATCGACAAGCTTCTGGCATAATTCTCACTGGATATTTGAACACTCTGCTAGGTAGAGTTTATTTAAATTTCCTGGCTTTTTTTGTCTTCTGACAAAGAAACTTTCCTGCAGAAGGTGAAATGCTTCTGTTCACTTGGGCAGCTACAAACTTCAGTTGAGTTTAAAGGTGTCGACTGTGGAGAAGGGCCTTCTTCTATTCTCTGAGGACAGTGACACTGGTCCTCCAGTTTTCACTTCACGGTAAACCTGAGCTTTGGTTGGTTGCAGGGTTGTCTTAAAAATAACCCATCTCCTTCAGTCTCAAGGTAACAGTTTGGGTTTTCTTCTAGGCCTCGGCAAAGGGGTGACACATCAGAATAACTCGTATGTAGGTACAATTGTTTGAACGGATGATCTTGGAATCTGCTTCTTTAGAAATGACTCCACACAGGCCTTCCCAACTTTTGTAAATCTAAGGAAGTTCTTCTTAGATCTTCACTGAGTTCCCATTGTTCTGAGAATTGGTCAAGCCAATGAGTGCTATCAAACAAATCACTTTTATACTGCAAAGAGAAACTGCTGCTCGTAGTCAATAATGATCACTTAAAAGAAGTTTACAGGCCTTTGTCTTTATAAGTTAAAAGACATTGAAGAACCATCAGCACCACTTTTTAAAAGATTTGATGTGTATACATAAAGTTTTGTGTAGTTCAGAAAATCCCCAAAAAACTTCCAATTCTTGTGTTTTAAAGTCCTTAAAGATGTTTGCTGTACAATCATTACACGCTGAAAAAGAAAAGTTCAAAGAAAATTACCATGACGTTCATACCCACGATGACTGGAAAGTTCTGAGCACAACTGTATGAAAGCTAAAACTACAATGCAAAGAAAGACGCAAGATCTAGAAACAACAACACTGCCTTCTCTGCATCCTTTCACACAGACTGAGGTAAAACGGGAAAACTGTGGACTTCTTTTTTTTTGCACATCTCATAAAACCAGATTTTGTATTGACAGTAGAACACAGAAAACATATGAAATGGTTAAACACACATTCTGCTCGTATTTGAATGGGACGGCAGCGACACATCCCACAAAAGTTGGGACAGGAGCAACAAAAGGCTGGAAAAGTAAGAGGCACTAAAAAGTTACAGCTGGAGGAGAATTGTGCAACTAATTGGCTGCTGATGTGTCAAACCGTCTTCAGGCAGCTTGCTGTGATAGACGAGGGATTCAATGCTTTTCGCATGACATTTGGGCTCATTTTACAGAAGATGTTTTAACATGACACAGTGGGAAGATCAATTAAACACGTGCAAATAATAAAAAAAACCTAATTTTTTAAAAAGATTTTCTTTTCCTGTAGGAAAAGGAAAGATGCTTTTGTCAGGGCACATTTAGGATTAAACCTTTAATTATTATCTTATATAGTTATTATTATATATCGAACCATCTGTTTCTCGTATAATTGATATGTGTCTCACTCTTTTTAACTCTATCCTAATTTAACCATGAAGAAAAATGTTTTTTTAAAGCTTTCTTTGCTTTTCGAGCCAACCAGGAAACGCTTTACACAGTGTTTGTAGCTTTTTTGAGGACTATCTGTATTTATTTTTGAGTCCACCACGCCATCCTTGGTGACACACTATCCTCTTTTTCCTCCCTTAATCTCTTGTTCCCTCCTCCATCTCAGTACCTCTCTCTCTCCCTTGCTGAAACTCCACACCCACATTGCAGCCCTTTGCTGTACTGCCCCTGTCTGCTCGCTTCTTTTTAAGCTGATGAAATTGCCCCACCTTCCCCGCTCCCTCACCCTTCTGTCTTTTGCTGACTGCGTCTGTTTTTCCTGCAACTCCGGGCTTTAACTTGTTCATTCATAACCTTTCCTTCTCCCTCTCTCTCCCATCCTCCTCCTCATATATCATTCCATCTCTCCCGCCAGTCTGCTAGCTGACTCACTTACAGTCAAGTTGGGAGGAAGGAAAATGAGCAGAGAGCTTTTGCAAGGGCAAGTGGGAAGTCTCTCACAGATGAATGGGTTTGAGTGAAGGCCCAGCCAGCGGGTATGAAGAAGTGACAGCTGAGAATAAAAGTCTCCTCACAGATATGTTTATACTGCAAAGGTCGTGGAGGTGATTTTTATTTTATTTCTTCCGTTTGCTCGAGTCTCTTTAACATGAAACTGCTTTTAGGGAAGTGAAACGATCAGAAAGAGGGAGCAGAGACATCATCCCTATTGATTTACTTGAGTGCAACTTCATACAAGCTGCAAATTTTCCAACATCCTCCACTTGCAACTGCCTCTGGAATATTACTGCACTGGAATTTAGCTGTGGACTAAAAATCACTAATGAAACTATAAAGAGAATAATAATTATGATCCAGCTTTTGGGCTTCTTGTAAAGTTGTTGCATTTTGGCTTATTGGCCTCTGTTGTTGTATAATTGAGTTTTATTCACCGCTTTTCAACATCTGTTTAAAAAAAAATGTTACCAAACCCAGATTTTCTAAGGTAGCACCGTCATCTCTGCTCCATGTTCTTGTTCAGCCTGTAACCCAGTTTTAGTCTCCACTCCTGGCATCCAACCAAGCACAGATTTCACTTTGACCTTGCAGCCTTTCTTCAGCCATCCAGCCTCTCCTGGGAATAATGGCTGGGGTTTTCACCTAACTAGCATCATCAATCATTATTCCCGTCCTGTCTGCTGTAGCGGCTTTTGTCTGAATGCTTGGCAGATCCTCGGACACCAGCGGCAGATGGGCACGCTGGCACCCTCATGTTGATGAGGAGCACAAAGAGAAACTACAGCAGCTCAGAAACTACTCAGCTACATCAATGTTTCTGGAAGGGTCAGTGATTCTGCCAAATGTAGAGTACTGTGAAAAAGTCTTGAGCTGCCCCTCATTTCTTTAAATTTTGCGAGGAAAATGGGAAATACGTGCAGCAATTTTATTGAAACATGCAAATGTACATGTAAATACAGTATATGAGGCAAAAACAGAATTTGTACAATTCTAATGAGCTTGAAAATTAATACTTGGTGTGACCACTTTATCCTCCAACACAGCGTGAATTCTATTAGCAAAACTTTCTCATAATTATTTAAAGGGTTTTCAGTTCTCCAGGCTTCTTGAAGGACATTCAAAGCTCTTCTTTGTTCTGTTGTCTGTCAGGACGATCCCAAACAGCTTCGATGACGTTGAGGTCTGGGCTCTGGGGAGATCAATCCATGACTGACAGTGATCCATTGTGTGCTTTACTGTGCATGTATCTGCACTGGCAGTGTTTGGGATCAGCTGAAAAATGAAGCTGTTGCCAGTGAGAATTCTTGCTGATGACACTGGTGCACAAACATGAGACATGCAGCTCCAAACCAAGACAGAGCTTCCACCATGTTTTACAGTTGGCGCTAGACACTCACTGTTATAGCTTTTTATAACAAATTGAACCAAAACTCTCATATTTTGGATTAACAACTCCATAATATGTGTTCCTGCTGATTTTCAGTCCAGGTCTTGTGTAATTAGTGTACCTTAGGTCTTCCTCTTTTCCCACTGCCGGGCAGCTCCATATTCACCACACTTTGTCCACTATCCCTCCTCTGCACATGTCCAAACCATCTCAGCCCTACCTCTGTGACGTTGTCTCAAAAGACACTCAGCCTGAGCTGTCCCTTCTCATTTCTAATCCCGTCCGTCCAGGTCATTATCAATGAATTTTAGCATTTTGATGTGAACATCTTTAGCTCTGCCACCTCCAGCTCAGCCTACCTGTCTTTTTGCCCCCAAACCATACATCATTAGCAGGACTCACTACCATATTGTCTCCACCCTGCCCCGAGGAAACTCCTTGTGTATTCACTTTTCCACCCATTTTCCTCTCACATTTTAAAGTAACTGCAGTTATCTTCACACAAACAAGGACACCCCCAAAAAAGAAAAAGACAAGACAAAACATTGAACAAGCAAAACTGGGTATGTCATCTGGACCGACCATTTTCCAGTCTTCATCTTCTATATAGCTGCCCTCACTTCCTCCTTACTAATCCTCTGTGCTTCTTGACTCACTCACTGTCCTCCATCCCTCCTCCTCCTCCTCGTCCTCTCATCCTCATTTTCTTTATTCATCAGCTCGTCAGAGTACTCCTTCTATCTTCTATACACACTCTCTTCACTCTTTAGTACATTTCGGTCTCTACCTTTAATCACTCTCACCTGTTGCACATCCTTTCCAGCCTTATCTCTTTGTCTAGCGTCAACCTCACATACCCCACTTTGCCCATCTCTCTGTCTCTCTCTTTGATTCACAAAGGGGGAGATGCACTGCAGCATTAGTTTCTCTGGGACTGCTACTTCATAAACACATGTAAGAGAATTACAAAATAAGTAGTATGTAGTAGTAGAAGTAGTAATGATAATCTTAAAACAGCATGAGGGAAAACATTTACGCAGCCTGAAGGCAACACATGTTTGAGTTCAGCTAGGTTTGTGAAACTGTGTGAAATTAATAGGGACAACTGCTTAAAGGGTTGAAACGTTAGGTGTCACCTTTTTATAACGAGCTTGTTGACTTGTGGTTGTACTTTGTATTAGAGGGTCCTCGAGATAAAGAAATGTTAGAAATGTTGTAATGTTCTGTAGGCTACAATCAAATGGATTACACGGAGTCAAGCAGGAGTCCCTGCACGATCAACCATGGCACTTCTATCTAGGACAGAATAGAATAATTGTATTTATATGGATTATAGCATAAATGTGAGTTTTTAAATGTGAGCTGGGTGGGAAAGAATTATCCTTCCAGTGCCAACCCCAGCCTACCCCTTTGTCCCATAATCCTGTGTTCTTTTGCAGGATTAATACACGTTTTTGTTTGTTTAACCTGACTCCTCTGTGTTTGCATTTTGGATCCTCCTTTTGAACGCCTTGCAGCCCTAAAGGGTTTTAGAGAATGAATGGGGATGGAGGAGGTTTTAAAATAGTGCCACTTTATTCAGTGCTTTAAAAGCAAATAAAAGAACATTCAGTTCTACATTCCTTGATTTTTGGATGAGCTGGAGGGGGAACAGAGAAGACTGAAACACAGATTCATGCTAGCAGGATGCAGCAGATAAAAGGACGTAAAATAAAAGACCTGCTTTATCACGTGCGGCAGATTATCATCAACTATCGTCACCTAGTTATCTTGGCCCCGACAACAAGCACATCCAGACAGCCCCTGAATTACCCAACAATGAAGCCTCGAATCAGGACCTCTTCCCCCAAACTCAAATAAGAAATGTCAGATATTCCTGACACATTTTTATTCACCAGCGTTATGTAACATTCATCTCAGCTGTGCCTGCGATTACTCTATAATGAACTGAAGTCCAGTGAAATTCTTAATAGTGCAATGAATTAAAAGAGCTTATGAAAGTTGAGCTCAGTGGAGCGTAGAAATTACAAACACAAAACCTCATATGGACGTTATTTCACCCTGTAGTCTATTAGCCTCTGAAACGGTGCAGGGAGAACAAGTGCTGGAGAGCCATAGGCTATTTCCTCTATTATTATTATGCCTGGCACTGCCCAGGTGAATACAAGAACAGTAAAAAGAGCTGCTGGACCCTTTAATCCTGACCGTGTGGAAGGAGAAAGGGAGGACAGAGGGGTACAATAAAGGAATGGCCAGAATCCACAGAGAGTGAGGTGAGGAGAGTGATGGGAGGGAACAGAGGAGGAGGAGGGAGAGAGGGAGGCAGGCAGAAAAGGAAGGGTGATGTCACCTCTAACAGGCAGCCAATGAGAGTCAGGGAGGGAGAGTGAGAGAGAGAGAGGCCGAAGGAGGGTGTGTTTTTCTATCACTGCAGCATCAGCAGAGGAAAGGGGCACGATCATTTTCATAGAGAAGAGAAAGAAAAGACACAAGTAGATCAGGAAAAGAGGGCGAAAAGGACGGGACGACAGAGCCAAGGAGCATCACTCTGCAGGTAAGAGCATCTTTTTGTGATAAGGTGGGCAATTTGTCATCACATGGAGAGAGAGCAGGAGTGTGCTGGTGAGTGGATTAATTAGGCTGCTAGGTGGAGGTGGCTTGTTTCAGAATCGCACCTTTGGCTCGTCTCATGCTGGCGGTGAAAAGACGACCGTCTGGTTCGTGTAAATCACTTTATTCTTACCTTTCTTATTTAAATGTCTTCACATTGGGAGGACATCGTATTTCCACCAGACTTGTTGATGTTTGGGGGAAAAAAATCAAATTACAATTTTTAAACACATTTAACTGAAAGAATTAGACAAATGTAAAGAATTTCACCAGACGAGTGTACTGCAGTGTTTTGGGGGAAATACACTGTAACACTGAATCACTTTTAATTGTTTAAGGAAAGTCAGGTGCCAGGAGTAACCTGTTGGTGTGGAATACTTTTAGAGGAAATCTCTTCTCTTTTGTGGCTGGATTTATCGCTTGCTGACTGAAGAGCAAGAACGCTGCATGCAACAGGCTCTCCTCTCATTATATTGAATACAGAACAGTGCTGATTGAACCTTTACTGGTCGGCGTTACATTTCCGTTACCTTTTTAGCGAATATTCCCTAAAGCTGGCGTTTGTCTTAAATAAAAACTATGAAATATCGATCAATGGATATTTTTAAGTGCACTGAACCATGTTTTACATTTATAATACTCTGTCAAGTGCAAAATAAAGCTGCCGTCTGCTGCAACTGTCTACTGCATCACATTTGTAAAATTCTTCGCTTTGCTTCTCTTTCTGCCTTTTTAATTTAATATGAATATTCATTTCCTCCATGCATTCCCCTCCCCCAGCTGATATCTGGGTGGCTTAATGTTAAGTACAGCCTATGATTGCAATGTCCTCATCAGATTTTCACTCGGGTGTATGGAAAACGACAAAGCGGAGCAGACCCCAACAGTTTTTCTAGTTCACCAGTCTTATTTCCTACACACCTGCAGTGAGTGTGTTGTGGCAGGTCGGTGTCAGGCTGGGTAATTTAAACCTGCTGAAATAAGAGAAGAAAAGGAAGTGGGGTGGTGAAAGAAAAGCAAAGAAATTCAGAAATCAACAGGAGACAGACTGAGAGAGAGATTTAGACTGAAGGAGACATCAGAGTGAAAATAAGGGTGGGGCAGCGCACGCAGCAGACAGTGGAGGTGTGCCGACGGATGGAGGCGCTCACCTGGCTGTATGCCGTACAGATGCCTGCTGTCAGCCTCTGCGACCTGTGAACCATTAGTTTCTGAGCCCAATGAAAACAGATGGTTGCACCAGTTGTGTTAATGCTACAGATCATATACAGTATATCAATATATATTAAATGGATTTGCCAGAGACAGCTGCTGATGGTCGTGAGATTTTCCCCACTTGACGGTTCTTCACTGCCTGTCTGATGTTTTGTAAGTAACGCACGCATGTCATGCACAGAGATGTGACTGGATTTTTAATAAAGCAGTGATTAAAAATTTGCGGGTATCACAAGTGTTTGTGTGCTAGTACTGCCGTGAACCGACACGCTCCCCCTTCCTCGATACCTCAGTAGCCTGGAGCTTGTCCCAGATGAACCCAGTCGAGGGACTGGAGGGGAAGGAAGGCTCTCTGTCTCACAATGACTTGTAACCATCTGTACAACATCCATAAACGCACTGCACTGCACACATCCACACAATAGATCACGATACAGCTGCCGCTGAAGGGGCACGTTGGAGTGAATGAGAGTGTGTTTGTGTGTGTGTGTGTGGATCCTCACTGTGGCAGCGACGCTCCAGAGACCCACTGCTGGTCATATTATCATACTATTAAATGCAGCGGATTTTGTGTGGCAGCGAATCTCTAGACTGCGCTGGGAGCTGCTTGTGTAGCAGTGATATTGTTGTCAGAGTAGCCAGACTTGGACTCCGTCATTACCCTTGCTACAGCATGGTGCAGAATGTAATCTCCCCTCTGACGCTGGCTGGTTAATTGAGCTGTTTCATCAAAGAGATGGATGGAAACGGGGATTTATGTGCGGAGAGAAGGAAGGACGAATGGGGATGTGCAATAAAAATAAGCAAAGTAGGATGTAAGCAACATTAAAAAAAAAAAGCTGAAGGGGAAGAAGAAGAACGTCCTTTTGAAAGGCAAATCACTTTGCGTCATTTAAAGCATGGTCACTCCTTTTAGGGAGTGGAGAGAAGAGCACCAACTAGGACGAACAAAAAAGCAATGCCATAAGAGAAGACACCAAAAGGAAGACTTGTTTATTTAAACATAAATACTCTAAATATTATTGAAGAAGGTTATAAGTAGAGCCCTGCAGTGCTTTGTGACATATTCATGCTTTTGCTGTATACGGTTTTTAATGTCAGGGACTGGCCCATTTCCAAATGCCTTTAGTCCAGCAGTGGAAGTCGGGAGCTGTGTTGTGTAGGAGGAGAGGAGTGATTTGCTCTCAATATGCCAGCTAGGAGCAACTCCAGAGTAGAGCAGTGCAGCTCTGGCCCTTAGCCCCTCAGCCACCTGTTATTGCCTTGGGGCATATTTGTCAGTCATCCCGCTCACCAAACGCAGATATACGAACACACACAAGCAGAAACACATCTGTAAGGCACATCCTCAGCAACCCAAACAAACACTCTGCAAATACACGCTGCAGAGGTCCTGTTGCAGTGCGCCAAATTAAAGATTCTCTAATGTTGCCTACACGGCCTGATTACTTAAGCGTCTGCGACTGATCAAAGACCACACTCATCACTTTCTGGGGATTCAGCCATTAACGCAGCAACGGGGTAAAATAAGGGTTATGAGGAAACGCTCGCTCCTAGACTGAAGTGTCAACAATAACACTTTCAAGTCGGAGTTTCTTTTTATCCTCTTTTGAGAATAGTGGTTGTAAAGTTACAAACTCACAACTGCAGATTCAAAGGCTTGTGAGTGAAAGGCTCCCTTGAGTTATCTTCTAGTGTGTGTGTGTGTGTGTGTGTGTGTGTCTTTTCGATGCTGTGTGTGAGTGTGCGCGTGCGTACACTGTTCAGCATCAGGATCCTGTTCCTTCAGGATGCTGTCAAGATGGAGAGTGAGCCCCCCCTTCCCCTTCCACCAGCTGCAGCTCGGAGGCTGTTTGATTTAGACTGTGCAGATGGGAGTCGACCCACTGGGTGTCAAGTAGAGGATCGTGTCGACATGCTGTCAGGGTTTGGTGGGGAATACATTGTGGTGATTTAGGGAGCCAAGGGTCAGATAGATTGACAGGCCAGCAGGGGTAAATTATTATGGAAAAGTGAGGAGGAGGAAATGAAGCGAGCAAAGGGGAGAGGGAATTTTGCAAAGGTAAGGTGAGGCAGAGGGGGGGCGAAACCATAAAGATGTGAAGGACTGATTTAAAAGGCAGGAGGATGGGAGGAGATGGGATAAATATGAAAGTTGTACTGGAAGAGAAGAGGCGTTGTGATCTAAAATCACAGTTCCCGCTCTTCAAACCTTTAAACATGGCTAATCCCTCGGACGGCGTGACAATCTGTAGAGTCGGGGGAATTCCCAATGGGACGGCTCCCATTCACCTCTCCTTTGGGCCGCCTGGGTGGGGAAAAATGACTTTTTCAAGAGAAAATTACATTTTCTTCACAATGCCCATTCTACCATCTACCGTCGCAGTAGATCAGATGGGATTTACCATCTGAAGGAGCTACCCCCTCCCAAATATTCAAGTCCGTTGGTGATTATGGAGAACAGGAAGAGGCCGAGAGGAGCTGAAAAGGCTAGGCTCAAAAAAAGAAGGGAGTTGGAGGAAGCTGTCAAATGTGCTGAGTTAACCTGTTTACCACAGGATAGATCCCAGATGCAGCCTGTAAGCAGACAGCCTGCATAGACTATAAGGCTAGCACAATTGATATAAAACCAATTCATATAATAGAGGTGACTAGCCTAGTTTATTTTGTAGAGCCCAATAGGTACACGATGAATCACAGAAGAAGAACATAAATGGTTCCAGGATGATCTGTGTAACATTGAATTACTTCTTTTAATTTAATGTTTTTGTAGCATCAGAGCAGCAGATAAGCCCATCAGACACTGTTGAACCTGATAAGCTTGGAGAGGCCATGACAGAGCGACAGGTAGAGAATAGTCTTAACAGAGTTAAGTCATTTAAATTAAGTTATTCATGTCTAGTGTAAAATATAACACGCGGAGAATAGACAAGATAGACTCTATATCCTATCAAGACTGAATATATCAGCATGATGGTAGCTAGCCTAATTCATTTTAGCCTGTCAAGTCAAATAGTCTAAATTGTGCATCACAAATGTTAATTATAAACTATTATGATATGTAATATGTAATTGTAAAAAAAGAAACAACCCCAGAATAAATTCCTCCACTGTGGAAAAAAGCCCCCACTTCATGTTGCTGCCTTTGAATGTCTTGTTTTTTCTCCTTCCTCCAGTCTTTCATGTCGTATCAGTATTCATACAATGATCAGACAAAACCGCATCAGGATCTTAATCAAAGTAATGGCTGAGGCTCCGATTAGCCTTCCCAGAAAAAGACTCAGACAAAGACTCATAAATCCATCCCTATTATACAATTGAACCTGTGACGGAGACCAAGGCCCAAATAGAGGCGTCATGTATGGAAACAAATTTAATTTGGCAGAGTGAATTACTTTATCACTTTAATATAGCTTTAGAAGTGATGGTATGGGCGAGGAGATATGGCAGTATTCCCCTGGGTAACAAATATGATATTGGCAGTTAAAATTGAAAAACTGAAACCCAGGAGAGAAATTAATTACTGACAAACCAATAACCCAGCTGGAGGCCCAAGATATTGTGGAAAGAAACTCTTTAAATAAGATAATTAAAAATAAAAAAATCGTTATCGCTCTATCATTATGTTGCAAATCGTTCTAATCCTGTGACTTAAATTTTTTACTCGATGTGTCTTGAAATGAAAAAATGTAAATCACACAGAATCATACTGAAAAGCTGCAAAGCAATAAAGCTACACACTGAATATGAATTAGGGGAGATATGAAACTCTGTCTGTCCTCCCGGATGCTCTTCTCATCCTTTTTCTGTCTCTTGCAAAATTATCTCTTTGTCTCAGCAACAGAGAATTCCCCTCAGCGTCACTCCTTGTGGACCACAGTCAGCTCTATGAAAGAGGCTTTATTGTCCACCTCAGTAGCTATAATTAGACTAAATTGACCCTCTGTCCAGTGTATTTCCCCACTGCATGTATCTGTCTCTATGAAGTCTTCTGTTTAATGTCGAAGATGCTCCTCTGCCTAATTGTGTGCATCAGTCACAATTCATAGTGACCAGATGAAGGAATTAATTATTCATCAAATACCAGTGTTGGAATATTGTTTTTTAATTTGTTAAAGACAATGTAAAGTATCTTTTGATGGATTATTCATTATTCACATTAAAATTTATGTGCTATAGCTTCTATATAGCTGCAAAATTACACTACATTAAACTATATGAAAATCACTGATGTTGTTATATATATATATACACACATATATATATACATATATATGTGTATATATATATATATATATATATATATAAAACAACATCAGTGATTTTCATATAGTTTAAAATAGAGAAAAAATAGAAAATAGAGATATTTTCTTATTTTCCTTCTGATTCAAGCTGAATTCAATTAGAATTAAAAATTAGGCATCTTCTAATATTATGTTATTATTACATTAATGTAGCACAAGGCTCAGGTAGCTTTGCACATGAATAGCTGGAAGAAACATCTTCTAATTTTTACTTTCTTACTTTGAGTATATTTCAGAGCCTGTACTTTTTTACTTTTACTTGAGTAAAGTTGAATCAGCACCTCAACTTTTACTGCAGTATTTTTAACACTAGTATCTGTACGTCTACTTAAGTACAGAATGTCTGTACCTTTACCATCTCTGGGTTTTGTAGTCACAGTAGTGGAAGTGGCCGAGTGTTATAGCATCTCACAAACACCCTTCATTTGCATTTCATAAAGAGATTTTGTAGGCGGGGAGGTATCTCAGCGTGTAGCATCAGCATGTAGCTCTGGACTAACATACCTTCTGAAAAATGCATTTTTAGAGTGAGTTGTCTTTAAAAATGCATTTATAAAATGTACGTCCTCTGGAGGAAAGCATTGTCTTTTTTTTGAAAGCACTGAATTTGATTTTTCCTGACTGATTTTTCTGATTTTCCTGATTTTTCCTTTTTTGCTGGCTCCACCCTACCAAATTGAGCTCTCACCATTGAGTCTCACGGATGTGTTAATAAAAACTAACACATTCGTGTGACGATACTGACAACATCTCCGACCACATTATGATACTTTGGGGACTTCACATATCATCGCCCCATTGTGGCTTTCATTACACTGGCTGTTTATTAAGAAGACACGGTCTCGTTGGTTTACAAATTTATTGATTTGTTGCTAAGAAGCTGGCTGCATTTTTAATGAAATTTGGGTTTGTGATATATCTCAGAACTGTAGGCTACTTCTGCACTGTTGCTTTAAGTTACATCATGCAGCTCCTCTGAGATTTTGAGAGGGTTTCTCAATACTTCTAGAATTTATTCTTCATCTGTACTCCATGCCTCTCTTCTTGTTTTCCCTTCGGACCGTTCTTCTCAGTGTCCTTGGCATAACTTTCATGCCAGCTCATTTGTTTCCCATCATAACTGGATACACTTTTAAACAGTTTAGACAGACAGGCAACATTTTACTTGTACAAATGTATCTTTTGCACAGTTAGTATTTCATAGACGTGGCTGAATGTTTGAAACGACGGGGAGCCCGTTTGCCACACAACATGCATAATCGGGAGCACAGACAATCCGCTTTTCTTCAGACATTAAGGTAAGTGTGCTGGATGCCGTCCAGTGACGGAGTCGCACTCTCCATTTTCTCACATTTGAAATACAGTGTGCTTTGAGTGTTTTGAATCCCTCTGAAGGCTTATTTATTTGGAGTGTTGACATTTAAGTGTATTGATTTGCTTTCACTTGCCTCATTCTCGCGGTACTCCTACACCTCATTTGAATGAGCCATAACTGAAATAGATGGGGCATGAAGCCCAAGCATGAGGACAAACTTGCACTGAAACGGCATCTTCAAGTATTTCAGGCGATGCAAGTATCAGACTGTCTGTATCTGTGATGGAAAATGTTGGTGAAAACCATTGCTTATGTCTGCACGAGAGCAGTTAATTATGATGTACTTGCAAAAATAACATGTGTGGTTGAAAAAGAAACCAACAGTGACACTAACTGAAAACATGATGCAGTGGTGGGAAAGGTTGAGATGAGATAAGAAGTAATAAGGACAAGATCATACAGTTTTGGCACGTCTGCACATTGAAGTACTCGTAAACACTGTGTAACTCAGGATGCGACTCCCACTCCTCGCTTCAAGTAAAACTTGTTGAAAATGCGATTCTGTGACTCTGTGGTCATTGCTTAAATGTTTGATAAAATTCTCTTCATGTCTCAGTGATGTTGTGACTCTACTTTCTTGGAGGCGTTTTATCTGCTGTGTCAGCCATGATATATTCATTAGGGTTGGATTACAGAGAGTGGGAAAGGATCAGGTTTTGAGTGGGTTGTAATCCCCATACACAGGCCTAATTTAATCTTACCTACTGTGCCATCCTATTACACACTACACCCACCGCATGTATTCAAGTGCTGGCCGGAGGAGAGCAGATGGGGGGCATACAGGGTTAAAACAGGGTAACGTCAGACAAAAGAGTGTGAGACAACGAGGACGGATCGTAAGAAAAGACCTACGGAGAAGGAAAATTGATTATGAACAGCAGGAGAGAAAAAAATCAAATGCAGAGGAGAAAAAACGCCGAAAACATCAAAGAGAAAATAATTATCTGGTAGATGAGATTTGGTGAAAGGTGTCCAACTATCATGGTTGCTGGTTTCTTTCCTGCATGAGCAGGCAGAAAACATTTCTTACAAAAACTGTTTATCTGCGAGATTTCATTTTTATGTAATTAAAGACTTTAAATATCCCTCCCGCTATAAGACTGCAAATCCATCACACTGTGCTAGAAATTATTCATTGCAGTTATTAGAAATTCTAAACAGGCATGCCTAAAGAGTTAGTGAAGGAAACTGCTTAGGCATATTTTGTTTGGCAACTTCTCCTATCTGCCTTCTGCCCAGTGTATCCAGGGATGCTTCGCCACCTCATTATATTTATTTGGCCAAGTTGCAAAATAATTTGCATGCCACAGAGACTTTACACAGCGACGAGAGAGGGTTTATATAATGTAACCTAACTTCTGTTGTTTTTGCTACCATTTCTGACCTACATCCCTCTCATCATCCATCCGTATCTGCTCTTAGCCAAAATAAAATAGGCCACGCTTCCCTGCTACACAATCCACACACTATCTACCTGAAAAGGATCCTGTATGTGAAACTGTTCTTCTTATTCCCCCCTCTTTGTTTTTAAAATCAGGTTGGTGTTGCAGTCGTTTCAGTCTGCTCTCTGAATTGATTAGGGGTAATTGGGCAGAGCACTACAGAGAGCCTCTCACAGGCCCACGTTGCAATAACTCAACTCTAAATTTTGCTTTAAAACTGTCTGTTTACATCAGCCACTGTGCTCTGCTGCTCAGCAGGAACTGCTGAGCAGTGTTTGTGGCCAAACTCACAGGGCGCACTTGGTGCAGCTATTTTGTAAACCATTTGTTTAAATCTTTGCTGAAGAGAGGATTTACTTGTGTAGCAGGACGCCGTGAGGATTGTTAATGTGAGGAAAAGATGAAAGGGACAGTCCCCAAGAGAAAACGCAGGAGCAACAAGAAGAAAACAACACAGCTTTATTCAGGGGGGCACGTGCCACATGCAGGGAGATGAAGAGGGAACGGATGCAAAGCATAAACAAACCGCGTGGAGATGGATAAAGAAACTGGAGAGAATAGACCGAGGGTCCGGACATTGTTAATGAGCTTAACGAGGTAATTACACGCAAACGCAGAGACCTCATCCTCCAGGCCCTCACGCAGGTTGGGAGGGGAAAGGGGAAGCAGGCGAGAGAGCTGGCAGAGAAAGAGAAGACCTTTGTTATCAGTCACCTTTTAATCGTTTTGATTGAACAATTAAAGTTTGATCCTGCTCAGGGCGTGCGTAGGAACTGCGAGAATGTGGAGGTTGAGATGAAAATCGCTGAGAGAAGATAAAGAGGAAAAGACACAGGGAGCAGAGGGAGATGGGAGGGTAAAGGACAGAGAGCCCGCAGCGATTAAAATGTCACCGCGAGCAGAGGCAGCTGTGCACCTGTCAAGCACAAATTCACCTGCACACCTGCAGACTGAACAGACAGCATGCGCTCTCTGCTGGAATGACTTTAATTCCCAGTATGCATCTTCCACCTTCATATGTCTCTCTAGATGTTTTTCGATGCTAGTCCCCCTCCATAATCCTACGTGTCTTTTTGTTTCTCCAGACAGTTTATGTTTTATTTATGTATGCAGCGAACGCTGTTTTGACCAGTCTGTGGTTCAGAAGGGGGACAAATAAGCCAACAATAAAACGTTAGTGACAGGGCTGTTACCAGCTTTGCAGCCATCACACACGCGTCGCTTCCTGTGCTTCGACCCCTCGGCCTGCCTGCGGGGCCCGTCCGCCTCCACAAGTGTCAGGACAGCTGGTTTGTCCTTTCAGTTTCAATAAAGGAAAGATGTCTCAGAGTTATTTGAGACATGTTGTCATGCAAAACCTGTGTTTGTCTGGCTAGTTGTAGCAGGCAGGAGTTGCTGACGTGCTTTGTGGGTGTCCTATATAAAAACCAGCAGAATCAGCGGGTTTTAGTCCGTACTATCATGGGGTGAAGATGAATTAGATATCTGCCACTGTTGCAGGGGATTTAGTGTACCAGAGCGTTACCCTGGGTCTTTTTCTCTATGAGAAAACATGTATCGTTATGCTCTGCATGCTTAGATCAACAGTTGGTGTGCGTGCGCATATAGACGTGCATTGTCAGAACATGTTCCTCAATGAACATAGCATCTTGTTGTTTAGTTGCAGGCGAAGGTTGCTAGAGTGTTCGGTGCTTCCCTGTGGCCTTTCTCTCTCTCTGTTTTCCTCTCCTGCTCTCATTGGAATTGGAGACAAACTCTTTCTGTCACCTTTCATAACTGAAGCAAAATGGGAAGGAAAGAGATATGAGAGACTATTTTAGGGACAAGGCTGGGGCCTTTTTGTTTATGGGGCAATACTCCAAGTGGATAGGGAAAAAAAAAGTGATGTGGTGCAGGAGCAATGAAGCAAGGAAGATAGGAGCTGCAAAAGAGATGAAACAGCATCCTCACTTCTTTCTTTTTGTATTTATTTATTTTTTGCTTATTCACTCTGTCTGCCTCCTGGAATAGATGATATAAAGCCAGATATGCTTGTCACTCCCTTTAAATGTCTGACGGGAGATGACGCAAACAGGCTGATGCGCACACAGCCGGGACAGAACAGGTTGTCTGTTTACCCTCTTTCATATTGCGCCTCGCTGAAAATTGATGCACGCGCCGCAAAATGTCACGTCCTTGATCTCTTTGCACCACTACACACTGGTGCGTAGAGGGGCTGGAGCTGTGCAGAGACGCGGGGAGGGGGATTTACAGAGGGGTCTGCAGAGGAAACAGGGCTGTGCGCCTCAGATAACACTGCAGCCTTTGATGGAGCCTGGCCCTTCTCTGTTGGAGAGCGCAAGCTGCTCCGCCTCAGATACATCCCCACCTTGGACTCCGCTGGTAATGATTGGATTTAGTTACAGAACAGAAATGGTTTTCTGATGATAATGATAACAGATGCGAAGGGAGTTAGTCAGCCACTTAGGGTCGAGGGACCGTATCGATGCTGTGCCAGCCTGCAGATTTCCCCTTAGACTCCCCAGCCTCTCGCAGGCTTGATAGAAGCTGATGGTGGAGGTTGATAGAATGCTACCTGTAATTGCATTGTGTATGATCCTAGAAGGGTGGCTGTAATGAAGATGTAGTGCAGGATAGCTGCATTCCACAAACCAGCAGAAGCTTGGTAGGGGGTCTGGAAGAGTTTAGAGAGAGAAAAGGCGTGGTTTTCTACTTATAGCATGAAGCAATCAACAGGGAGCAGGGAACTGACAATAGAAGGGTAAGAGAGACAGGAGTGGAATTAAAAGACTTAAAAGTTGACAGCCGGGAATGATGAACTCTTTCAAGTGTTGGTAGCATGTAGACAAAACGAGAGAACTGGAGAAAGACGGGAGATCGGGGAAAGCGCAAGTGAAGGCGACACGCAGGAGACAGAAGATGAAGGTAGTGAGTATGAAAGTGCACATCTATGACGAAGGAGACAGGGGATGGGGGGATGGGGTGAGGAGGATGAACATGTGGGAGGGGGCAGGGAGAGAAATATTTGCACTGTGCCAGTGAGCTGGAGTCAAGAGGTTGTCATGGTGATAGTGAGGTGAGAAAAGAAAAGGGAGGCAGGGGTATTGACACCTACACACACACACACACACACACACACACACACACACTGAGAGACACACACATATAAAAGCTCATACACACAAACTACAGCAAATAAAATTCGTCTTTCATAAGAATACTGACCTGTCACATCTCGGGTAAACAGACTTTTTCACGGGGACGCACACAGAGTGGGTGTGCACGACTAAGCTGAGGTCATGTATGAAGCCTGGTAGTCATATTACTATGCAAACTCTGTTTCCCAGATCGCTTTGCTTTCTTTTATCCTCAATCAATCCCATTTGAATGGCATGCAAATCCTTTGAAACTGACTTTAGCGTTGCCTTTAGTCTGCTGCTGCATGCACCTGCCTGTGTGTCGGTGTGTGTATCTGAGCCTTTCTGTGTGCGCAACAAGCAGCTCTAGTCGGGCATGTTTGTCTGAGCCTGTGCACATACTTACATAATAACCATCTGTAATTTCATATAAATATTAAAAACAATAAACCTACAGAGGCAGCAGAAGGAAATGTCAAAATTTGAGGATTTTTTTGGGTGTTTAAGAGAGTCGTTTTTACAGTCTGGAACCCTGTAAACATTATAACAGCTTGCTAGGATTAAGTCACAGTTTTTTTTCCTCCTAAATAAAATCAGCTTCACGTTAACTATTAGGAATTCATCAGACTCGGCTGAAACCGTCTTCAATCCTTATTGACTAAACCAAACGAGTGACTTGCCTTGGTAGTGTGGGGAAAAGGTTGGGTGTGTAAAAGGAAAAAAAAAAGCAAGCACAGCAGGAAGAAAAAACATTTCCATATTGAACAACAAACAAATCAATACCACTGCTCGTTCGTAATGCTGGCTCTTATATGAACTATGCTTTTAGTTGTGTACTGAGTGCTGGGAGGCAGTGCTAGCTCAAAAAAAGTGCACTGCAGCTGATGACTCGATAATCATTTTTTTAAACTGTTTGAAGTTTTACAAAAACCTAAAAAATACTGCAAACATGATCCTTTCTTTAACCCGATTCTTCCTCCTTATCAGTACACACACAGCCACAAACACACCCTATTTCCCCACTTTGTTTCCACTCCATAGATATTTACTAGCTGTTTAGGGATGTTATCGCCGCTCTTGTCCCTAGAAGACCTTCTATTTGATTAAATGAGTAGCACTTAAAATGAGTGCAACTTTTAACAAAGTTAATGGGTTTGTCGAGAAGCTTTTTGTGTAACCTGGTACGTCATTTTAAACATGTCAATCAGTAGATCTTCCAAGCTCTAACTCTGCATCTCCTCTACTTCTATTACTGCAGCTAGTTTAGTTTGTGTTATATAATTTTTTATTTTTTTTGCAGGGTTTCTCTTGTTTGCTTTGTTTTAGCAATGAAGTGATAAGTAGGAACATTTTTGTGTGTGGGTTGTGTATGTTTTCATTAATGTGATTCCTGTGATTCCTGTAATTTCCTGTGCGATTCCTTTATGTCTCTACAAGCCCAGTGTAACGCTAGAAAAAAAATCCATCCTCTTTCACACAGTCGTTCGGCCACTGGGGCTCTTCGATGCAAACGTGTTAGCAAAGCACTATGTGTGACCTTGCCCTGCCAGCAGCTCATTTCCCTGAAGTGGTGGAAAAAAACGGATTACATCCAACGTAAGGAGACCTTGACAAATGCGTCTGGCAAAGACTGAAGTCTTGGCATAAAGCTTTCTGCGGAGAAGCCCACGGGCAAATCTATCTACTAGAAATTCAAGCTAAATAAAAAGAAAAATACCTGCAAAACCTGGAAAATGGAGACACAGAAACAACTCTCAGATTTGTTTGGTATGAACCCACTTTCACTCAGGTACAGGGCTCTCTGCTATCTATCCTGTTATGATGGAGGCAGTAGGCGACATAAACACCCCACCCATCTCTTCAGGTTATGGCGTGCTGCTTTTCCCTATGGATGTGGCCACGTGTTCTTGTGTGTCACACAAGTGGCTGGCAGCTGAGTCCTGCAGCGCTATATAGGCCACTTATCACCTACCCGAGGGACCACACCCTTTTCTCTGTCAGATGAATGACTGAATGCACAGCACTTCTTTAGAAATCACTACCTGCTGCACACAGCAGGCCTCCCTCCACCTGCTCTCTACACTGATGCAACCCACACATATGCAGACATATGCTCCTATTCACACCTGAGGCTCATGTGATAACTAAAGCACTACAGCCTTCCCTTTTTATTTTTACAGCTTTCACTGCATTTATGGATGGCTGATTCAATAACAGCAAGACCTATATGGAAAAGTTATCACAGAGTCAATGTTTTGTGCCCATCTAAATAAAATGGTTTAGCTTTTCAAGCATCATATGCAATGCTTCAGTGCCTGGTTTCCTGCTGGCCCCCTTTTTTTGTTGCTGTAGCGTGTTTGTGATCTGCAGCTAAGCTGCTGCGTTTGGTTTCGAGGCTAACAGTGACAGATATACTAATGTTAGCTCCTTTTCACAGCCCAGCCTATCTCCAGTTTGATCCCCAAAGGCTTTACTAACAAACAAACATAAAATTTCCTTTTCCCCCATCTGAGCTGGTATTTTTTCATTTATTTATTTATTTTCATCTCTAAGGGATGAATAGCTGCATACAAACACATTTACTCAAGTATCTCCCCTGAATCTCAGTTCCCAAACAGAATATGTCCTCACAGGGGAACAAAAAAGTGTCAGTGAAGGTCAAAATGCATGTCAAAATAAAAATAAAAAGAAGCAAGTTATTCACTCTGGGGGATGAGGAGAGGGAGGAAGAGGCTGACTGTCAGAGATAAAAAACAAACAAACAAACAAACAAAAGAATGCAAGGAGTGTAGGATGGAGCAGGAGACGTGAGAGGGGAAAGAGAGAAGGTCACTCGTAATAGCTCTTCCACATAATTTCATAATGCCATGATTGCCCCTATTTACTCTGGCTAACACCATTAACTCTCTGCTGTATGGACACTAAACCATTATGGCACAAGAAATAGCTTCACAAGCTGTATACGATCACCACTGGACGCTCCTACAATACAGTTTACACAACAGTGTGCCTATAAGATATATGATGTGCATAAGCGTGGACTTATTCGTAGTGTGCTGCAGAACCATTGTGTGTTTTATCTTACCTAAGAGGAAGTGTGGTGTGTGTGTAGGAGGGGTGGGGGGTATCTGGATGCAACACATCTTATATCTTCAGCGTGACACTGAGGGTGTGTCTGTAATTAGCGGTGTTTGTGCTGCAGGCACAGACTCTGACTGATGCTGTTGCTAATGAGGCAAATGATGCCCACGAGCAGAGGGTTTATATTTGAGTATGTGTGAGTACGAAGTCACAGTGTGTGTGTGAGTGTTTGCATGCACATACAGAGTGCACAGCAGGCCTTAGTGTACAGAAAAGATTTGATTTGCTTCCTTCGCATTATCTCTGTGTGTGTGTGTTTGTTTTTTAAGACTGGGTTTTCTGTTTTCTTGTAATTTTATTATGTTTAATTTCCAGGTGAAATTAAAGGAAATGGGAAGTGATTTTCATTGACCATATGTTGAACCTGTTTTACTCCCTCATGCCCATGTTTTTAACTATCCAGTCGCAAAAACATCTCCATTCAATTACCCCCCCCCCTCCCCCTTTTGAACATACATACACTTTCATTTCCCACAACCAGCTGACTGACAGGCAAGACAAGTAAATTGTCTTATCAGTTTTGTACTTAAGTGCGCAGCAGCTAGCATGCCAGAGTCAAAGGCAGGTCTCCATCTGCTAGACTGGCTCCATTAGCTGATAAGAGCGATTAGCTGACCTGCTGACACACAGACTGATCTCCACTGATACACGCAGCAACAGAGACGGGCTTATGTGCACCTAAACACATGCACCCCCCCCCACACACACACACACCGGGAATCTGATACACTATTACATGGGGTAACACCCCTATGTTGATCATTAAAGAGCTTTTACTGGTCCGGGTTCCCATAACTAGATCTCTCTTCCTTTAATGTCATTTAGGATTCACCTTTCTTTAAGAAAAAAAATCTCTGCAACCTACTTCTTTCTCTCTTCGCCTTCATTCATGATGAATTTTTAATTTTTCAGACTTTTTTGTTCTCAACTTTGTTGTTAGCTCCACCCATCTGGTCTCCCGCCGCTGCTGCCCTTCTTTTCCCTTTCTCCTGCCTGCATCCCTTCTTCCCTCCATCCACCTCTCCTGCCTCCCTCCGGACCTGACGGATATCTTAATGAGTCCACTCCCTTCTCCTTGAATTATTCACCACTATTTTTTTTTGGGGGGGGGTTGTTGCCACCATTCCCATTGTATCTTAAGGGGAAAAACATCAATAAATAAACCACACCAGAGGTAGCTTCTTCCGCAGTCTTGGTAATACGCTGAATAACTGTGAAATAAAGAGAGAGAGAGTGAGAATACAGAGGTGAGGAGCACTTTGGAAATCTTGCACTGCTGTTTTGTAATTTAACTTTCTGTTGTATAAGTTTGTAAATTATTTAGCCTTATAATCCCTGAATTTGCAAGCTATAAATATGTGCAAACAGTGAATATATGAGCACACCCAGTAATTACACTTGTGTCTGTCAGTTTGCACCACTCAGTGCCTACGTGTGTGTGCATATGTAAGTGATACCGCAAACCCGATAGTGTCCATGTGTGTGAATAACTGAATTTGTATGTACAAGGGGGGATGCAGTGTGGAGACCATGTTGTTATGGCAACCAGGGTAGGGAGGGAGTGGGCGGTTGCCCTCACGGCTCCTCTGACAACCTTTATTTTCTCCTGCGTTGAGCCACTCCAATATTAAACCCTAATGCATGTCAAAACGGAGGGAGGGGGGTGAGGCCTGTAGTGAGGTGGGGTCCTCGAAAACAGGTGCGCGTTTTGGAAAATGATGGCGATGCTGTGCGGTGTGCCTTCTGCCATCACGTTTGACACCAGTGGGAGTAGTAAAGTATGCAACTGCTGAGCTTATGCTAATAGTGGTATTGATAAATTCGCTGTCTGTGTATCGTGATTTCAGATAAGCTGTAGCTCTGCAGCTTTTTCCAGCTACTAAATTTCCATTTGGAGTCGACTGTGGATCATCAGTCTTGAGATATATGTTACTGGGCCTTTCAACAAAGGGTGCTGGCATGATGGCACTGGGAAGAGGCTTTATAGCACAGTGGGAAACCACTGTGCTATAAAGCCACTTTTCCATTAAAGTTGCAAATATTGAATTAACCAACCACGCTGCCTATTGTCCAAGCTAAAGTGCAACACCAGCAGTTTATTAAAGTGATGGAGTGAAAAGGAGTTCAATGCAGAGAAAAGAGGAGAGAGGAGGAGGGACTTTTGTGAAAAGCGATCAGAAGGGAATTGAAGAAAGCTTTTAGTGTCGGCTACCAAGAGGGCTGACACTGAAAGAGAGGAGAAGACTGATGAAAAGAAAATGGTGACAGGAAAATAGGTGCTCATCGTTCTTGGACAGTTCCTATTATAAAGGTGGGCTCTTAAGTAGAAATGCTTTTGCAAAATGCGAGAAAGTCTTATGAGAAAGGCAATCTTCCCAGCGGTGAGTGATTAATGACAAATGACTGAGTTAAAATTGGGGAACAGAGCGGAAACAGGGAGCTGGTATTATTTCACATGATTTGTGGTATTTTTCTGCTGTAGCGACAAAATGGGCCAAAGACTGTTCTCACTGCAACAGGCTCATGCATTAACTATGACCCTGCCAGAGAGAGGAAGAGGGGAGGGTCTGAGGAAGAAAATCAGACAGCCACACCAAAGGCAGCAGGTATGGACGGTCACTGTCAGTCTGGGACCAAACCAAATGTATGGCAAGGGGAGTAGATGAATTATGAATTTGGGTGAATTTAGGGCAAATTGTGCCGACAGGAAGAAGATATCTATGAATAATTCACTCTGTAGGACGCCTGATCATCTACCCCCCACTAGCATCACCTTGTTTCACAGACACCCCGCCTCACTCGTACTCGTCATTGACCTTTGCAATTTCTCACTGCCCTTCTCCTGTAACGCCTCCAACCATCCGTCCTCTTTCTTTAGGTACTGCTCCCTTTGCTTTTGTCTAAATCACGCCATCTCTCCCCTGTCCCTCTATCCACTTCTCTCCCTTCAAAACAATAAAAAAAATCTGATGCTTCTTCAGACAGAAGAACCCTCAGGGAAGGTGAAGGGGTAAAGGGGGGCACGTATTCATTTATTTTTCTCCCCCCTCCTTCCGTCCTGCATCTTCTCCTCCTACACGTCTTCACAGCTGGAGGTAGTTAATATTTAAAAGCAAGGCATGACAGGACACGAGACCTGCACACATGCTTGAACACACCCACACATGTTCACTCGTGAATCCAACAGAGCGGTTGTATCTGATCAAAATGTGCTGCAAACGAAAAAAAATTAAGATAAACACATATATCTATATTTATGTGGTTTTCTGCGTTAAGGGGAAGGAATACCAGCTATGTTCATTAGGAGGAGTGAAATGATGTACTTGTGGCTGACTGGCATAATGGAGATGAGAATATATGTGAAACTCAAGACCTGATTAGACTACTGAGGTTTAATCTTGTGTTATTGCCCCACCTTCTTCAAAAACAAGCGAGCCTATTAAGCACAGGAAGTGCCCGACAACGCCCAACATGTCTGCTTAATGCTAATTAGAACATTTTGCAGAGGAAGGATGGGTGGGATCTTCTCTCTAATGGGTAACAGGGGGTTACACATCACAACAGCGCTGCAGTGGTTAAACTTTACTAATGATGGCAGTACTAACAGCATAATGCAAAATGTTTGAGTTATTTGCATTTTCTAGGCAAAATGCCTCAAAGCAAAGCATGAATATTTAAAGGAGCTGCTAAATCGACTCGGTCGATTCGGCTTGTTTGATACACGACCTGTTGGTGGCTAATTTTCAGCAACGTTGTAGCAAAGCAGAAATGACCTTGCCCTCGGTTCTCAACACAATGCTGCTCACTCTCCGGTCTCTCTGTGATTGAATGACTTTTGATGGTGCCCGTTGACATCCCAGTGGTGATAATAGTTTTTAAAAGCACTCAAACACCATGAAGGTTCATCTCAGCCCAGCTGCGAGCAGCCATCCCAGGCATGACCTTTGACCCTGTCAAATGAAGCAGGTAACAGGGATGGGATTGGATCACTGACAGCTGCACAGCAGACGCCCTGAAGAAGTGAAATCAGACATCTGCTTCAATGACAGTCTCTTGCTCCTGTGATAATGGAGCGACCACGAGGCTTCATGCTGTGTACACAGTGTGGAAGCTGTCTGTGTGTATGCGAGTGTGTTAGTGGGGCTGAGTGGGGCTTCAGTCTGGGTGGCAGGGTTGGCCTCGTTACATGGCAACCTCGCAGCCTCAGTCTCATGTGACAGTCATTTCTTCACCATTCCCATCCCATTATAGTGTTCCCCTTTACTGCTCCTCCTCAACAGGACTGGAATATTCCTCTGCAAGCTTTGCCTCCTCCTGACTAAAGCCCACTGGACCATGCCCTTTTATCTTTTTGATATCCTCTGTCAGACCATTCCAAGTGTCTGTCTGTCCTCTTTCCTTTCTGTCGGTCTGGTCATGCATTACAAGCTTCTTTTGTGTGTATCCCTGTGCGTGCGTGTGTGTGCGTGCATGTAGCAAACTCCCTTGGTGAACTGTGATTGGCAGAATGACAAGGTATAGCATGCCTAATCATTAATCAGCGTCTTGCTTTGCTCCACACAGCGCTCCCTTGCCATCTCCTTGAATGCTAGGCAAGCTCCCACTTTAGATTACATTAACACCAGTATTAATACCCTGACTAGTTCTGCTTTATTCATCCCCCTCTAATGGTATTTTGGAGAGGCCGATTTAAGACCGGATCACTGTAATTGGCTCCCTGTTTCCCGAGAACAACAACAACTAAAGAGGCTTTAAGCCGACAGAAGGACTAAAGAAGAAGAGGACTATCAAGAAAGTGAATGATGCACACTGATTTGAAGATCTTGCACATGTGTGTCTATGTGTGTGAGTGGATGGATAGGATTAGCGTCACAGCTGTCACCCTTTGTCATCCCTCCTCTCCTCCCTCACATCTCTCCACCCATCCCATCAACCTTTGCTGCCCCCTCTTTTACTCTGCCTCTCTCTGTCTCACCCCCCCCTTGCTCCCCTCCTCAATCCCACTTTCCACTTTTTATCCTTGCTAAAGTCTTCCACCTACTTCACCCCTCCTCCCCCTTCTCTCTCCATGTTTTCCATTCTTCTGACAAAGCAAGCAAGTGAGTTTAATGGCTCATTTAATCCTAATGCTGTTAGTTTAAACTGCCTAACTAAAGACTTCTGTTTGGGCTTTAATTTAATCTGAATAGATCTTTTGATGTAGACAAATCCCACATTCCTGTGTCCTTTTGTAGGATATTGTTCAGTGCAATCTCTGCTGAGTGACACAAAATCCACAATAAACACATGACCAGCAATTATCCACTAGATACAAGAAAATGAACGATAATCACCACTCTCTATCGTCCTCCCACCCACCACGCTCTTCATGCTCTTCATCTCCTCTTCTCTCTGACCTTCCCCCCACTCCCCAAGGTCACTCATCACTCTGCTGTGGCAGTGCCAGCAAACAACGGTGAGCGGAGCCAAAACTCCTTCGATCAGGCTGCAGAGCTGCCAGATCAGCCCCTCTCTCTATTATCGCCACTTTCTTTTGTCTCACACGCACGTCTTAATCATGGCGTGCTATAACAGCTCTTTGTGTGTGATACTGAGTAGTGTAAACAGTCAGCGGGCTGCGCCACGTGGTGCCGCGGGGGAGGACAGCCTGCATGTTGTGGCGAGGACCGACTCCAAGGATACAGATGGAGAATAGATAGACTAAAAGGAAGGGGTGGTTTTCCTTACTCACCAGGACTGATAGCATCTTTATCGCATACTTAGCACAATACTATCACCCCAGTACACTACAAACTGTTCAGTTCATGCAGTGCAGCCCTGACCAGTCAACCTAATTATCAATTATTTGTTTGTCTGTCTTGCGTATCATCACATTTATCACTTCTTCACTCTGCATTTGTCTGTCTGTAGCCCATCTGGGTGCTGGGAGGCTCTGTTCAGCTTCTTGTTGTGGTATTCAGCCCATCTGTCCTGCTGACTGGCCTCTCAATACGGGCCACTGGTCATGCAATTAAAACCAAATAGTTTTTTTCTTTTTTTCTTAATAGGAACAGGTTGGGCGATAGGCTGGCTGGTGTTTTTTTGGGGTTTTTTCTCGATGGGATGGGCATTGTTGACTGATTGGTTTGTTAACTCTATGTCTCAGTCTGTCTGTTGATCTAACCACATGGCTCTGGGTATTTTTTCTTTCATTCTGACACATGGCCTCTCTGTGCATCTCCTTCCCTCTTTTCCTCTCTATCTTTCAGAGCAGAGACCAGCAGGAGGGCGTGGACCTGGTTTGAAGGGGAACACTGAAGGAGAGGGGAAAACAGAGGGAGAGGACAAGAAGATCAAAGGCATATGAGGCAAAGCCAAAGCCTCTTGCACAAGAAATATAGCCTCATACTTGCACGAGTCTGTGTGTGAGTGAAGTTGCTCTCTGTGTGCATTTTACTGTAAGTGTGTGAGCAGGTGGGACTTTGATGGGACAGTGAGCAATGCCTGACACGCAGCGACAGCAGGTTGGCAGTAGGGGGCAGTGCTCCAGCTGCCTCCTCCCCCTTGTCCTCATCCTTCTCTCCCTTGCAACCCAGCCCAGCCAAGCAGCCATAAATATTCCCCCCAATTGTGAGTACTGATTCATAATATTCCTATTAGTGGGTTGTGAATGCTTCCATGTGGTTCAAAGCTCTATTTGTTGTGGTAATTACATTGTTGCTTCATCAAAGGGCTCTAATAATAATCCTTTATCATGATTAATTAGTGCAAATGAGCTGAATGAACACGCGTTTCTCTTTCAATAACCTCAGTATTCAGTGTTACAGAGCTCTGTTATGCTGTAAATACATAACAGAACACTAGTATTTAGAGCTGGGGTTTCTTTGGTTAGGCCTCCTTTGTGCCTGTGTGGCGTCTAATTGCTTAGCAGTTGATCCTCCCCTACTGTATTGATTAGTCCTACTATTGATCTGGTTTCTATGGTGCAAACCAGAATCTGATTGGGGAGTAATTCAATCAACAGTTGAGTTATACAACAAAAAATCCAGTGATGTTTATCCTCACTCACCTCCTCGATGTAATATGTGGGCATTAGAAATACAGCTGAGTTTGTGGCCCCACAGGGAAATTGATCTTCATCTCCTCTGCTGCTGTCAACCTGCCCACAAAGCTCCAGCAGAGAGACAGAGAGAGGATATTTCCTCCACTGCTGCTTTTGTTGTTAACTCTTTATCTAAGACTACTTGCAGTGAGTCACAGCCGCCTACACTAATTTCAAAAGTGCCTGTATACAAACACATGCGCATCCCTCAAATGCTGATGAATGCATTAAATCTACCCATATGGGTCCCCAAGGAGGCTAGGTGACAGCGAGGTGAGAGGGTTGAAGGGATGAAGGGAGGATGATGGTGAGGAGGAAGAGGAGGAGGGAGGAGCAGGTCAGAGATGCAAAAGGTCAAGGTGTCTGGTGCCTTTGAATTAGGAAGCCTGTGCCATGTCAATAAGAGTCACTGAGAATGAATGATTAGGATCAATAAATGGCATACCTTAGGATCTGTGTCAAGGAAACAAGGGTTAAAACCTACGCCCTATTAAAGGAGATATTACACCGCTGCATTGTTCATATGTGATAAATACTATTCAATGCGATCTATCTATCTATCTATCTATCTATCTATCTATCTATCTATCTATCTATCTATCTATCTATCTATCTATCTATCTATCTATCTATCTATCTATCTATCTATCTATCTATCTATCAATCATTAAAATATTTTCCTTCATTTCCTTGACTCTGCCCACCACTGTGGACTAACAGACCGCATAAGAGATCGTAAGTGCTTTTACGTTTATTGATGTGTTAATGTGGATGCTGGCAATGTTTACTGCAAACACTTTAACCGTACATTTAATTTATTAGCATGTTTTTTGTTTTCCATCCAACACGCATCAAACAAAATATACTTCAGTGCTGAACTTAAATGAGTCCTGGCATCTGTGTGCCCTTTCAGTGTTATGCTGCTAGTGTCTGTGTTTTATCCTGCGTTTGTGATCGCATGTGAGGACGTGTGTGTTTTATTTTCAACACGCACCTGCGTGTAGGTTTGGGTGTGTATATGTGTTTAGCCTCATTGGCTCCCGGTAGGTGGAATTCCTGCAGGAGAAGGGAGGAGGAAGTTTGAAGAGCTGCTGTCGGTTAGGAGGCAGCGGGGCTGTCAGATCAAAGACGCGAGGAAATAAAGAGGAGTTAAAGCGCTAAGCACCAGCTCCTCTCCTCCTCTTCTGCCAATAATGGAGCAACGCCCGCAGCCCAAACTTCAATTTGATCAGCTGAGGAAATGGGCTTATTTCCCTGCATCACTGGGAATTCTTTCATTAAATTGCTGCAGTCTCCCTATCCGTCTCTTTCCAAATCTCTGCAAACTTGCCCCTTGTTTGTTTTGTTCCCTCTCTGTCTCTGCGTCTTTTTGCTCAGTTTTTCTGCCGCACTGCATGTGCTCTCTCTTTGCTGCACGTTCATCTATCTCCGCTGTCTGCTTAGCTCTCCATCTTCATCGCCTTTTTCTCATCTACCGCGCCCCCCCTCTGTCCTGTGCCTTCCTTTACCCATTTACCTACATAATATAAATTTATCTCTGGCTGCAGCGCTGTCTCTTTCCTTTAAAGTCAAATTAAAGACTCTACTCACAAGTATCAAGCTGTGGCTTCTGTTCCACTGCAAAGAAGAACAGTGTGAATAGTTCCTGAAGATATGATATGAGAAAAACATTTAAATTTGGATTGATTTCAAGAACTATATAAGACAGTACTGTGGTTTATAACATATGTTAAAGACATGTTGGTGTTGTGCCCAGCAAGTTGTTTTTTTGTGCATATGTAAATGCCACATGTGCTTTATAGCTGCTGTGCACAGCGATGATAAAGAAAGGTAAACCTGTTCATTTGCTCTTTAAAAAATCCCTGCTTCATTTCCAAGCCCACTTTTTCCTCCCTCTTTCAGTCTCAGTCTCACAGGGGACACTGTGCTATATACCTCTTTTATATGAACTCTTCCTCTTACATTATGCTGTATCAATTTTCTCTCATCTCAACCCATTTATTCCTCCTGCTCTCTTGCTCTTACTCTTTCCCTTGGCCTACATTTCATCTCCATCTCAGGGGACTCTTTTTAAGAGATATTGACTATATAGTTATCTGCAGCTGTTAAAATATGGAAATAAGTGGTGTCTCTGGTTATTCTGTGCTATTTGCTATGAGTCTGAGATGCATCTCATGCAATCTGTGTGTTAAAGCTAGAGATATAGCAGCATGCATCATGGACACTTATCATGTGAATTTAACAAAGCAAAGCCTGCAAGTCAGTTTGGGGTGTGTGCATTTACATGTCTGTGTTGTGACTCGACTAACTATGACTTTTGATGTATGCAGTCAAGAGGCCTCCAGTGATCAAAACACAGCCGGAGTCTGTCACCGTATTTAGCACTGAAGACTTCGTCATGAACTGTGAAGCCTCTGGCAACCCTTCACCCATGTTAGTCAACACACACACACACACACACAAACATAAAGATTATGGTTTGATTAAGAATGAAAATGCTATATTATTCACAGGGGAGACCAACTATTGGTTATCTGGAACGGTGACCTTCCGTCTCCTTGTTCAGCTGACATCTACATATTAGCATTACATGAGAGCACAGCTTCTCCTAGTCAGATTTCTTGTTCCATTTGGGGATAAATGTCATTAAGCCCTCGAGCAATATTTTCAAAGTGTCTTAGCTGCTCTGAAGTGGAAAAGTGCTCCGATTGCTGAGGAAAAGATGAATATCACAATTACAGCACGAGTTCTAAGTCTGACTGGGGCATCTTGTGTAAATTTTGCAGCTATTCATTTGTGCCCTTAAATTAAGCAACATGTAAGGACACCCTATTTGTGTCATCAAAGGGACAGAATATTTGAAAGAAGAATCATTCGGGCTCTTCTGTTTTTTGTTTTAGCTTCCGATGGGCAAAGGACGGGGAAGACTTTGACCCAGGCAGTGACCCGGAGCTGAAGGTCTCTGAAAGCTCTGGCTCATTCGCATTCTACACACTTAGCAACACCATGGACACACTGAACAAGTACAAAGGCAAATACGTTTGCTACGCATCCAATGAGCTGGGGACAGCTGTGTCTAACGAGGCCATACTGAACACGGATGGTAAGAGCACGTTGACGACTCAACCACCGACCGCTTGTTGAAAGATATAACCGTGAAATATTTGCCCCAATTTGTAATTGTTTGTCCTTGCCCTCGAGGCAAGAACAACATCATTGAAATACTATCAAAGATATAAAACATCTCTATGCTAAAGAGCAAACTGCATCACACCAGAGGAATTACAAATCTCTTAAATGTCATTTCCTGTTAGCTCTCCTATAAATGCCTTCAAGGTTCAGTTTTGAAGCAAGCTGCGGTATTTGTTGATTTATATATGGTTGATTTAAAAAGCTGTGAATGGAGACAGTGCTTTTCCTGCTTTATACAGCGCTCATCTGTTAGCAGATGGGGCTCACACTGAGAGTTAAGAGTATTGCCACCTGGAACATAATTAGACGCAATAACGTGATAATCATATACACAATCGTCCACACACATACATGGGGACCCCTGAGCAAAAGTAAAGAGTACCTCTGCACATCCATCTACCTGAGTGACTGGCTCTCTCCTGGACGACCTCATCCCTCCACAGTTTCCCTGACAACGGTTTCCCCAGAAACGCTCTTGAGTTGATGTCATGTGAAGAAGCACTCTTCAGTAGCTCCTGTGAGGTTATCAACGGATGGGAGGAGGGAAAGCAAACATGTATCACTCACAAATTAAGTCTTTTACAAGACAAAAAGAAAACAAACAATGGTTCTATTTCTGTTTTTGTAGAATCATCAGAAGTCCGTATTTTAATGTTGCATAACAGCAGAAGAAAACTGATGCACTTCAGCTGAAAAGCAAATGTTACTAGAAAAATTATGATCTCAATAGATATATCGATAACACATATTATACCACTTTTACATAGATACATGTACAACAATCAACACACCAGACTGCAATCTAATAGTGCAATAATGCATGTACACACAGCACTACAGTGGCATGGTGGTTCGCACTGTTGTCTTACAGACTCCTCCCACAGTCATGTATGGTTTGGTGACTGGTAATTCTAAATTGCTCATAGTGTGAGTGTGAATGGTTGTCTGTCTGTGTTAGCCCTCCAACAGACCGCCTACCTGTTCAAGGCGCACCCCACCTCTCACTTGATGGCAGCTAGGATAGACTCTAACGCCCAATGACCAAGAAGTGAATAAGTGGAAGAAAATGGTTGTAAGCATGTAGGCACAACAGTTGAGATATCCATAATCCTAATAAACAAGACAACTTATTGAAGCCCCACAATACGCTTTCCAAGTGTTATACCCAATAGGCCTGTTTTTAGAAATGTTTCTGACAATAGAGAATATCTCTTTGCTGTTATTAATGCAACTCTTGTGCTAAGAAGTCCTTAATCTCAATTTGCATGCTATGTTACCCACATACTGAAATAACCAAGGGCGTTTTATCAGGTCGACTACATATGTGGTCTTGTGTGAGAATCTGCCCAGCAGCTTAATTTTTTAGGCCTGTCTGTGGATGTGAGACGTGACCTTAAAGTTCACACAGTAAAAAAAAGAATGTTTGTGGGGGAAGGAAAGAAGTGAAATTTGTCTTAATAAACATGCCGGACAGATTACTGGACTGCTTCATAGCCAGCTCTCAGCTGACAGTGTTGACAATGAGCAGGACCTTTTCTGCTTATTCGAGCAGCTGGAAAATAGGCACCAGGCAGTGATCAAAACACCACGAGCTCTTTTGCAACACTCCTTTCCAGAGATCCCTCTCACAAAATCTTTAGAATTACTTTCCTTTAAATTTCAGAACTCTTAATCTGCTTGGCTCATCCACAGACATTGCTATAGTTTGTCTGCTAAACATTAGTTTTAATTATTATTTCTGTAGCTGTGTCATGATTTGAAATAGGATGTAAAATTTTGCTATGCATTCATGATTAATAAGAAAAGATACACAGCTTTGAAGGGAACCATCAATTTTTTTCCTGTTAGAGCCATCACAGAATGATTTTTGCAATCACCAACTACTTCCACCTGTAAACTTGTTTTGTTTTTACCAATTTGGAAAATGTCTCTATTTTCACAATGTGTGTGTCCTGGGATAATGGAAAAGTTGGTCATGTTTCACATCAAATGTGTAAAATTTCATTAAAAACAAGGACACTCTAATAAGAGAAAGTTTACTACATATCAGTTTGTGGTTTTAATATGATGTATTTTTAAAAACCAACATTTAAAATCAGGTATTTTTTATAATTAAAAGAATGCATCTGAACTATAACTGAGTACAACTTACAAAACAAAAATGTTTCTAATTTATGCATATCAGTGTTTTGCATATAAGCCAAATGATGAACAGCGTGTCATTTACTACTACGGACACTACAGCCTGAAACACGCTGCACAAAACTCACCTCACAAGAATGAAGCATAACTCATCCTCTTACCTGCAGTAATATCATATGCCTGGGATACATAGCACTTATAAATAATCAAATATAGTAAAGTAATGTTTATATTTGTTGTTGTTGCAAGTTGACAACGTCAAAAATTACACGTTGACATGAAGATAAATTCATATATTCAAGTGATCCTTCTAAGCCTGAACCTGTGAGAACTTTATCACTAGGACCAGCTCTTTATGATCAACACCAGCTCATATAAAATTACAGTATTTCCTGGAATATAATATTGTTTTACACGTGTACAGTAAAGCTGATTTTGCCTTTGGAGTGCGACTGACCCGCACTGTATTCGTTGTTCACGATGACTTGTGTAAGATTGTCTTGTTAAACGTCTATATGAGCTCGTCCATCACCTACGTGTTTACTAAGACCTTTTTTCTGTCTTGCCTCCCTTTAAGTTCCCCCCTCCCAGCAGAAAGATAAAAAGGTTGATGAGACGGCTGACGAGGGAAAAAGTTTTATTCTGAAGTGTAACCCCCCACAAAGTTCTATGGAGCCTATCATTCACTGGATGGACTTAAGTGAGTACATTATCTATCCATCTCTCTGCTTCCATTACATGCTTCCTGTCTCCAAGATTTTGTTGTGCATTTACCACTTCAGAGAAAGCAAGTTAGCAATTTATTTCTGCATCGAGACATCAACATTTCTGCAACATTTTTTCTCTAGTGCTTTTTTACAATCCATGCAGGATCTACATTTTTCAGTTCCTCTCATCCTGTTGCATCTGTATCTCCTGCCCCTCTGTTATTGTAATTTTTTCCAATTCTTTTAAGCAGTTTCAATCATTTTGTCAACATTTTTCTCACTCCTTCTTTTACTTCTTTCAGGGTTACGTCATATCGAGCTTAGTAAGCGGGTGATGGTGGGGAAGGACGGCAATCTGTACTTTGCCAATCTGGAAAGTTCGGACAGCAGGGATGACTACACGTGCAATGTCCAGTACCTGGCAACACGCACGATTCTGGCAAAAGAGCCCACCTCTCTGAAAGTCACCCAATGTGAGTTTTGTTGAAGATTATCTAAACTCATCTGACTCAGATTAAGCTGATCTAACCTGAATTAAGGGTGGGTTCCAGTTAACAACAGCTTTATTCAAAATTTAAACCAAAATAAAATGTCACGGTCTTAAGGAATAAGGAAATCCAAGGCGATTTAGTTTATATTGGTGATTTTCTGATTGTGTGTAAAACAGGATCAGAAACAACAAAACAACAATTGATCATCAGGTAATCGATTCGATGGCTTCTCTGTGGTTGAAACATGTCTTTCAGAACAGTAAATGTGAGTCTCATTGTGGTGCTAGATAGAAAATAAATCAGAGGATCCCAGTCAGTCTGGCCTAATGTCTGGAAATCTGGCTTATCTGTACCAGCGTTCCTTGAATCCTACAACTATTGATACACTCAGAACTTTAAACAGGAGTTTAAATTATTCTCCAAGCATGTATCATGGTTGTAAAAGTCATTCAGTTATGGAGCTGTTTTGAAAAATAACCAGTTTATGTTCATACACCTCTTAAAATCTAACTTTTTTCGTTCTTAAGGACATAAATGCTACATTTAAATGCCATATGCAGTATATTAGTTGAGGCCACATAATTAAACTACACATCACCATGTGGTGGCATGTTGTGCTGACCGAAGCAGTGACCAAATCCAGTAGGTCCCACAGAGCCAGCAGGGGGTCTTCCTCTGCTCAGCCCATATTATAATGAGATTCAGCTCACACTGTGATGTGGCTGCCAGCAAGTGCGACCCAACTAGAGGTCAGAAAGATGAGCACATGTTAACATGAGACCTCTGTGTGTGTAGAGAGTCTAGATGATGATTTTTTGTTAGAAAGCTAAAGTCTATCAACATGAATCCACGCCCTGCATCTCTACTTGTGTTCTTCAGAGTCTTTAAAGTGGTTGCTGTGTCAGCAGCAGAGCAATCTAAAAAAATGACCCATGCATATGTATGAGTGTTTCTCTTTGTCTTTGTGGTTCCTCCTCTCTTTGTCCAGCCAACTCGGTACTGCGGAACAGAAGGCCCCAAATGATGAGACCTACTGGACATCACAGCACGTACCATGCCCTGAGGGGACAGACACTAGAGCTGGAGTGCATCGTCGAAGGCCTGTGAGTGTCTCAGCGTGCACATGTGTGTGTGCTTCCAACCCCTTTAATCGGAAAACTTAAGCCTTCAATCTTACCTGTCTCTCATCCATCCACCCCACCCTACGCATTATTCCATTATGTCTTTCGCTTCTTCCTGCCAACTCTGCTTCCTGCTGCCATCTTGTCTTAATGGTCCTTATCATTCCTTCCGACATTTCTCTTTCTCTCTCTGCCTGCTTGCTTTACTCTATGTCCACTTCCTCTCATTATTTTTCTCTCTTCTCTTTAATCCCTCCATACATGTCGTCCTTTCTAGTCCAACTCCAGAAGTGTCCTGGATGAGGAGGGATGGCGAGCTGTCAGAAATTCGGACCACCAAAGATATGTTTGACCGCCGCTTGCGCTTCACTAATATCTCGGAAAGTGACGGGGGCGAATACCAGTGTATAGCTGAGAACTCCCAAGGAAACACCAAACACATTTACATGTTGACTGTGGAAGGTATATCTCTTGCGTTTCTCTATTACACTCTCATTCCCTCACACACACATACACACATATATATATCTTGAGAGATAGTGAAAAAACACACAGCATGCTATTATTTTCCATTACATATTTCTAGGTTGATATTTTAATCTCAATATATATGATGTGGTTTGCTGACCATTAGAATATTTTCGGGGGTTTTCTGTGGGTAGCTGCATAGACAGAGACCTCCCTCACTAACTTTTTTTGGAACTGCCATAAATTTGGGTTGTTTGTGAGAGCCTGTTAAAAATAACATCAGTCACAAGAGATGCCACAGAAGCAGAGACATCTTGTGGTTCACACTACACAATCAAACTGCAGAAACACCAGATCCTGCCATTTCCTCAGCTCCCCAGTGTCTTTCATAAGAATAGCTCTGCTTTGTAAACTTCCATGTTGAAACTAATGGGGCTCATTTTAAAGTGCAACCTCATTTTTAAAAAAAATTCTATAAAAATGTAACACAGCTCCTTGAAAAAATGTGCTTTTTTTATGTTTCAAGTTTCAAAGTTTACCACTATGCTATATCGCCTCCTCTTTTAACAACACTCTGTAAACTCTTGGGCACTGAGGAGACCAATTAGTCTGAGCAAATTACAAAAATGTTTTCCAACTCCTGACTAATTAATGATGCGCCAAATGTTTGCAATGCGTGCCAGGTCCAGACTGCAGACATGACACAGAGACTGTTGTTATGTGGTTTGGCCTTATATCGCTGAATGCTTTCTCTGGGGAGGATGTTGTTTGGGTGGCAGCATATGTCACACAAAACTTTTTACATCGCTGGGCATTGATGGTACCTTCACAGATGTGCTAATTATAGTTATGTACACCCATGCCGCCAGAGATTATGACTTTTGAACAGTTTAGTCTCTTTACGGTTTAGAGTGGAGGATTCACTTTTCATGCTTTCCAAGGAGGAATTTTTACAATTTGAGAGGACAACTGAAATTAATGGAGAAAATGAGACTAACACAAGCTGCAGAGAAAAAATGTTACAGAATATAAACCAGGAAACGATAACACACAACAAAACACATACACTTTGCACAAGAAATTCAAAAACTGAAAGCATCAATGTAATTAACTAAAAAACTCAAAAAACAATCCCCCAAACCAGAATTAATAATAAACAAGGGCACTCAGAGTGTGCAACTGTCCCCGAAGGGCTAAAACATTTAGGTTTTATGCTGATGTCAGCATTGGTAATATGGAAATTTAGTTTAGTGTATTAATCTTTTTGTGTCATTGTGAAGTCATATAATGGATATTAAGGGGCTCGTGGCTCAAGAGTTGGGAGTTCGCCTTGTAATCGCAAGGTGTAAAGCGCTTTGGGGTCCTTAGGGACTAGTAAAACGCTATACAAATACAGGCCATTTACCATATTAAAAATTTATGTTTTAAAGAGCTAAAACATGACTGATATATTGCTTGAAAAGTTTGGAGAGGGAAACTAAAGCTTTTTCCTAATTCATGTGGTCCTGAGCTTTGCCCTATTACCTTGAACCATTACATACTAAAATGCTGTATTTAATTATTTTAAACCATATGTTTGACGCAGGATTTGAAGAAGTCTTTGGCTTCTCCAAGTTGTAAAAACTTGTGATTTTAAGATATATTTTGCGTAAGTGTATGGCCTCTTTGTGATGTCATAGGGTTTTATATAAAAAAAAGTGTGTTGTGAAGCTCCCGCCATGACCTTTTTTCAATCAACAATTTTGACAAAGAGCAGTGTTGTGATCACTTGCTTCATTTTTTTGTGCTTTTGTTGATTTGTAGGTAGTAGAAACTCAGTCTTATAGTATTTTGCTTGTACTATTCGGGACTGATATATTCTGTCACTTGCAGCTGCACCTTATTGGATCAAGGAGCCAGTCAGTCAGCTATATGCCCCAGGTGAGACAGTCAGATTAGACTGTCAGGCAGATGGCATTCCCTCTCCTATCATCAGCTGGACCATCAACGGGGTCCCCATCTCAGGTCAGTGCACACACCTTAACATGCGCCACCACCATCTCCTGGCACTTAAGATGTACTGACAGCGTGTACTCTTTAACAGGAGTTGATAAGGACCCTAGGCGTACTCTGACAGCAAGCGGATCTCTGATCCTAGAGGATGTGAACTTTGGAGACACTGCCATCTATCAGTGTCGGGCCTCCAATAAACATGGAACCATCCTCACAAACACCAATGTTTATGTCATCGGTAAGTGCTAGTTGTTACGTGCTGTTTGTTTAACTGGATTTTGAGTTTGTTCTCTGTGTATCTCATTTGTCTTTGTGGGATGTTTCAGAGCTGCCTCCCCAGATCCTTACCGATGATGGGAATACATATGCGTATACAGAGGGCCAGAAGGCTTTACTGGAGTGTGAGACCTTTGGCTCTCCTAAACCAAAAGTGATATGGTGAGGCGGTATTGCGTATTCCATCGCTTGCTGGCAGATTTTCCTATTAAAACATTCTAAAAAGGTGATATTATTGCGTGGGTAGGTCTTCATGTGCATAAATTAACAGCTAAGTGTTGTTACATCTGGGCTGTGACTGTGAATTCTGTCAGTGTGGCAAATATCCAGTCAGGCTTTGCTCCTCGTAGTAAAACAGGAAAAGTGGCTTTTAAGTTATTAAATTTATCAGCCGCTGCAGTTGCTGAAAACCCCTTTTTTAAAAAAATCACCTGCCAAATTTCTGATGTGTGTGTTGGTTTTTAAATTGATGAGTGTGTGTGTCTGTATGTGTGTGTGTGTGCGTTTCACAGGGAAAGAAACAGCTCCTTCCTTCTAGCAGATCGCAGAGTTAACCCTCTCAGCAATGGGTGGCTCGAGATCGCTAACGTCACCCACAGCGATGACGGGATCTACACCTGCACTGTGCCAAATTCCAATTTGTCAATCAGTGTTGAGCTGGAAATATTCAGTCAGTGACACTCACATGCTTAGAGACATAGTAACTCTTGGCAACTTTATTTATTACTTGTACCTCCTGCAGCTTGTCTCAGCATTGTATTGTTTGCTTTCTTCTGCAGATAGGACCGTGATACTGTCACCCCCACAGGCTCTGAAGGTCCGGGCTGGAGAGAGAGCCATTTTCACCTGCCTGGGCCTCGTTGACCCCAGACTCGACCCTCCTTTCATTCAGTGGAGAAAGAACAACCAGAAGCTGGCTGATTCCAACAGTGATGAAAAGTGAGACATTTTGATATCTGAAAATAAAGATCATTTTGGAAATCATGAAAGGATGATTATGCTTGTGAGCCATTTGTTTATTGGGATGGGGAATGAAGAGTTAGAGGGGAAGGATGATGATAATAAATTGTAATTCATGATGATGATGACAATGACTGTATTTCCTCAGGTATACAATGGAAGGACCGGATCTCAAAATAACTAATGTGCAGCCAGATGATGAGGGAGTGTACACCTGTGAGATCATCACAAAACTGGATGTAGCAGAAGCCAGGGGTACCCTCACCTTATGGGGTAAGACCACTGACCACATATGACCACAAACCGACAAATGTCCAAACCCTGTAAACAACAGGCCTAAAATCATTCTGTAGTTATAAACTCCACCCCCACAAGAAATAAACTCATTTAAAACCTTTATTGTGCATGTAGTGCATAGGTAGTCATGCTAGTAATAATACTGATGTCCCCTATCAGATCGTCCAGACCCTCCCATCCTCCTACAGATCTCTGATCCTAAGGATCGTACTGTCACCCTCAGCTGGACTCCTGGAGATGACCACAACGGCCCAGTGACAGGTGTAGTACAAACACATATAGTTGCACACTTTTAAGCACTGACACGTACAAAACCTTATACTTCACCTAACCTTAAAAACTACATATTAAGCCTATCTCTGTCACCACAAGGAGGACACATCCTCATGACTGCAAAACCCCCACAACACAATCATACAGACATGCACAGACACAGCTGTCTTTCTCTTACTTCAGAGTATTGGATTAGACACAGAAATAGGGAAAATGGAAGAATTAGGTCAGGACATTGTCCACAGTTGCTCTTTCTCACATGAAGCACACAGCTGGAGATCTGCCATATTAGATATGTTTTAACTGCTAGAAACACAATGTTTGATTTAGGCAAGCGTGGCATCCTTTTGGGGTGTGCGGGAAGCGGGACACATAACATGACAACCTGTAAACAGATTGTCTCTACAACAATAACAAAAAACACAAGAAGACAGACACGCACACGGTTTGAGTGCTCAAATCGCTTAGAAAAGCTTATAGCTATCCTTATAGCTATACAATAAATCCAGTTCAGTTGTATTTATGTAGCACCAAATCACAACAACAGTTACCTCAAGGTGCTTATATTGTAAGGTAAATACTCTACAATAATAGAAAGAAAACAGAGAAAACCCCAACAATCAGGTGACACCCTATGAGCAAGCTCTATGGCGACAGTGGGGAGGAAAAACTTCCCTTTTAGCAGGAAGAAACCTCTGGCAGAACCAGGTTCAGGGGAGGGGCAGCCATCTGCCATGGTCGGTTCGGGGTGAGTCGAGAAAGACGGGACAAAGACAGACACAAATGCAGCTTTATGAGTGTTGAGTGTTTAGTTATGTTTCCATTACTTCCTTGGGATAATGTCCTTTCTCCATCATTCCTTGACTTTTGTCGTAGAGTATGTGGTAGAGTTTGAGGACCACAGTTCGAATGAGAGCGTCTGGAAAATGCTGGCCAGAGTTAGCGGAAACAAAGAACGTGCTGTTCTCTCCCTGTGGCCCTTCATGTCCTACCGTTTCCGGATCATTGCCATCAATGACGTGGGCAAGAGCGACCCTAGCAAACCATCTGGAATATACAACACACCTGCTGAAGGTAAAAGCCAGCTAGCTATATGTTTATGAACTGTCACAGTAAATCCCAAACAACACTAAACCATCTTGTTTGCTAATCCCAGCTCCAGATAATAACCCTAAAGATGTCAAGAGCGAGTCCATTGAACCGAACACTCTGGTCATCACCTGGAAGGTATATCTCTTACCTGAATGCACCATTTGGTCAAAGCGGTTACTGATAATATTTGAGAAATGGTCTTATTTGGCTGCTGCTCCCATCTTTACAGAAAATGAACAAAACCGAGGTCCACGGACCTGGCTTCAAGTACTGTGTGCAGTGGAGACAAGCAGTGGGAGGTGGGCCCGACTGGCACGAGAAAAATGTAACAGAGCCGCCATTCCGTGTTGACAATGTCGGGAACTTCTCTGCGTATGAGATTAAAGTTCAGGCTTTCAATGAGATAGGGAGGGGACCTGAGCCAGACCCAGTCATAGGCTACTCAGGAGAAGATGGTACTATATTTTTAAAAAAACTATTACTTTTTCAGCACACTTTTCTTTTCCTGGGATTTCTTCTACTTGGCATTCTAACCCGTCTCCTTCCTGTCTGTCATTGGCGCTCAGTTCCTTTAGAGGCCCCGATGGATGTGGGTGTTGAAATAATAAACAGCACTACAATCAAAGTGACCTGGGCACCTATAGACAAAGAGACGGTCAGAGGACACCTGCTGGGATACAAGGTACTGCCCTAGTATCGCATCTGTTGTTTGGCCTGACGTATGCATGAATAATACATGAGTGGTTTTAAAGTGGAGGCAGACAGATCGTAGCTTAGTGGCGTCAGGGTACTTTGTAGTTTCAAGGTTGTAAAGCCCTTTCTCCCTCTCAAAATATATCTCAAACTCTAGAAATACTCCTTAACTTTCCTTTTATTTCGTTTTTTTATGATTCATGTTCTAGTAAATGCTCTGTCCCTGCTTTTAAAGTCTTAGAGAACCAAATGAGAACATCAACAGAGTCATAATATAAATGTAATTAAATGCAATAAATGTTACAGTTTTCCTCATTTGCTTGGGCTCAGTTAATGAATGAGAGCTAAACCTGTCGAAACGATGAAGAGCATCACGAAAAGCATTTTGTTTTCTTTGTTAGGTCTTTCAAATGTTTCAGAACACTTAAACAATTGTCTCATCCCAGCTTTGTGTGTTTTGAGATTTAATTATTGTATATGTCCTTGTGTTCCAGATAGGTCACATTTCTATCATCCAGATAGTTTTTGCCTCCAAAATATGTTGGCATGTAAATCATCCATGCAGAATACTCCATATAAATGTCCAAATCTGTTGGTGTAAGCCATGAGTATGAGTACTGGATAATATTTTTTTTTTTAATTGATTGCAACAATGTTAGAGAGGAATAAGGATGTGTGGTGGTGAAGCAAGGAGAAGAAGTTTCAATACCTGTGGCCAACCATCCAAAGCAAAGGACAGAGCACATGAGAGGGAAGAAGAGAGTGCAGGCAGGGTGGAGTGTCAGGGTAATTTGTGACACAAGGATAGCAGCAAGTGTGAAAGGGAAGGTCTACAAGATGGCAGTGAGACCTGCTGTGATGGATGATTTGGAAACTGTCCTTCTAACAAAAATAATTTGGTAAGGAGCGATCAGGACGTACAGGGTTAGAAATGAGAACATCAGAGCAACGGCTCAGGTTTGGACACAAAGTTAGAGAGGAAAGACTGAGATAGTGAGGACATGTGCAGAGAAAGAGTGGATTTATTAAATAAAGCTGCCAGGCAGGAAAAAAAGAGGAAGACCATCAAGGATGAAGTGAAGAAGGACATGAAGAGGGTGGTGAGGATACAATGAGATAAAGGGAGATGATCCACTGTGGTGACTTGTAACAGTAGCAGCCTGAAAGAACAAGAAAGAACAGAGGATGTTTATAATTTGTTATCCTGCCAAACTGAGCTGTTTTGGGAGATTCATCTTCAGATTCAGTGACTTCAAACCTGTTCAAAGAAACGTGCCTGAGCAATTGAGATAAACTGTAATTTTCCAAATATAAATGAAAAAAGAAATCCTCATTTTTGATGTCCTCTTTTGCCAGATCCACTATACCAGGAAAGTGCATAGGAGCCACCACCGAGGCCGCAGGGCACAAGAGTTAGAAAGCACTGTGGTGGTGAAAACGGAGCCCAACGAGAAGAAGAAAGTGATCAGTGATCTGAGGCCGTTCTCCAACTACACCCTTAAGGTGACTGTATACAACATAAAGGGAGAAGGACCCTTCTCTGAGGCGCTGCCCTTTGAGACTCCGGAGGGAGGTGAGAATAAACGAGTTAAAGAGGCTAGAAAAGGGAGAAGTGATGACAAAGTGGTTAAAGATGTTTTACTGCAGATGATAAAAATAAGAGGTCAAGAAACATGGCAAAGGGAGAGGGAGAACTATATGCATGAAGAAAAAAGAAATGAGACTGGTAGCAAGGGGTGATGATAGAGCGATGTGATGATAGATATTACTAAGTACGTTATCATCATGCATTTTTTGTATTTTTGCTAGTCCCTGGTCCTCCCTTGACCCTGACCCTAGACAGCCCATCAGAGACAGAAATGACCCTCCACTGGACACCTCCTGGACAACCCAATGGAGTACTTATTGGATATCTGCTGCAGTACCAACAGAGTGAGCATGTGTCTATTTCAACTTTGCCAGCAAAGTGAACATTGAGTAAAATCCTACAAGTTGGAAGTTCTTCTATGCTGCAATCAGACATTGGAAAAACGAGCAATGCATCTCCAGTGAAATCAATAGTGCTAAAAATGTCAAAAGGAAAGCATCCTAATGAGCTTATCAGTCAGTTACTTGTCACCATGAACAATACATTATCCATACATGTGTTGACAACCAAAAAGTGATTAAATGGTTTTTTGGCACTGCTGTGGTCAGTTACAGAGAGTGATGACAGCCCCATGCAGGTGGAGACAATAGATGACCCCACAGTCACCCACATCACCCTGAAGAACCTGGACCATAAGAGCCACTACCGTTTCTACCTCAGGGGGCGGACTGCTGCTGGGGATGGAGTACCTACAACGATGAAGGGTGCCACTATGCTGGATGGAGGTATAAAGCCGATTCAGTCTTTTAATATGTAAAAGCTATTAAATTAAACAAAAATTTGATTTGCACTTGTCTGAATGCATTACAGTAGTTCCTATGAACATCAGCCTGTCTGTGGGGGAAAACGCAGTTAACTTTAGCTGGGTACCAGAAAAGAGACGCAGGAATGTTGGCTTCCAGATCCAATACCGCAACAAGAACGGTATAATATTCACACTAATCTGTGCATAAGTTACGCATCTTTGCATTCAACCTTTTAAAAGGATTATTACCTTGTGGGAGTAGCTACACAATCCTGAACAAGAAAAGAAAAAGACACAGGTTTCTTGTTGTGCTTCTGCAGATGGCAATAAATGGAAGACGACAGAGAAGGTGAACTCCTCTCAGTCTTTCTACCAGATCCAGGGCTTGACTCCTGGCTCCTATTATTCTTTCCAATTTATCTACAACAACACAACCTTCTTCAAGACTGGAATCGAGACAGAAGGAACAGGTACTATGAGCCTTCATTCATCCTCTTTCCTTTTATCCCTACTGCTCTCTCCTCTGGGTTTCCCGCAGCTAAAAATATAAAGCCTGATCCTACAGAGAGTGTCTTGCAGTTCTTTCTCTGCCTGTGAAGTGCTTTCAAAGACTTTTGTGAAAAGAGAGCTTGGTTAGCCATATGAAATGATCCATTACTTGTGTTTGTTTGCTGTATTTTGCTGTATTCTTTGGTTCTCTGGTGAAATGCCAGCCTGTCAGAATGCATAATGAACTGTCTCCTTTGCTCTAGATTCTACTCCTTCTTTTATCTTGGTCTCCCTATCTGTCTCATACTTTCCATTTGCTGTGTATTTCATTCCTGCTTCCTGTTACCAAAAAAGCTCTAACTCCTCTTTCTACCACCTTCTTTTTTCCTCTCTTAAGGAGTAACAGAGATGCAGCCAAGCTTTGCAACACAGGGCTGGTTCATTGGTGTTGTGAGCGCTATTGGGCTGTTGTTGCTGATCCTGCTCATCCTCTGCTTCATTAAGAGGAGTAAAGGGGGAAAGTACTCAGGTCAGTGTGACCTACCCTAATAACTGTTTAATATTAGGAGCTATTAAACTGAAGCTTGATGAGCAGACATTCTCCCTTTTTTTAAAAGCCCACACAAGTTTTGTGTGGGCAATGCTGGCCGGTCTGGAGCCATAAAGCTGTCCGACGCTGCTGTAGAAAAAGAAGCGAAACACTTACTGGTTTACTGCACCACAGTAAATATATTATATTGACTGGGGAGAATATTGCGTGTTCTTTTAAATCAATCCCAAACAGTTTGATTAACTTTCTGATCTGAACTGTAAATATCTGTCCCATTTCACTCAACCTGCTTTCTCATGCAGCTGTCATGTCAAACATGAGACAGACCTCTAAGCTTACACTTCCTTGCTTTGATAGTAAGGAATAATCTCTGGCTCTTTCTGAAAAAGACAAAAGACGTAAAATAATGGTCCATGTCTGACTGAAAAAAACAGACTTTTAGCAATTTTCACATGAGAGAGAAGTGAAGACAAACCAAATAATAAAGCTGATGATACCTACCGCCATTCTAATTGGCTGTTATATTTTTTAGAAAATCAGTGAGCACTTAAAACTATAATACAGATAAACTGATACTATCTACAGATAGTCCAGCTTTTTTGCTCCACCTAAGCAGCCTTGATGTTATCTTGCTTTTTAATAAAACTTCACTGTTGAGATCTGAGACTTACAGTGGCTTTAGATAGAAGCCAGATTAAAATCTGACTATAATGAAATCTGTCACATTCTCAGTGAAAGATAAAGAGGAGGGCCCAATGGACTCGGAAGCTCGGCCCATGAAGGATGAAACTTTTGGAGAGTACAGGTGTGTCATCTGAATTTATGCTGTTTCCTTGAATGCTTTGTTACGTTTCTGCACATTGATTTCTAACACAGCCCTGATTCCCTCAGCACTGCTTGGTTTTCCTAACCCTCTCTGTTCCTTTCATTGTCACTCTCCTCCCTAATGCCTGCCCATGTTATGCAGATCTCTAGAAAGGTATGCTGCGATATGATTTAATATCCTTAACCCACTTAATTTTTATCTCTGCCAATGCCTCACTTACCTTCTGCCTTCCCATAAACATTCAGACTAATTTTAATGTAATATATTTGTTTACTGATTGCATTATGCTCAACAGTTCAAAATCCAATAATGTTCACCTCACTGTAATGTGAGACCCTGAAAAGCAAATAGTCACGATTTATAACCTGGAACTGACTATTTAAAAAAAAAATTACTTAAAATATTAGTACATAATATTCAACCTTTGGCATGTAGCACTGCATTTTTCGTATGTATCATGTTAACATTTCTTGCTTCTTGCCTCTTCTGTTCTTCATGCTGCAGTGATCTTGAGGAGAAGCGAACAGCCAGCCAGCCGTCCCTGTGTGAGAAGAGCAAGCTGTACAGCGAAGACAACCTCGACTTCAATGGCAGCAGTGCCATGACCACAGAGCTCAACATGGATGAGTCTCTGGCCAGCCAGATCAGTCGTCCCAGTGGCGGTCCAGAAGGTTTCCACGGCCTGCCAGAGAACGCCCCGCTGAACCCCACTACCTTCTCTCCCGCCACCAATGGCGTGCCCAACTCAGTCACCATCCTCGATTAACCCCCACACATCCACCGGGGACCATCAGACCAAAATATGTTAACACGTATGTGCCCATATGCTCCTGTTCCCTACTGACTTGCTGATCTGTACTTCGACGACTAATAAACAATCATATTCAGATGTCCCTGGCAGCCATCTGATTGACTAGACTATATTGACCAAAGGAGTGTCCAAAGTAGTGGACAGCGATAGTGATATAAGCCCGACTGACATGAACATGCCCTTTGACCTCCCTTCATTTTCCTGTGCAGTTTACAACTAATGAAAATGACTAACATTCATTTCTCTCGCTCCTCTTTCGTTCTCTCAGCAAACAACAGCGCAGATGCATAAAGACAGAATGTTGTACAGTTAGAAATATCAGGGGGTGTAGGTATGGTCATGTAAAGATGCAGAGTAGTGCATTAAAAGTAAAGGATGATGGTAGAACCCAGTGTAGGGAGCAAGACAGCTAATGCTGCTGTAAAAAAAAAATCTTGAATCTTAGATATGAATCATGTTTGATGTACTTCCCACATGATTTTGTCTGTCTAATTGCCATTTAATGTCTCCGATTGTACTTGCCAGTGACATTTTTTTCATTTTACAAGCGTGTTTGAATACCAAACATCATTTTTTTGTTGCTGTTGTTGTTGTTGTGTCATTTTTTGTTACGTAATCATTTTTCATATTGTTTTCTATACTATTTATATAAAAAGCTACGGCACATTTCATAGATTAACATGTTTTCAGCAAAATCAAGTGAAGCCAAGTTTCTTACTATTTGGATGCATTAAGTGGAACTTGCTGTGAAAATGCTGAGTAGCATCTGGTGTATATAGCTGCATCTACACTTATCTATTTAGCCATATTACAGTATTATAGATCCTTATAAGTTCCTGTGCCTGCTGGGTCTGCATAAAGCACCAGATTGATGTCATTACTCTCTCGCCTTCCCACCAGAAGTGTAATGTCATTTTTGAAAACGATGTTGTAATTTTTTTGTGTGTCGAGACCTATGTGTAGTTTCTGTATCGCTGTCTTTGTCTCTTTCTACGCTGTATTAAAACATTGTCTCTAATTAACAACCTTTCATACCTGCTCATCTCATACTAAACAAACTGAGGTGCAGTATTTATGTATATTTCAGATAAGAGGGTGGCGTCTAGTGCGCAAACACTCTCTCAAGTTTTATTTTCAAACCTTCCTCAATGCAAGCTGATATTGTTGACAGTTGTAAAGGCTGCCATTTGATATATGATAAAGGTTAAAAAATAGTTGTTTATATCAAACAGAGAATGTATTCCTTTCAGGGTTAGGCAGACACTGTATTTACTTGCTTCTGAAAATAATCTGAGCTAAAAAGGTAAAAGGAGAGTAAAGTCACAGGAAGAGCCGGGACCATTTGTTTTCCCTCTGAATGTAAATACAACCCTTACAGAACCATGTTTGATATGAAAATGTGAAAAATGTGCAGGTTTAAAGCCACTTCACTTAATTTTAAAATGTTGCAAATTGTAGTTTTTTTTCCTTCTCTGTACTATTGCTATGAATTCAGACTTTTCTGTTATCGACAAACGATCACAGTGAGATTTGGGTGTAGCAAAAACAAACTCCATAGTTGAATAAAGGAGAAAAAAATAAAAAAGGAAAAAAAAAATCACATTGTTATGTAGATGTTTTTGCAAACATATCGAAATTTGAAAACGGGAAAAAAAAGAGTCAATTTAGTGTCACTTAGTGAAAGTAGTTACATTACAATTTAAGCTAGGATTGCGCTCATGCCCTTAATCATCCAGCAATGCAGTGCAGTGAATATCTGTGGAGTTTTTGTCTGATGAAGTTGTGCGGGGCAGAAATGCAGTGAGCCACAGGGAACACTTAAACGCAATACTCTCCCTTCTCAAACAAAAGCTCGCCACTGGCCAAATATCAACTGTAGTCTCCGAGGTAGAATATGAGATGTCTAAAGAGGCTAGTGGCACTGAAGGAGGTTTGTGTAAGCTCCCTGTTGTTGGTTAAACAGACACACTCAGGACAAATAAAGCTTTTAAAAAAAATCTATTTTCATACAGGAGCGACGAATGACGCAAGATATGCCAATATTCTAACTCAACTATCTGCTGCTAAACAACTGTGTGTCAGTGTTTGGGGGCAAATGTTAGCTCTGAATGAGGAATGAGTGTACACACACAGATACTCACTCGACTGCCGCTCACTCTTTGCTTTTCATGTTTTGTAGGGGAAACCTGGGGATGCTGGCCTTTGCTTTCTCACTGTGGTTGTTCTTTCTTTTTTTATATAGCTAAAGAAGAAAAATCGATTGAAAATGAATTGGTTTGTGTAGAGAAGCTTCTCTAGGACTCAAAAACAGACATTTTAAGTGGAAGTAAGACGAAACAGAAGGGGCAAGGGAGGCCAGGGGGTGTGCGCCGCTGCTGGGGATGATATGCCTCTTCACAGAGTGTGGGGTGCAGTATTAGCACAATATGATGATGCCTATATTTGTCGTGGGTGGATGACTGGAGCTGTGGGTCTTCTGCCACTTTTGGGGCCAATATTGTAACTGCATTATGAAGCTACTGCTGTAACTGGATATATGACTGAAAAATAAAGTACGTGGAACAATCTGTACCAAAACAGGCTCCCATTTTTTGTCACTAATCAGTAATAACCGTGTTAATCGGGAGGAAATCTATGTCACTTATGTTATGATTAATGTTCATCCAGTTCACACTGATTCATTGATTAACCAGGTTTATTTAGCCCAATGCCACAGGAGGACAAGCTAATGTCAGGTCACTGGCAGTCAGCGGGAGCTGGTGTTGTATTGATAAAAGTAGTCCTTGGTGGGTTTGTTGGTGTACAGTCTCTTATTCAGGTACTCTTGCCTGGGGCAGAAACAGAAATTTAAACACAGTAAGTAGCTTGTCCCCCTAAATGTTTATAAAATCTGAAATCTATGTTTCCATATTTTATCACCTAAGCCTAAAACACATTTGCTGATTAGTGTCTAATCAGAAAGTGTATGAATATGTGCGCAGTGCTTACTGTGCCAGCTGCTCTCGGGCCAGCTGCATGTTGTAGCGGTCCATCTGAATTCTCCGCTCTCTACTCAGCTCGGCTGCTCTCAGGTCCTCCTTCTCGGCTTCTCTGGACAGCTTCAGCAGCTTCAGGTCCCAAGCTGCTTCACGGATCTTTTCAGCATCTCGCTGTTTCTGAAGGCAGAGAGGAAATAAATCTAAAAATGCACTAAACTTTGCAAAGCTTCAGAGCCAAATAATCTGCTGGAGGTCTTATGGCTTGGTAACTGGATCCACCCAAATGTTTTTTTCTGTGTTAGCACTTTATGTTCATGCTTATTCTCGCCACTATTGCATCTTGAAATCAATGTTGATCATGTTAATCCAGGTCCAGGCACTAATGGAAAGTTTGGGGCCTTATTTTAGTACACTAGAAAGACTAAAATGATACCATCATACTGAATAAGGAGAAAACTGATATACACTGGTATATTTTTTTAATATCTCCAGCACACTAAAATAAGATCTTTTATTACTTGTTCAAACCAACTTTCAGTGCCTGGATGCTGGTTTGAGCACCGCTGGCTTGATGGACACTAGTAGTGCTCCTGTTACATTTACTAGCTTCCAATTAGTTTTAGAATTGATTTTTAAATGTTAGTGCTTTTTTAAGGTGACGCAATGTTTGCGACCTCAATATCTATCTGACAAGCTAGTAAGCTACCCGCAGACCTCTTGGATTATTTACAGAGTCTTAAGCAACACTAGTGATGTGGCTTTTATCTTTTCTGATTCGCTGCTGAAACAACCTTCTGAATCACATCAGGAGTACTCCAACATTTGCAGTGTTTAAAACAACACAAAAAGGAGGGACAAACCTAAGTTGAACACCATTTCCACTGTGGGAGAAGAGCTACAAAAACCTGGGTATTCACATCAATAACAGACTGGACTGGAAATGCAACACTGAGGCTTCTGGGTCATTTACTGAATTCAGTAAAACACTATTGTCTGTTACTGCTAGTGCAATCTTCTTTGTAGGTTTGTTTTGGGGTGGCAGCGTCAGAGCCAGTGACGCTGGAAAGCTGAACAAGCTGATTAAAGGCTGAGTCTGTGCTGGGGACTAGTCTGAAGCCCCTAGAGGGAGTTATTAAGAGCAGGATGTTGCACAAACTGCTAAACATACTGGACAACACACGACATCCCCTTCATGACTGTTGTCAGCAGGTGACTCCCTTAACTCTGCTTTAATAATGACTGATATCAGTATTTTAATGTATTTTTTAAAGTATTTTAATTTAGTTATTTATTTCTTTTTGTTTTATGAACTTTGATTCTACTTATTTTATTGGTTTTAAATGATCATTTATACTCATCTGTCAATAGTTTTAATTATCTTAATATATTTCTCTATTTTATGGACTGAAGGTATAGATCTCATATACATGTATATTTTTACTAGTAATATTGCACTGTTGCTTTTTTGGTTGTTTTTACTTGTGATTACAGACTTTGTAGTTTTCACATTCCCCTCTTTTGGTTTTGTTTTTTCTAGTCTAGGATCATTTTCTTTGTGAGTAATCTCCTCAAAGCTGAAATCCTTTTTGAAAACAACCTGTGTAGAAAAGTTGGCACAGATGTCAAAAACTCTTTCCCTTCATCCCAAAATGGTCGCGGCAGATGGCTGCCCCTCCTAAGCCTGGTTCTGTCTAAGGTTCAACAAGAGTTTTTCTGTCCCATTGTCACCAAGTCGCTTGATTGTTGTTGTTTATTTAACTAATATTTTAGGGTCTTTAACCTACAACATAAGGTGCTTTGATGTGACTGCTGTTGTGAATTGCTGCTGACAGAGCTGAATTAAATAAAAAATAATAAAAAAGAAAACACTAATTTCAAATCCACACATACAGTGCCCAAGGACAAGTACTTGCCCCGCCCAATTCCCCTGCTGGCCACTTCTGTACTCAAGGGATTATGTGGACATGGTATTCTACATAACATATATGGAATACTGTATGCAGCTTTGACTATATTACTGTGGAGTACCGAGTGTAATACCTGTCTCTCAAGGCATTGTTGTTCTCTCTCCTGCTGAATGCTTTTCAGCTGTTCAGGGCTCATTCCTTTCCACCTGTCTGGTAGAACCTGTGGTGGCCTCCCTCCTCCCACCTGTCTCTCTGTTGCCTCTGCACACTCTGTCATCATGTCAGATGTCATTGTATGCCACATCTCTGCCAGATTTTCCTGTTCCTCTCTCTTGCGTTGCTCCTCCAGTTTCTCTGCTTGCTCTTTAGCCTGTGTGTACAGGACATGGTGAGGCTTTAACACAGATCCAGGGACAGTTAATTGACTATCCCACTGATGACTGATGATTCAGAAGCATTGCAAAACCCAGTCTCTAAAATGTGGTTACTCCTAGCATAGAGCTACCAGTCAGCCATATGGCAAACGTCGTCCTGAGAGAGCCACTCAGTCAGCTGTATTTGCTTGTGCATCATGAGTGGTTATTAGTGAAACCACTAAACACTATGAAAAAGTACAGTGACCTGAAGGATTTACAATGATGCCTCCCAATGGGGGATTCAGCCGAGTGCATTCAGGCAAATGAGGGAAGAGCTAAATGGAGGCTTTTAAAAACAGACAGTAACCACGCATACATCAAAGCCGTTTAACCATCCATGTTGCCTGGTGCCAAATAATATGATTGCTGCCATCCTGCACCAAGTGTGTGTATGCATCATTTGACATTTTCAGCTTGCAATTCCCACATGACAACATCATGTCACAGCTTGCCCCTTCCCACCCCCCACCCTCCTTAGATTTTGCCTTGAGCATTCACATTAGTGAGTGGTGTGTGCATATCTGTTTGTCCATCTGTGAGTGCGCACATATACTGTACCAGAGCCTGGTTGTAGTTCTCGAGCGCGATGCGGGTAGCTCTCTTACACACCTCCTCGAGGGCAGCTTGTTGAGCCCCTCTCACATCTTGTTGCACCAGCTCTTTGCTCGCAAGCATCTCTGTGACACACATGATTTGGGGATCATCTGATGTGTGTTTTTCACACCTGCATTAGCTGCTGTATTTGGCTCTTTAACTGCACACTTCACACTTACAGTAAAGCTCTTAGGGATAAGCATCCATCACTGTCACCTGGTAATAAGGGCTGTGCATGGGAGTGTATGATTGTTTGTGCAGGAAAGCATGAAGCATGTGTGTGATGTACAGAGGTTGTAGAGTAAAGGATGTAAACTCATTAGGAATGCTAGTGAATGTGTGTACTTGTGTGTGTCTCTTTTCACCTATGTGCTTGTCTCTCATGTGCCGTTTTTCATTTTCATCCATCTGTGCTCGCAGATCTCGTTCTGTCTTTCTTATTTGTTCTCTCATCCTCAGCTCCTCTCCGACACCCTCTCCCTGTGCATGAAACAAGGACAGATGACCATAAGAGGTAACAATATTACATATTTAACCATTAGCTGGACCCCCCCCCCCCCCCCTCCCGGTCTTTAAAGCTTACAAATCCCCTGCTTTGTCAGAGCTGCCCTACCTTAAAGATTTGCATACTGGCAGGCCCTAGCTCATTCTCTGGAATGGCGATCTTGAATGCCCCCTTCAGGCCAAATTTAAGATCAGCATCACGAGAGTCCTCTGGTCGCTGATGAGTAGCCCAGTAATTGGTTAGTTCAGAATTCAAAACCCTTTGCTTCTCCTCTTCAGCATTGTTCTGCTGCACCAGTGCTTCATCTTGGTATATTCTCAACTTATCTGTAATACATTAAAAATACACCTGTGACCAACCAAAGCTCATTAATGGAGAGGGCCTGAAATAATAAGGGACTAGGGGACTTGCATTTATAGCGTCTTGCAGGAATTATGTCTGCAATTAAACTGCTTTAATTCTAACTCATCCCTGTCCTTCAGTTTACCCAAAGCTTTGTCCATTTGTTTCTCCATGTTTTGCTGGTGTTTCTTCTCCTGGACTTGTTGGTTTAGTGTATCTAGGTCGAGACCCATCACACGAAGCCGGGTGTTGAAAATGCGGGCCTTGCGTGCTGTTTCTGCAGCCCTACGCCTCTCCACAGCCTTTTCCGTGGACTCGTCTACAGGCAAATCCACTTTGAACATGTTCAAAGTTTCTAGTGGCTTCCTAAAGAGACAGCATTACGACACTTATTATCAGAGCTGATAATCTTGCCTGAAAATAAATTATTAAAGAAATGATTATGCCGATTGAAATATAAAATCCTGGTGGGGTTCATCTTCAGAGCGATTTGCTCCTGTCATCACCTGATAACATCAAAAACCAAAGGCAAGGCATATTTAAAGAAGAAGTAGACTAAATCAAATGTCTCTTCTTTAAAAATGGACATAAACCTCTGAACAACTTACCACTGACGTTATAAATCTGTTCAGTTTCTTTCAATATCAGTGAATGAAAATCTGCTCCTGTTGTGTTTGGAGACCCTTGGTAACCATGGAAACAAGTGGACACACATCGCTATGCTGGAAATACATAACAAGAGTGACAGGACCAGCTAAGGAAATGTCTTTTTATTTTTAATAATGTGTATATTCTGTAATAAAGTAGCATTAATAGTAGTAAAAAGTGATATCCAAGGTCGAGATAACAATCAAAACACGACAAACTCCAGGCAACTAAATTTGGTCTCGCGAGAAACTGTGAGGTTTCGTGTCTCGCGCGCTTGTGGGTCTTCCTGTTGGATTGTAAAATGGCGCATTGTTGTCGCCGCCGTACCGAGTATATTTGATAAAGATTATATTTTTCATTTTAATTTTTAAAACGCTTGCGCAGATCATAATGTAACTTGTGCATAGAGCAGCAGTAGATTGACCAGAGGGGTTCATTCATTTCGTGCACACTGCGTCTTTGCAACAGCTTACCGGGTAAACATTGGTTGTTAGCATTAGCTAACTGCTAAGCTAATATTCACTGCAGACCAGCTAAACAAATATAACGAGATGGGTTATTTAAAACTGATAGAGATCGAAAATTTCAAGTCGTATAAAGGAAGGCAGATCATCGGACCTTTTCACAAGTTTACTGCAATCATCGGACCCAATGGATCTGGTATGTAATGACAGCTAACATAAACTCGAAGCTAATGCGAAATGCAAACTGCTAGCTGTGCCTAACGGTAAACAGAGCTCCACAGCCCCTTTCTCTTTAGATCATAACTCTCAGTCTGTGCATAGCTGAACTGTATGGGGGTTCAGCTGTTGGTAGTGTGATGTATCGTATTGTTTCATATCCATATTTGCCACTAGAGTATTTATTTAAATTTCATTTCGGTGTATTAATGGTTGTCAGTTTGTAGAATAACGTATTTGCATTTTAATTGAAGTAATTCCTTTAGACTGCTTAAGCACTTATGCCGTATAGGCACTTAATATATTTGTAAACATTGGGGTTGGACCTACCTTTACACTAGAGAAAGACGAAGTCTTTCAACGGTCTTTTCTCGTAATACAGTGCAATGCATCATCAAAATTATCTGGCCAACACAACGTGTAAAAACTGCATACTAATAGCCAATAAGATGCATTTTATTGCAGAACTGCTGTTTTGCACCAGACTGTACAAATAAAAGGTGAACTTTCCTATAATATTTACAGGACATGCATATTATCCCCATTCCATAGTGTACAACTAGAATAAATCAAAAATAAAATTAAATAAAACAGAGATATAAGAATATGAGATGGGATGTAAAAATTAATATTAGGTAACAAAGTATGTTTTACATAAGGGATATTAAAGCCTATATACAGTTGTTGTTTATGTATAGAAGCAAGCAGCAACATGGTCTTAACATGTGTGTTTTAATATAAAAAGGTCCCAAAGTTTACTAAGATTTCAATGTCATCATAATGTTTGTAGGAAAGTCCAACCTTATGGATGCCATCAGCTTCGTGTTGGCAGAGAAGACAAGTAACCTGCGTGTGAAGACTCTGAAGGATCTAATCCATGGAGCGCCTGTAGGGAAGCCAGCTGCCAACAGAGCCTTTGTCAGCATGGTGTACCAGGAAGATAATGGAGAAGAACGTGCCTTCACAAGAGTCATTATTGGTACAAAGCTCCATTACCAACCGTCCTTTAATATATAATTAACTTTCTTTTTGAATAGTTGTCTGTGTGAATTAAGAGACACTGATCTAGTAAAATTTGAATGCTTTTCAGCTGAATAAAAGGATAGTAGTAAAGCTGCATGGATATCAGTTTTCAAAAATTGACTCATCGTCTAAGAAAACATTTTTACACATGTTTGGCATTTGGTGGGTCAAAAATATTTAAAATCTGTTACATTTATAAATTGTGAATAAAATGCACTTGTTTACTATAGTATATAAAATAATGTAGTTTAATAGTATAGTATATATTTGTATATTAATATATATATTATATTATTTGTGTGTGTTGATGATGAGCTAATGCTTGTTTTGTTTTTGGAATATGCACCAGGTTCTTCCTCTGAGTATCGCATCAACAATAAAGTAGTGGGCCTGCCTGAATACAGTGAAGAACTGGAAAAACTTGGAATTCTGATAAAGGCTAGGAACTTCTTGGTCTTTCAGGTAAGATTTCATTCTTGTAAATGTTGTCAAGATCTTTTCAAGAGCAATTTATGCACAGGCAGTCTTTCATAGTACTCCTGTACTAATCCACTAGGTTATTTTGATTGGATAGTGCAGTAGTTTTTAGTGTGTGCGTGTGTGTGCGTGTGTGTGTGTGTATCATTGGTTTGAACGTGACTTGGTCAGTTACACCAGAGATTAAATTAACACCAGGTAACATTTTATTTGCTATTTCAAATTTCAGTTTTCTCTTTATTTCCCTGTAAGGGAGCTGTTGAGTCTATTGCCATGAAGAACCCCAAAGAGCGTACGGCGCTGTTTGAAGAGATCTCCCGTTCAGGAGAGCTGGCCCAGGAGTATGACCGGAGGAAGAAGGAGATGGTGAAAGCAGAGGAGGACACGCAGTTCAACTATCATCGCAAGAAAAACATCGCTGCAGAGCGCAAAGAGGCTAAGCAAGAGAAAGAAGAGGTTTGCCATTTTTACTGAGTCTGCATAGGACACAAAGTGTCATGATTAGTGTCTATGGTTATTTGGCATTTACTGAATTCCTCCATACAGGATCCATTGAGTGGTATAGCCTGTTTCTACTCTAACAAATTTTAGGAAATATATAATTCCAGATAATGCAAATACTTGTCATTCATATGAATGCACCAAATTTCAACAGTAAAAGACAAACTAGGAACTTTTAGCTAAGCTCAACATAAGCTTTCAGCAATGTAACAGTTTCAACTGCACATCCTGCATATAAATCTATCCCACATATATTTATATAAGAGAGAAAGTCTGGTGTTAGGTGAACAACACAAAGATGAAGTAAAGATTGTTACACTGTAATCGGCAACAAATCTGTGTATTTCTTATTTGAAATGACTCAAAAATAGCCTTGAAACAAACGTTTGAATTTTCGTGATTAGTTTTTTGGGTTATCTGATGGAAAAACCTCAAATTCTCATTGGTCATGAAATGTGGAATCAGTTACATCTCTAATCATGATTTGCTCGCTTCTCTCTTTTCCTTCATTTTACCAGGCCGAGCGTTACCAGCGTCTTAAGGATGAAGTAGCCAGAGCTAGTGTACAGTTGCAGCTCTTCAAACTGTACCACAATGAGACTGAGATCGAGAGGCTGAACAAAGAGCTTGGGCAGCGGAACAAGGAGATTGATAAGGACCGTAAAAAGATGGACCATGTGGAGGAGGAGCTGAAGGACAAGAAGAAGGAGCTGGGCAGGCTGATGAGGGAGCAACAGACCATTGAGAAAGAAATTAAGTAAGTGGCATTAAATAAAATAAGTTTTGACATTTAAAGCTTAATGCACTATTAGTCATTTGACTTACATTAAACGGTTGACTTGACTACAGGGAGAAGGACTCTGAGTTGAACCAAAAGAGGCCTCAGTACATCAAAGCCAAAGAGAACACCTCACACAAAATCAAGAAGCTTGAGGCAGCAAGAAAATCACTGCAAAATGCCCAGAAGATGTACAAGAAGCGGAAGGCAGACATGGATGAGCTGGATAAAGAGATGAGGGCAGTGGAGCTGGCTAAGCAAGAGTTTGAGGAAAGAATGGAGGAGGAGGCGCAGAGTCAAGGCCAGGATCTCACCTTGGAGGAAAATCAGGTCTGATGTGTGAAAACTACATTTTAGACATTTTATTTTGAAAAAATACCAAATTAGTTACAGGATTTTAGTAAAATTATAATGTTTCATGAAATTGAAAAATGCGCACTCTTTGTCTCCCTTCTTCCAGGTGAAGCAGTATCATCGTCTGAAGGAGGAGGCCAGCAAACGTGCTGCCACGCTGGCACAGGAGCTGGAGAAGTTCAACCGTGACCAGAAGGCTGACCAGGACCGCCTTGACTTAGAGGAGAGAAAGAAAGTGGAGACAGAGGTAAAGGAGCGAAAAATGGAAAACGATGGAAACGTTTTATGAGCCAGAACGAAATTGATTTGATAGAAGTTGTTGTTTCTCTTTAGGCCAAAATTAAACAGAAGATCCGTGAAATTGAGGAAAACCAGAAACGTATTGAAAAACTGGAGGATTATATTTCCACCAGCAGGTATGCTGCTCTTAATTTTGGATTGTTTTGAGCGGAGCTGTGGCAAACTTATTTTTATAGGTTTCTCTGGTTTACTGTGTGATTCACATCCTTTTTTTTCTTCTTTCCCCATCAGGCAATCACTAGATGAGCAGAAGCGTATGGAGGAAGAGCTGACTGAGGAAGTGGAGATGGCCAAAAGGAGGATCGATGAGATCAATATGGAGCTTAATCAGGTACTCAATACACAGGAAAGAAAGAAATCAGCACCAACAACAAGTTGAATCTACTCTAATTGAGTTAGTTAACTTTTGCATGTGGTAACTCTGCTCCTAAAGACATCAGCCTTTTCTATAGCTCATATTTTCCTGAACTGTACAAGACAAAGCATTATTTCTTTGTGTCAATCAGTAGACTTGACTAAATAAATGATTGCTTTGTGGGTCATTAATCCATGTTAGCACAGTAGCTTGGGTAATACTGGATTCTATAAATTTCTTACATCTGTTATGGGAAGTGAATACGTCACCTATAGTAGCACCTCTGATGAACCCCCTTATTATTGGACTGTGGTTTAGGTGATGGAGCAGCTTGGAGACGCCAGAATCGACAGGCAGGAGAACAGTCGCCAGCAACGTAAGGCCGAGATCATGGAGAGTATAAAAAGACTCTATCCTGGCTCTGTGGTAAGGCACCTTTGGCACTATACCCATGCTGGGTCTGCTTTTCTTTTCTTTTTGGTGAAAGTATTTAAACATTGAGCATAAGAGCACTAAACAAACTAGTTTACTGATTGTGTTTTCAGTATGGTCGTCTGATCGACCTGTGTCAGCCCACTCAGAAGAAATATCAAATCGCTGTGACTAAAGTGTTGGGTAAGAACATGGACGCCATCATTGTTGACTCAGAGAAGACTGGCAGAGACTGTATTCAGTACATAAAGGAGCAGAGAGGAGAGCCGGAGACCTTCCTTCCTCTTGATTACCTTGAAGTAAGTATATAAAAGTAATGACTCCAACTGAGAGCTTTGAACAATTCATAATAAAATTATGTCCTTGATGGGTGTAGCCTGTGAGCTAAATTGTCAGTCTTGTAAAACTTGGGGAATGGAAATTGTAGAAGCACAAAGCGTTGTCTGTCCATCCATACATCCATCGACTCAGACGTAGTTCACAAGGTGAACTACTTTACCTACATTATTGCTTTGAATTTGATTAAAATGTTATTTAATTTGAGTGAAATGGTAAAACAGGATCATCTGTTGTTCTATGGAGACTTTCCAAAGAATTCTCATGGGTCACGTTTTTAGGTTTGTGGGCAATGAGCTGTGAATTGTGATGGGTCCTGAGCTAGATAAGCTGCTGTGTTGCTGGAGTTCTGATTTGAAATCTCTGCTCTGCTCTGGAGAATAATATCCAGGGTTCTTACGGGTGCTTGAAATCCTTGAAAACAATATTGTCTTTTCAAGGTTTGAAAAGTGCTTGAATTTCAGATGTGGTGCTTAAACGGGCTTGAAACTACTACAAATAACTATCTGACCGAATAGTTTTCTTATCAGATAGAGAAATAAAATGAGTCTCGATGTGTAAAAGTAAAATTTTACACATTACATACACATTAAACAACTTAAAAATCATAAATGGCTTCAAGCTCACATTGACACCTGTGGGGCACTATCAGCCACTGAGACAACAGACAGATTTAAGTGTTTTAATATATGAATATTTCATACTTTAAGGCTGCCTGTTTGTTTAAGGGAGATGAACAATACATTATAATTTTACATAATTATACCACAGATGACAGATTAAATAAATATATTTTAGGTCGATGTTTGTGCATTCTTAAAGTCTTATATGTTAAATTGAACTGAGTGTGTCATCTGTTCAAAGCCTCTCCCAGTCAGCGCTGTTCTCCATGCCTGTCTCACTGTACAAGATGTTATTAGAACAAACACTTTAAAGGTGACTTTAACAATAATACAGACAGCAGTGTAGTCAAACATCTCACAGTAAGTTTTATTGGGAATTAACTTTAACCTGTTAGGCCCTCAGGGGTTTTCTGAGCTTTCTGCTTGAAAATGAAATGACCAAAATAAATGGAGTATTTCTCTGCAATTACAAACTCTGCATAAACAGTCTTGGTATCAAAATAAAGCTAACACTTGTGAGATGTCATCAGAGCTGTAAATATTACTGCAGATGTTAAAAAGTTACTGTGACTCAAACATATAAAAAATGGATTTTTTTTATTTCCCTCACCTAGATTTTTTTAAAAAGTAACACCTTTGAAAATATGCTTCGGTTCACATTTAACGCCAGAAAATCATAAATCAAAATATGGATATTACTGTGACAGTACTCATGTCTGCACTTATATTTCTGACCTTGTGTTTTAAACAATTAAACTTGATCTTCTCCCCTTTGCCCCAATTTTTCTGGGCGTGGGTGCTTAACTAGTTAAAACCAAACAAACATCTGTCTCCTACTTTTGTGTCACATAGCTAAGAAGCGTCAATCGCTGATGAGAAGACTTATTAATTTGGCCTTGCTGTGTATTATTGTGGTGTTTGGTGCAGTTTTCTTGTTATGTGGGGTTGCTGTTTTTTTTCAAGTGGAGATGAATATCTCTAACGAGTTGATTTGTTCACATTTTCACATCTTAGTTTTTAAGAGAAATGTGTTTTTTGAGTTTGCACACTATTTGCATATAAGGCAAGCATTCCCTTTTTCAGTATTTTTGTGTGGTGCATTTTTCTCTGTTCTTACACAAGGGGAACAAAGGACATTTAAGTCGACCTAAGATGATTTTTTTTTATCTTTACTTGGTCTTACTTAGTTAAACGAGTGAAACATGCATTCTTTTTTTGCCAATCTACAAAAGCTTGAAAATTGACCTTGAAAGTGCTTAAAAAGTGCTTGAATTTGACCCTGAAAAATAGGTGTGAACCCTGAATATCCCTGTTGGGTGAAATTGAAGGTGATCAGCTGGATGATTATGTATCCAGATAATATTTTGTTAAAGTTTCTCAGAGTTGGTCCTCACTTAAAATATTTGGCTAACCCAATTTTCCCTGCCGACGATAATGAAAATTCCTGCAACATGTTTTAATGTCATAGAAAGAGCAAATTCATGGCAGGATGAGCAACATTGCTTTCTGCAATTTTTAAAGCCAAAATTATACTTCTGTCTTTATGGGTTTTTTTTTTTGGGGGGGGGGGGGTTTAAATGTTGTCACGCGTTTATTCACTGACAATTTGAACCTTTTTTCCCCGCAGAGGTTCTTTATATAAAATGCTACTTAACTCTAAAATAATCCCACCCTCGGGTCATTAATGTTGTTCTTTCCTTAGTGCCGTTCACACTGTAAATATTGTGTAGAAAATTTAAAATGTGTCTTTTCAAAGGTGAAACCAACCGATGAGAAACTCAGAGAACTGCGAGGAGCCAAGCTGGTGATTGATGTGATTCGCTATGAACCTCCCCACATCAAAAAAGCTCTGCAGTACGCTTGTGGCAATGCTCTGGTCTGCGAGAATGTTGAGGATGCGCGAAGAATTGCTTTTGGAGGGCCATACAGGCACAAGGTACTTAACCTAATTTAAAGATGGATGATTGGATGATTCATAGATGTGAGAATGCATAATAACTACTTCTACCTACTAACTTCTTATTCATCGGTGTCCAGACGGTAGCCCTGGACGGTACTCTGTTCCAGAAGTCTGGAGTCATCTCTGGAGGTGCCAGCGACCTGAAAGCTAAGGCCAGACGATGGGATGAGAAGGCAGTGGACAAGCTCAAAGAGAAAAAGGAGAAACTCACTGAAGAGCTCAAGGTGACTTTAATTATATGACCCACATCAGAGAGTTTGTTGGGACGACAGATTTTTAGTAAGAGTCACCATGAAGCACTTTATGCTGACTAACCTCTGACTAAAATAATTGTTGTTATTTTATACTCCCTTGATTATTAAATGAACAATTCATGACTATCCACTTAATGTTAATGTTTTCCTCTGCAGGAGCAAATGAAGGCCAAGAGGAAGGAGGCAGAGCTCCGTCAGGTGCAGTCTCAGGCCCACGGTCTGCAGATGAGACTCAAGTACTCACAGAGTGATCTGGAGCAGACAAAAACCCGTCACCTCTCCCTCAATATGCAGGTACGGCTCAGTAACAGCTTTCTTTCCTCTTACCGTTAGTAACAGTGACCCTTGCATTAATTTTTTTTCCGTTACTCTGTGATACAGGAGAAGTCTAAGCTAGAGAGTGAATTGGCGAACTTTGGCCCTCGCATCAATGACATCAAGAGGATCATCCAGTCCCGTGAGCGGGAAATCACTGACTTGCGAGACCGCATGAACCTGGTGAGACTGGCACAGAGTGAGCTGCAGTTAGAAGTCCGTTTATGAACATGTAACATTGCACAACATTGTTTCTGTTTCCCAGGTGGAGGATGAGGTGTTTGTGGAATTCTGTAAGGAGATTGGAGTGAGGAATATCAGAGAGTTTGAGGAGGAAAAAGTGAAGAGGCAGAATGAGATTGCAAAGAAGCGGTGAGTTCAGTAATCCAGTCACTTCTGATGCAGGACAGTTAGCTAATAGTGAATCTGTCTCTGGTTTTTTGAAGCATAACTAATTTTTTTTTGTCTTAGTCTTGAGTTTGAGACTCAAAAGACCCGCCTGGGTATCCAGTTGGACTATGAGAAGAATCAGCTGAAGGAAGACCAGGAGAAGGTCATGATGTGGGAGCAGACTGTGAAGAAGGACGAGGCTGAAATCGAGAGACTTAAAAAGGTGAAAACAAAGTTAGACGATGAAAATGTTTTGCCCTTGATTTTGTCATCACTTTTAATCCCTCTTGCGTGCTTTGTAGGAGGAGCACAGACACATGAAAATCATTGATGAGACAATGGCCCAGCTGCAGGACCTGAAGAACCAGCATCTCACCAAGAAATCTGAAGTCAATGATAAAAATCATGAGATGGAGGAGATTCGCAAAAAACTGGGTGGTGCAAACAAGTCAGTGACTGCAGACATATGCACTTTAGTTTTTTTTTTTTTTAATATCTTCTTAATATGATTTTATGTTTGAGTGAGTTTGTTCTACAATCAACTTTTTATTATTCCAGGGAGTTGACTCAGCTCCAGAAGGAGGTCACTGCCATTGAGACCAAACTGGAGCAGAAGCGCAGTGACCGTCACAACCTGCTGCAAGCCTGCAAAATGCAGGATATCAGGTTGCCTCTTCGTTCTGGAACAATGGATGATATCAGCCAGGGAGAGGTACATTAACAAAACCATCATTGCTTTAACTGTAATTCCATTAAGACCGAAGCAGAAAACGACAGCCGTCTTTTTGTTTTTACTGTTCAAGGGGAGTTCCCAGACAGATGAGTCCAGCAGCCAAAGGACATCCAGCAGTGTTTTGGCCAAAGAGGCTCTTATAGAAATTGACTACAGCAACCTGTCTGAAGACCTCAAGGTGGGTCCAAATAATATTATAAAAATTTTCTTTACACATTAAAATATACCAAGTAGGAAAATGAGCAATTTGCAGCAGAGGTGATCTCTATAGCTAAAGTCAGATTTTGTGCTTACATTTTGTAGATGCATGTAAATTAATACATTTATTCTTCGATCTTCCTAAAGGATGCACTGTCAGAGGAAGAGATCAAGGCTGAGACGAACACACTGCAGCAGCGTCTGAATGAGCAGCAGAGCATCCTGCAGAGAATCAGTGCACCCAACATGAAGGCTATGGAGAAGCTTGAGAGTGTCAGGGACAAATTCCAAGAGACCAGTGATGGTGAGATGGCAGTCTCATGTTAGAAGCTGGGGTGAAATGTGGAAGGGGGCAGGAAGTTGAAGACCTCTTGTTAAACTTGTATCATATGCTTTTTTTGGTTTCCTTTCTTTTTTCAGAGTTTGAGGCTGCTCGGAAAAGAGCCAAAAAGGCCAAGCAAGCCTTTGAGCAGATCAAGAAGGAAAGATTTGATCGCTTCAATAACTGTTTTGAGTCCGTGTCCACCAATATCGATGAGATCTACAAGGCTCTGTCACGCAACAGTAGTGCTCAGGTATGTTTTTAGAGACTTGCCACATTACACATCATTAACTATGTCTAATGCCATGACAGGTAGCATTTATGTGTGGAATTTGGTACATGGTAAATTTTATATATATCCATTTGTGCATGTGCCCAAGTTGTGTTTACCAATCAGCGTATGTTTCTTCTTTAGGCATTTTTAGGTCCAGAAAACCCAGAGGAACCATATTTGGATGGTATCAATTATAACTGTGTGGCCCCAGGCAAGAGGTTCAGACCAATGGACAACTTGTCAGGAGGAGAGAAAACTGTTGCCGCCCTGGCTCTGCTCTTCGCTATTCACAGGTGAAACAAGGGAGATGTGCAGAGGAATTTTTAATACACGTATGACTTGACGGAAGTTGACTGTTTACATCTTTCTTGCTTCTCTGTAGCTACAAACCCGCCCCCTTCTTTGTGCTGGATGAGATTGACGCAGCTCTGGACAACACTAATATTGGCAAGGTCTGTTTAGAGAATAAACGTTGATATAATGAGCTGTTTGTTTGTTTTTAAATTAATATTTCTTGTGATTTTAGTGCATTAGCCTTAATGCTTTCTCTTTGTACCTTCAAGGTGGCCAACTACATCAAAGACCAGTCAATGGAGAACTTCCAGGCCATTGTCATTTCTCTGAAGGAGGAATTCTACACCAAGGCAGACTCTCTCATAGGTGTTTATCCAGAGGTGAGTTTTTTGTTTTTGTTTTGAATTAGAGACGGATAAAATCCCCAAAGAGCAGATCAGCTTAGATCCAAATTAGTACTACTTGAAGCACCACTTAAAAAGTGCAGCTGTGTAGTTTCAGCATTGTTTTAAAACAAGAACGCTACCATAACAAAACCACAACAAAAAAGAAGCCATAATAACTGAATAAAAGTAGATAAAGATCAAGCATATGCATTGCTTTGTGATATTAAATTTAGCCCATAAAATAATGCACATTATTATGTGTCATATAAGGTTATGCTATAGATAAATCTTTATGGTTTGTTAAGAAAATGTCCCCATTTCATGTATCATTTTTCATATAAATCAAATCAAATCAAAATTTATTTATATAGCACATATTAAAACAACAGTGTTGACCATAGTGCTTCACAGTCAATAAAAACATGAGACAGTTAAAACAAACAATAAAAGAGGACAACAAACAATAGGTAACAACGCAACAAGCTAAAACAGCCAACTAGACAGAATCAAAAGCCAAAATAAAAATAAGTTTTAAGACGTAATTTAAAAGACTGGATAGACTCGGCAGTGCGAATATGAACGGGGAGGTTATTCCAGAGTCTGGGTGCCACGGATGCAAAGGCCCGGTCGCCTCTCGACTTCATTCGAGTCCTAGGTTGTGCTAGGAGCCTATGGTTGGACGATCTAAGTGCCCTGTTGGGATTGTATGAATGGAGTAAATCAGAAAGATAACTGGGCGCTAAATTATTCAAAATATTAAAAGTGAACAAAAGAATTTAAAAATCTATACGATATTTAACAGGGAGCCAATGTAATTTGGCTAAAATTGGAGTTATGTGTTCATGAATTCTCGTACCTGTTAAAAGACGCGCAGCTGCATTTTGAATTAACTGGAGCCGGCAAAGAGAGGAGTGTTGGAGGCCCGAGTAGAGGGAGTTACAGTAGTCCAATCTGGATGTAATAAATGCGTGAATAAGCTTTTCAAGGTCCTTTAAAGGAAGGAACGGCTTTGCTTTGGACGCAACTGGTAAAAGCTGTTTTTTACCACAGTGGACACCTGTTTCTCGAGTTTAAAAGAGCCATCCAGGAACACTCCGAGGTTTCTTACAGTGGACGAAAGATGGCTAGCGAGAGGGCCTAGGGCATCAGCTAACTGGTCTAGCGGAGTGTGACTACCAAAGACTATGATTTCGGTCTTATTCTCGTTCAATGTAAGAAAATTATGTGATAACCAAATTTTAACTTCATGCAAACAGTTGAACAGAGGTTGCAAAGAAGCAGTCACATCGGATTTCAAAGGTAAATAAATCTGGATATCATCGGCATAACAGTGGAAGGAGATGTTGTATTTACTAAAAATTAATCCCAAGGGCAACATGTACAAAGAGAAAAGAGCAGGACCGAGCACGGACCCTTGAGGCACACCACAATAAATAGGGACAGAAGCCGAGGAGTGTTGCCCCATAGCAACAGAGAACGACCTCTCTGAGAGATAGGATTTAAACCAAGATAAAACCGTACCTTTGAGACCAACAACATGTTCCAGTCTTGATAGAAGAATGTTGTGGTTAACCGTGTCAAAAGCAGCAGACAAGTCAAGTAAAACTAAGACCACAGAATATCCAGAATCAACAGTTAAAAGAAGATCATTAAAAACTCTAAGTAAGGCTGTCTCTGTGCTGTGGCGAGGTTTCAAACCAGACTGAAACTTTTCATTAATACCATTTGCATCTAAAAAGGCCTGTAGTTGTTTTAGAACTACCTTTTCCAATATTTTGGAAATAAAAGGGAGTTTAGAGATCGGCCTGTAGTTGGTGAGACCAATTAGGTCAAGATTTTTCTTTTTCATAATAGGTTGCACTACAGCATGCTTAAAGACAGACGGTACACAACCTGATGACAATGATGCATTCAGCAGAGATAAGATACAAGGACCAATAACATGTAAAGCTTCCTTAAAGAAACGAGAAGGAAGAATATCATGCGGGGAACCAGAGATTTTGAGATGATCAATTATATCTTTTAAAGCAGAATAAGATACTGGCTCAAACTGTTGAAAGACAGTCAAGCATTCAGAGGCTGGAACTGGGTCTAAAACTGATGATGGATGAGATGGATGAGAAGCCCTTAGAACTGAGATTTTATCAGAGAAATACTTTAAGAATTTATCACAAAGAGCAGGGGAAGCATCCCTATAAGTGGTAGTGCGAGGGTTTATCACAGAATTAAAAGTATTAAAAAGTGCTCGGGGGTTGTGGCTATTAGACATAATAATGCTAGACAAAAAGGCAGATTTGGCAGCTTTAACAGACTTTTGATACTTAGACAATTATGGAGGATGTCCAGAGAGACGTGGAGTTTGTCTTTCCTCCATTTTCTTTCAGCACGACGACATTCACGCCTAAGGGCGCGAGTAGTATCATTTAGCCAGGGTTGTTTAATCCTCAGAGGTGCCACAGAGTTAAGGATGTCAGCGCATGTAGTATGAAAGAGGTTAGCAAGCTCATCCGCTGATAAAACCCCATTACAGTTAGCATCAGAGAGGGGAGAGTCAAGGAAAGCATCAATGAAGTGGGCGATAGACTGGGAGTTAATCGTGCGCGATTGCCGCACAGGACCATCACTGTTCAAGTCCACAGCGCTCGCTACAGTATTAAACAAAACCGGAAAGTGATCTGAAATCCCAGAGTCCTCTATGTCCGTGATGCAAATATCCAGACCATAAGATAGTACCAAATCAAGTATATGACCTTTAGTGTGAGTTGGTTCACTTACCCACTGGGTGAAATTGAGGGTGCTAATAAGAGCGAGGAAATCCTTAGCTAGCGAACTGTCCTCACAGCAAACATGAATGTTGAAGTCAGCAACAATTAATATACGGTCATAACGTGGCACTAGGCTCCCCAGTAGATCAGCAAATTCTGGAAGAAAATCCTTAATAAGTTTCGGGGGACGATACACCACAGCGCAGAGGATGGAGGGGATGCAGTTCACTTCCAATAACTGCACCTCGAAACTGCGGTACAGAACAGATGGCAGCTGCCGACATCGAAGTTTGTTTTTAAAAACTGAAGCTAGCCCTCCACCTCTTCCAGTGGTCCGGGGTGAGCTAATAAAAGCATAGTCAGGTGGGAGCAGCTCCGAGAAGGGAAAAAGTTCGCCGGGGCGAAGCCAAGTTTCCGTCAGGAATAAGAAATCCAGTCCCGACGATAGAATAAGGTCATTTAAAATAAAAGTCTTATTCGTCAGTGACCTTGTATTTAATAAGGTCATACGGAGAGTGGTCACACTGTTACTGGTAGGAGAACGCCGCAGCAGGCGAAGGTTGCCGAGATTCGCGCCTCCTCTGGAGGACCGCACCCAGCACCGACCGGGTGGAAGATCAGCTGGGAGGTCCAGGTAACCATAAGGTCCAACAGGGCGAATCCAGCGATGACAGAACAGTCTGAAGTTAGCATGGTCTCGGAGGGCAGAAATAGATGACAAAATGTTTGTAGAATAGCGATCATTTATTGCAACATAGGACTTTATAAGGGCCTTGATATGAACACGGATGCCGCCACGTTTACCCCGTCTCTGTGAACATTTCCTTTGAGAGAAGGTAGATGGTAAGTGGCGGAGGTAATCAGGAAAGTCCTTCGAAAGCGGAGGAGGATTGTCAGATCTCCATTTAAAATCTTGTGTCTGGTAGTCCAAAGGCCGGAGATTCAAAAGAGTTTGGCGATCATAGACAAGTAACGTGGAGACATCAGAGCAGCACATAGAGAGAAGGACAAACTCTACTCTAGCACTCACAATACGCCAGTGTCACGAGACTGAGACATGTATTGACTGCACCAGATGTCTCCTGCTGAGCATAATGGCTGTTGAATCTATTCGCAAAGCAAAGAAGGAATTTACCCAGGATTCCCCAGTATGAACTAATGTCTGCAACAGAAACTCCTAATCAAAGATTCTCTGGATACAGTTATGTATTGATGGTCACAGTTTCTGAGTGGGTGGCTCATCTGTATCTCCAGCATGCAGGGTCATTAACCTGTTATCACCCGAGTATCACACAGGCTGCGTTTGTGATTTCGCCTTTAAAATTATAAAATAATTCTCATCTTTCAGGAACCATTTGAACTTTCTTAAAATAGTGGAGGATTTGCAGTAATGTGAAGAGCACATGGTAAAATCTGTCTGTTTCGACTGTGAATGCTTTGTGTTACCACGATACACCAAATATCCCCGTGAAGCCCGTCTTCTCTTCTTTCTGAAACTGCTCGGAAAAAACAAACAAACAAAATAAACAGAAGAAGTTCTGCTTCTCTGCAGGATATTCATTGCACATTGTACTTCCTAATATTGTATTGTGACCTGTGACGTGTTTTAAGCTAAGCAAAGTGTTGACCCAACCGAGAGATGCATTTCTGAGTATTATGCATATAAAGCTTTATGCAAAATACTAAAATATAGCCTTGAGATGGCTGAATTTTCAGTAGTCAGGCTGTTTTTAGACGCTAAACTTCTGAACCTGGAGCTGAGACAGCAATAGAATGGAGTTCATTAGATTCATATAACACTTTATTTTCTTCATATACAGACATGCAATAACATTCTCATCATAAACCACATGCAGTGTATCTAAGAATTAAAAGATCCTGTTGATATTTGGCCAATAAAACCTAAGCATCTTGAGCTGTGAAGTCAATGCTGATTCGGAAACAACGAACTAATTTTCTTTTTTTCTTCCATCAACAGCAAGGAGACTGCGTCATAAGCAAAGTGCTAACCTTTGACCTCTCGCAATATCCTGATGCCAACCCAAATCCAAATGAGTAAGACTAGCTCTCCCAGCACTGCTATTTTGTGAAGTTGGATGTTTCCATGGTTACTTTTTCTGGATTGCTCATTGTAAGCTTGTAGTCACAGATGATGTATCCATTAGGTCTCACATGTTATTTCCTTTAAAAAAAACAAAAACATTAGAGTAGTGACTTATTGAGCTTCAGTTGTTTTATTTTCTTTATAGACCGTAATGACCAGGATGTATGTACATTTATAAAAACCAGTCCTTTATCAGTTTTCCAATATAATTGTGTGGGGTGCTTTTTAAGAAGCTGTAGAATTTGTATCATGTGGTTAAGTGTCTCGAACATCCCTAAAGCCAATTTTTGTTTTCATAACTTTTATACTGTTCATGGCCGTCTTTCTAGCTGTGTGCTTTAAAGCTCTTGCTTGTTTCCTCTTCTCTGTACTTAACTGCAATTTCATATGTGCGCCTGTGTTTGTTTGTTTTTTAAAGCTTAATGAGGAATCTGTTGTTACAGTATGATGGATACATTCCCATGTGCAAAAGCTAAATAAAACCTGCAGTTAGCAGCAGCAGCTGGCAGAGCTGTTATGAGATTATGGAACTGAGGCTATCACTGCTCTGCTACTTAGAAGTTTTTTTTATTCCCTGAGTAATATTCTGAATCAACTTTGGTAGGCAGAAAACTCAGCATGAGTTCATGCTGAAACAGTTCGGCCTGTTTTATCGATTGCTTTGCTTCAATAAAATTTGAATTATTTAAACTCATTTATCTTGTTTACTTCATAACACATTCTTGCAACTCATGTGCTGTTTTGTAATTTCATCGGGCTGTTTTTAAAGTAGCTTTCATATGAATATGTTTGAACCGATCCACAATGTAGCATTTATTTTGCTGCACTAGTTTATATTCCATAAGAGGGAATAGGGCTTTGGTAGGCGAGGCTATTTATAGTCCTTGTTTTCACACAAACGTCTACAGAGGCACCAATGAAAGCGTGCACTTTGCTTCTCAATAAAGCCTGTGTCTGCATTAACTCGTTGCACAAGTATATTTCTCTCATTAGTTTTGATTATTTGAACACTTATCATTTCGTTGTCAGACATCAGTCATTAAATAAAACCTCGAGAAGTACATTTTTTGGATGATTTATTTTTTTTGCCAATGGTGAACATACCAAAGTAAAACCAACCCTTAGTGGCACAGATTTAGAACTTTAGAATTATGATGGGAGGATAACACAAACTACTAGTATCTCCATAATTTTAAACAATAAGTATGCATGACAGCAGGTCAGAGGATAATGTATAAAACAAAACAGTCCTGTCGATACCTGATGTTAAGCACAAACATGAAACAATGCAACAATCCTATCTACACAGTTATGAATAAAACGACAAGTTTCAGTGACATATCAAGCTAAATCAACCATACCCCAGGTATGCTGATAAATCTTTACTAAATTTCTCCCAACACTTATTCATTACAAATTCATGTGTGAAGCGTTAGAGTGACGTAAAAACTGCAGGCACCGCTCAACTGCTTCAGTTTGTGTTTTAAATTCATAAAATATTTATTATAGCTAGATCAGTAGGTAATAATTCCATTAGATTGACCTCAGTTTCCTTTCATGGTTCATATAACAACATTTGTGAGCAAAAGAAATCTCGTTCGAGACTAACAGATTACAACACAGTGAAATCCTAATAGATCAGAGGACACTGCTTCACAACCTTCATCTTGCACTGTTAGCACCAGAGCCCCTTTAAGATGCTTCAATATTTTGGGGCCTGAATGCAAAGAAACCACTGGTTCCCCCTAGTGGAGTCCTGTGCCATTGTCTTGTTTGAACTGCATCACAGTAAAGATGCAGTAAAGTTACCTTCTGTATGAATTCACTGAGTGACATTTTCACCACAGGTCACTTTCCGACTTTCCTTATTCCTCATTAGTAAGACACTCGGCTCACTGACGTGGCTGTCCCAAAGGCTATGGAATGGATAACCTCAACAAACACTACAAAGAAAGAAGTGCATCAATCCATTTACTCTGAGACAAGTACAGTGTTTTTATTAATTTGTCAAATCTGAAGTATTAGATGTTTCATTATTAGATATATTGTTACTTCTCAGTTAATGTTTCAACCAAAACATGAAACCTCCCAACTGTCTGTAGGCATTGAGCCATCCTGACTGTTACAGATTTTCAAAGAAGCAACAAGCTTGGTAAAGTGATGTGAGTTGGAGTCACACGCTAGTGTTCAAAATACAAAACTGTCATGATAACCATGTAAAATCCAGGTGACAGTCCCTACACTCCGGAGTCGGTTTCAGACGGTCCCTGTGCGGAGGGAACTGTGGGAATTGGACGTTTCTTTCTCCTCACAGCTGGATCTGGCCGGCCTGTTACCACTGTTGCCGCCGCTGGGGCAGGAGAAGGGACAGGGATGGGACGCCTCTTTTTAACGGGGGTCATGCTGCTGGAGCGTTCTTTGAGGATGCCCTGAGCCACACCCTCCATGTCAGATACTGAGATGTGCATGGCTTCAGCCATCTCTTTCTTTGTTAATGAGACGAAGCCCGGGTCCCTGGCCAGGGAGACCAGTCCACCCTTCTCTAGAGCCTAAAGAAACAACAACGTTCAGGTTTGTGCCCGCGTACAGTATTACGTGTATTAATAACCATTGTGTTATGTTAAATTATACAATACTTTCAGTTATTGTACAGGTTAATTCAGTCCAGAACTAGCTTTAACTTAACCCATCTCTGACAAACCTGACAGCAGATGTTAGACGTGGCAATTAATTAGAGTAGAAAAGAAGACCTGATCAGCCACTTTGACACCTACCTCTTGGACGAGGTGGTCGGCTGCAGTGTGTGAACTCTGACTCTGACTGTCACCATAGTTAGGGTCATAAGGGAACTGCATAGAGAAGGTAAGTATTCATATATCGCCTGCATAATCTGTTGTTGGATGAGTCAACCTTCAATAAAATATTACCTGTGTTCTGCCTGTTCTCACTGTGAAGTTCCAGGCATGTCTGCTGGCTAAAAGAGGTAAAATAAATACATTAATGAATATATAAATAAGCAATTACGAAGCATTCCTATGGCTCATGTCTCAGTTTATTAATTTGGAATTATTATCCGTCCAGAATTTTCCATGGCCACATTAAAAAGTCTTATCAAAGACCTTCATCTTTGATTGGACTTCTTCTGTGGTTTCGATTTAACATATGCAGCATATCATCTCTTGTTGCTTGTGCCATACCTGCCTCCTCATCCTCACAAGGATTGTAAAACTCATCCGGAGTCCCTTCTCTTTCAAATGAAAATCTGAGAGGGAACAAAAATGATCACTCATAACGGCACTGGTACGTCATCATACTGATGAGGAGAGCACTTTGGTACTCACTCTGCAAAGGCGTTGTTGTTAGTGTTGCTCTTTGGTGGAGCTGTGGGGAAAAATTCTGTACCAGACACCAAGGCTGAGGCTGAGCTTGGTGGGGACTCGGGCTGGCTTTCAGTGAAACTGAGTGGCCGCATGTTGGTCACCTGTTGGGACTGAGTGTTAGCCGGCTCAGTGGAGAACGACTCTACCTGGTTACCAAACAGGTGGTGTGAACGCTGCAAATACAAAGCAAGATACATATTAATAATGAAATAGTACGCAACAACGTAAAGGCAGGTTTAACGAAATGTTGATGTCATCTGACTGCTTTTCAAGTTTTCGGAAAGGTTTCTAATGGATGAAAAGCCAAAAACAAAGTCTCCATCCACTAAAGATTTTTTTTATTAATAAAACAAATAAAGGAGGCCATAACAAAGGTGCTGCAGAATGGGAATACGAATGCACCGTATCGTTGCCGACGTTGTTTTGCACCTGATAAATGGCCTCTTCTCCTGCCTCCTCCATGGCTCTTTCCATCTCTTCTTCATTCTGCAGGTCTCCTGAAATGGCTCTGTGCATTTCTGGAGCTGCTTCTTCCTCTATACTCCTCAACCCCGCCTAGAAAAACATGGAGAATGTGGATAAATGAAGGACAGAGGAACATATCACCGTGAGATAAAGCTGAGTACTGCTGATTTACAGTATAGAGTACATTTACTTGCACTGTAAACTGAACTGCAAAAACGGAAAAGGAAAACCCCAGCTCACCTGGATCTCTGGACCTGAGGCACTCTTCTTAGTTGGACGGTAGCCGTAATACTCCTCTTGACGTTTGATGAACTTGCGCAAATGGTCTTGCAAAAGGAAGGTGGCGTAGAATTTCCCCACAGTCACCTCATCATCTATAACCAGACATAACATAATCACAGTGCGCTCTGTGTTCAGAGACGCTGGATTATTTTGTAAATGAGAAACATGACATATACTACTGCCTCACCTCCAATAGGAGGAATGACCTGGTCTAACAGTTTCATGCTGGTGCGCTTCCAGATCTGCTTTATAATGGCTCTCAGCTCCTCATTGGCCTGCTCAAAGTTACCTGTTAGGAACGATTCAACATAATGGAGCGTTGTTACAGTAGTAGCAGATGAGGCTGAAGGAAACATGTATGTTGCATAAAACATGTATATCGTACCTTCTGTTTTAATTTTGAGTGCAGTCCTGACCAGAGCGAAAAGGGTGGCATTGAAGGTGACCGTGCCATCACTGTTGAGAGGCATGTTCATACCGACCAAGCGCTACAAAAAGCAGGAAAACTTTAATATGGGCTCCTGCATACTTGCAAGCACCACACAGTGCTACTTTATGCCTTTCTGTACCTTGCATGCAGCCCGGTGAGGACAGAATTTGCCAAAGCCCAGAGGAGGCTGAATACTTCGCAGCAGCGTCACCACATCCAGATGTTTGATTCTCCCCCTGTTAGATCAGAGGAACATCGCGAGTAATACCCAATTAAACAGCATCCCAAGGTTTATTTGAAAAGAAATGAGTTAAGAAATGAGATTTCACACTCACGTAGCTTCGGGATCATATTCAGCCCAGATCTTTTTAAACTCATCCAGATGGTGTGGACCAAGCAGAGACCAATCACGGGTCAGATAGTCAAAATTGTCCATAATAACAGCTACGAACAAGTTGAGGATCTAGAATAGGCAATAAAAGACAGGTGGTTAAATGCACAATGGTTTGAGCATTTCTATATTGTTTGTTTCATATATCATCCCTATAATATGACTATATATAATAGATAAAGAAAAATGTTGAATTCTCACCAAGAAGGCACAGAGACAGTAGAAGCTGAGGAAGTAAAAGACAGCAAAATTGGACCCACAGGTGTACTCTTCTCCTGGCAGGAAGTCAGACTTGGGGTCACACTTTTTTCCATACATTGACGCCATCATGACCTCTTGCCAACCCTCTCCAGTAGCACATCTGGATATGTAAACATAAACCAAACAATGAAATGATGTTTTGTGTTCAAAACACAATTGAAGTCCAGAACCTGGTCTCACCGGAATAACATCAGAACAGCCTGAGGGAATGTCTGGAAGTTATTGTTGCGGTTGACTTGAGTACCATCCACTAATGCTATCTTTCCAAAGATCTAAAGGTTGAAACAATGCCATTTAAAATTCAGCGTCACTCATCAATAACAAAAAATAGCAAAGTGTAACCAGTGACATTTTTTTTTTGCAGTTTGAATTCTGTACCTGCATCCCAACGACAGAGTAGATAAAGAAGAGCATCACGATGAGCAGAGCTACATGAGGCAGAGCCTGTAGGCAGAAAACAATGACATTATTAAAAAGTCATCACTGGGAAGCGCAATGGAAATTTGAAATAAAAAAGTCACGACGACAACAATTTCAATGATGACCTGGAAAGATTTGATGAAGGTCCACAGCAGGTTACGGATGCCCTCCGAACGGTTCAGCAGTTTGACCAGACGCATAACACGGAAGAGTCGGAAGAAAGTGATGGAAACAGAGGCATTTTCAGAGGCCTTTGGACACAAAGAAGCAATTTCATGAAATGAAACCTCAAGTAAAAAACAAAAACATGACTGGTTTTAAATGTCTGAAGATTTCAGGCTTACCGCAATTACTTGCATTGGATTCGTCTCCTGAACAAAGCAGACGAAGAAGTGAGAGGTTGCAGCGGTATGTGTTCCATTTAATATAATGTTAAATATTATTCAAATATGACTTCAAAATAGGGTTAATATTAGAGTCATTTTCCACTTTTGATGAGTTACAAATCTTTCAGATCAAAGCCGCTTGTAACTCATGCAAAATAGACAAGCTACACACGCTTTATTTTGGACATATTAACTTTGTTTTTGCAGTCAAGCAATGATTAATACTTCCTACCAATATAGTACATAATCTTGAGACATAGCCGTGTTTATAAAAAACAGTATGAGCCATACTGCAACATAATATTGCCACGCCCTTGAGATTTGTTTTATATTCGCTATGTAGGATGACGCAGACAGTGTAAACAGAAAGGTTTTACCAGAAGGTTAAGCAACACACGGTCTGTAACATTAGTGCGATACTTTAGTGGCGTGCTCACACAGCAGAGCACATGCAGCAGTGGAGATCAGATATTTACACAGCCATGGAGACAGTACAGTCCTCCACTATCGGCCAGGGCACTCTGTAGAGGATAGACAGATGAGTAGTGAGGTGCATGGGTGGCAGAGGGATTGATGGGGAGGAACAGGTGAAATATGGGCTTTGATTCAACAAAAGTGAAACTGCTGCAAGCTTGTGCTCGTGGATGGAAAAAGTATGGCATTGCAGTGCAACCATGACTGAAAAATAAAAACTGTGATCACCAAGAGGAAACACTAAGCAGCACGAGTAGCATTACCACCTAAAATAAAACTGAATTCTTATTTGATATTGTGCTCTTTTTAAGTGCTCGCACAAGACGTCAGATGGTGGTTTTTGTGATGGAAATGCATCCCAGGCTGCACAAGGCACCGAGGACGGGGAGATGGATGGGATAAGGTGGGAAAGGACGACAACAGTACTGACCATGTCCTGTGAACTAGTTCTCCTGGTGCCAATCAGCTGTTGGGCCACAATTATATGCTTCTGGGTAAGATTACTAAATAAATACATGTGGTCATTCTAAATCATATTGCACTAAAAATGTCTTAATATAGCAAACAAAGCAGTTTCACTTCATAATGGTGTTCTTTAATAATGATATAAAATATGCATGTACGTAAATCTTATATGTACTCACATCAACTTCACTCAGGATGACGTCAACAACGCTACCAATAACAATAATGAAGTCAAACACATTCCACGGGTCTCCAAAGTAACCCTGCACAGACAGGTGAAGCATACTGACACATTAGGCAGTGGGAGTGGGTGGATAAGAATCCAGACAATAATCGTCAGAGCGTTTACCCGTGCTTTGAAGGCCATGAGCTTAAGAATCATCTCCACAGTGAAGAGCACCGTGAAGATTAAGTTGAGAATGTCTGACAGCTTTGTGACGTGGTCCGACTGATTACAGTGCTGTTTTAAAGAGGGAAGAAAATAAATATATTTAAATATTTTAGCACTAACCAAATACAAATCCACATTCATCAGTCCTATTACTAAACAGTCAACTATTTAGTAATAGGACTGATGCTTAAACTACTCAAATAAGATTACATTTACAACACATAAATCAGGCCCACACTGACATTTTTATAATTAGGTCTGCGCTACACATCCCATTCTCTGCTGCTTTACAAACCTTTTTTTTTTAATATATATTAACAAGCACCTCACATGCACATCATGGTGGGATGAATTGTCAAAGAATTATAGGGAATGCTCACGTAAACAACCCTCATGGTTTGGGAAGAGTACACAAAATACTGTTACTTGGTCACCAGACAAACTATTAAAAATAGTCTGGAACCTCTCAGTTCATATTGAATTTCCGAGGGCCATAATTAACAACAGACTCCATCATAAATAATGGACACAGCCACTGACGAGCTCCTGTGTTTGCCAGGGGAAAATATTTTTTTCTCTAATGCACGCTATCAAAGTAGCTATGTTTAACCTAAAAGGAAACTGAGGTGGGTATCCTGCAGAGGTGTCTGTGCACAAGCTGTGCACTGCAGTGTACATGTTGTTGGTGCAATTATCTATGAATAATCAGTAAAGATTCATGCATGATGACATGACCTCAATGTTAATTTTATGTTTGGGACTTTTAGTTTATTCAGAGTCTGTGGGTATCATTAGGTGCAGAAGCCTCTTTGTTAGGCATAGTTATTTAGAGCATAAAACATGTGACATAATAAAGGGTGACAGAAGCACAAACAGCCCCCCCGCCCATCTGCTCAGAAAAATGTCTGTCAGTGTCATCAGCTCCTGCAAGGAGCCAGAGATGTTCTGCTAAAGCATATAAATGGTCCTAGACTGAAGATACTCAGTAATGACATTTAGTATTTTCTATGAGGACCATTAATATATATTAGGCAACAAAATGTACATACCTGCATCCCAAGACACAAAGTGTTCAGCATAATCAGAAAGAACATGAGGTACTCAAAGTAGCAGGAGGTGACAATGTACCAGACCCTGTACTGGTACGGGTTTTTGGGTATGTAGCACTTCAGAGGACGAGCCTTCAGAGCGTACTGCACGCACTGGCGCTGAAGAGACAACGAACAGACAACAGACAGAGTTGCAACATGTTTTTATTTTGAATAATTAGACTACCAGTAGTACTGTCCTTGGCATCATCTCAGTGTACCTGGTTCTTGTCCAGCTCACAGTTCTTATACTCCTGCTCACCCTGCTGCTGGAAGGTGACTATGACAAAGCCCACAAAGATGTTCATCATGAAGAAGGCTATGATGATGATGTAGATAATGAAGAAGATGGACACGTCGACACGGTTGTTGAAGACTGGACCCATGTCTTCTTCAGCTGAATCTATGGCTTTGTATAAGAGTCTGCAAACAAATGCAGATGAAAAATGAATAAATCAGTGAACTGAGATATGGTCAAATCAATGACTTACAGTATTTCCAGTCAATGGAAATACTCGTTTGTCACTTTCCACCTAACTCCTCACTCAGCCAAATACATAAGCTTATCACAAATGCAGCTGATCAAACCAGAACAGATTGTGTGCTTACTTTGGCCAGCCCTCGAATGTGGAAACGGTGAACAGAGCCAGAATTCCATTGAGCACGTTGTCAAAGTTAAAGTCATTGTTAAGCCATTCTCTCTTAGCCACTACTGTGTCTTGCAGGGAATTCTCCATATGCTTCAAGTAGAATCCTCTGAGAGCAGACACAAGGAACATTAGTTCAAATAGACGATGGTGGAATGAAATCTGCGATGTGATGAATGTTGGTTTCCTTACTGGCATTCCTCCTCAGTCACTTTGGACACATCTGTGCAGCTGTAGAATTTACCCTGAAAGGAAGTGACACAATTCAGCAGTTATATTTACTAAAGAGCAGTTTTGACTTATCACCTCTATGGTATCTTAGGCCACCCAGCTTTAGTTCAGAATTTAAAAATTACCTTAAAGAGTTGGACTCCTATGCAGGCAAACATGAAATTCAGCAGCAGGGTGACCAGGACGATGTTACCAATTGTTTTGATGGCCACAAATACGCACTGGACCACATGCTGTCATATAAGACAAACAAAATCCAATAAACACTGAGGAGAACTCTAGACATACAAGTGAAAGACATGATGTTAATTGATCACTTAAAATCCATATCTATCTGAAAATATCCGGTCATTTTCTTTTACTTTACCCTTATATTCTCTTACATTTATTGATTCCCTTTAGAGAAAATCACTAGTTACTTTGCAGGTGAAGGTTGGACCACTAGACGAAACTACCTAACTCACACCTGGGGAAAATATGACCCCAAAGCCAGCAAACTGTCTTAATAGGGCCTACAAAGAAAAGGAAAATTATCTCCCCAAACCCAATGGGAGGTGGCCTTATACAATGAAATGAAGGGGACTGAATGGAGTGGGTCTTAACTCAATTTCAATGCACTCAATTTTGCACTGTGTTTTTTCAGATACCAATGCAGCGTTGCATTTAAACCATTGGTGAGGTGAATTTAGTTGGAAAGTTATAGCATTTGGGTGGATTTTTCTTTTATGTTAGCAATGTTTTCATTGTAACCTGCACTGTGTTCTGCTTAACTTATCTAGCTCTTGTTTGGGATTTTCCCCTGCTACTTATGATTAGTTAATGAAGTATGAAAAATCAAAATGTATTGTCCCCATATGAGTACTGAGAGTCTCAGAAGGATAAGTCAATGTGGCTCACTTAAAAAAATGCTGCCAACCCCTGACCTTTTTACAATTGTAGTTGCTAAACTTAATACGGCAGTTTTATGGGTATGGGCAACTTTCCACTTATTTGACTTTTCCTTTTAAAGAGTCTCTCTGAGCACTCTCACTCAGGCTCACAGCTCTCAAGCAAACTGTGCGTGTGTTTTACCTTTAATCCTTTGGCTCTGTTGATAGCTCTGAGAGGCCTCAGCACCCTCAGCACCCTGAGAATCTTCACGACGGAGATGGCACTGGATCTGTGCACAACAAGAACACATGGCAGAAAGCAGCCTTTAAATTCATATCTAAGAAACTAGTATAATTTAAGCAAAAAATAACAATGGTGATCTTTTCATTTAACTTGAGCATCATGAAAACTCACTCCATTCCCATAGACAGAAGAGACACTCCGACCACAATCAGATCCAGAATATTGAAAGAGTTACGACAGAACGAGCCTTTGTGCATGAACGCTCCATACACCGTCATCTGTCAGTGAAATAAACAGAGAACAGTTGAACAGAGACTCTTTTTTTAAGTGGTTGACCTTCAGTACAACAAGAAAACTCCTCTAAACTTCAGTCTCAGAAAAATTATAACAAACTAGCTGGTTAATCAATAATGTAATATGGCATGACATTAGAGCTGGATCCATCAATAATGCTCTTTACTACTGTTACACTGTTAAATCTACCTTCAGTACAATCTCAATGGTGAACACAGATGTGAAGACAATATCAGCATAGGCCAAGATCTGAAAGAAGCACACAGAAAAAACAGTCACATTTTGCCTTCATCCAACAGAAATTGTTCAGTTGGATCATCTACACCTGGCTTTTACCTGGTTTCTGGGGGACTTGGGATCAATGGGGTCCTCAGCTGCTAATGAGATGGAGGAGAGCAGGATGAAGAGGAGGATTAAGTTGGTGAAGGACGAAGCATTGATGATCTTGTAGCATAATTTACGGAACCTAGATTGTAAAAACACACAGGCACAGGTAAATGTTTGCAACATTTATTATGATATGATATCGTTTTCAGGTTGGTGTTGAGCTGGATGATGGTCTGTTTCCTACTTGTTCTGAGGGCCAAAAATGAAAAAGGAGCTAGCTTCAGGTAACGGAACTGCTTCTTCCTTCAGCTGCAGATCCGCCATTGGTCGGGGCCGGGGGCTGATAGGGATTTCAGGCTCTTCCTCCTCATCATCACCTACAATAGATAGAAAAGGCTCAGATTACTGGAGGTATTCAAATGAAAGCCTGAAGCAAAGACCCGTAATGATGCTGTAGGCTTCATATGGTAGTCACCAGAGGAGTGTGCTATAAACACAACACGGGGAATTAGTCTAACTGTGATGACAGGTTACTATACTTATACTGTAACACAGCCAAGACAGCAGCCTTGATAAACAGCTGGTGCAAGGATTACAAATTCTTGCAGTTAGTGACCTCCTTCTGCTACAATTACACCGCTGGGAAAGGTTCAAAATTATTTTCTTGTATTACCTGGGAAATCAGCAGGTGGAAATGGATCTTTCACTTCATTGACATTAGACTCAAATTCATCAATTTTGAGCTAAAAAAAAAAAAAAAAAAGAAAGAAAAGAAAAACAAGGATGTTAATTTCTTCTAGATACTCATGCTGCCAAATTACATACATTTCAAGAGTAACGAAGTGACATGAAGCCAGAAACAACAGTAACCTTGGCTGTGGTGGGCATGCCTTCTATCTTGGCCCTCTGCTTAGTTATCTTCTCTCTCTCCTCATCAGTCTTCTCAGGCATTTTCGCCCTGTACGGCAAGAAGGAAAATAATTAGATCGAGCAGATTATCTCAGCTGGCTTAAACCTTTGGTTTTTCTTTTTTTCCCTTTCACCTTAGTAGCTTCTTCCTCAACTTCTCCTCTGCCTTTTCTTTCTGAGCTGAAGTCAAACTCTCAGCCTCTGCGAGGTTGTCGACGGCGATAGCGAGGAAGACGTTGAGGAGGATATCTGTTTGCAAAGAGCTCAGGAAAAGAAATGAACCATGAATGTTAACATTATCTCCATGCATAGTTTAAAAAAACAAAAAACAAAATAATAGTGTGAGCGTATGAGAAGGATACAGTTTCCACAGACAAAGAGAATAATGAAGTAGATGGAGACCAGGATGCCAGGAATGACAGGCCCTCCATAGGCCATGATTCCATTGTACATGATGGATGTCCAGTCCTCTCCTGTGAGGATCTGAGAAACGGTTAAGAGTTTAAAAAGCAGAAAAATGATGAATTATTGTTATGCATGAATGGATAGGACTGGAAATTAAATGTGAAATGAGCTTCATTTAAACTACTGATTGCAAAAATCTGTTTTAACAACTCAAATCAGTCATTACATCCGAGGCATATAGGGAATGATATGTGGTGATTCCAAATATCACATTACTTTGGATCTTTGACCTCTTCTTCAATGTCAGATAAAGTCAAACTATCATAAAATGCCTTTTATCTTTAAAATTATCCTTGAAATTGTACTGCCTCTGAGGTTTGAGCTTTCTGAGTGCTTCTTGTATTTAAAAGTTTAAAGAAGAACCTACGAAACGAGTGCCTGGTCTCACCTGAAACACACTGATCAAGGCCTGAGGGAAGTTGTCAAAGTTGCTGCGCCTGGCTCTGTGGTCAGAGAAGTTAAACTTCCCTCCAAAAACCTGCATGCCCAGGAGTGAGAAAATGACAATGAAGAGGAAAAGAAGAAGAAGGAGCGAGGCAATGGAGCGAATGGAGTTAAGGAGAGAGGCCACAAGATTACTGAGTGACTTCCAGTACCTGAAACACAAACGAGAGGTGGTAAATGGCAACGGGTTACGCTATAATAGCTTATACTGATATTACGGGGATATTTTACGCGATCTCGGCTTACTTTGTGACTTTGAGGATCCTCAGCAGGCGGATACACCTGAGTACAGAGAAACCCAGGGGAGCCACAGCACCTGCAGACAGCATGATCATCTCCAGGATACCACATAGTACCACAAAGAAGTCAAAACGGTTAAATAGAGACATGAAATATGCCCTGGGTCCCAGAGCATACATCTTCACAAACATCTCAATGACAAACAGCACCAGCAGCACCCGGCTAGCCACATCTGTTGAGATGATGGAAGAGATGGACAAATGAATAAGTAAATGGAATATACGCAAAACTATTGTTTATTAAAATATACATGTAAATTATCAACCTTGAAAGGAAGTCAGGCTTTCAGGCTGGTGGTGGTACTCTGTGGCTATGGTCAGAGTGTTGAGGCAGACCAGGAACATCACCACCCAATAAAACGCCCTGGTTTTCACGTACACCAGGCACTTCATCCTGAAGAAACGGTTCCAACGCCGAGCCAGGCGGCTAAGCACAAAAACAACTCTAACTTACTGTTTCATATTGAATGCCAGCAGAAATTTTCACAGTGGGAAACTCACTAGTAATAGATTATTCGACTCTTGCCCTCCAGGTCATACAGACTGTCTGTGTCTGAATCTCCACTGGTCAAAGGCAGGAGTCCTGATAAGAAAAAAGCAGCTATAATCCGAGATTTTCTTCGTTGACAAATGTTCGGAGGTTTTGTTTTTTTTTCTAGAGCGCACCTTTTCCTTCTCTATCAGCATCCAGGACTTCAGCGTGAGTGATCCACTCCATGTAGCCGTGGAGGTCTTCATCCAGTTGCTGACGCTCTCGTAACTTCTGGAACTCTCCACGTGACCTGGCCTTTTCTCGCTCTTTGGTAAACTCTCTGTGTGGAACAGCAAACACACGTTATTCTATTATTTCTCTGTTTACGTGAAAATGTTAGATTTACGGAAGGAGGATAATCTTACCCACTGAGCACACCCAGAACCAGATTGAGCACGAAAAATGAGCCCAGCAGAATTAGAGGAACAAAATAGAGCCAGGGCCATTCATTCCCTATGGCATCATTCACCTAAAATCCAGGGTGTCAGTCAAAATCAGTGATTTTATTTGGCTGCAAACTGCACACTGAATTTGAGACAATATTCAGCCACTGACCCAGTAGAGCACTTTGGTCCAGCTTTCCATGGTGATACACTGGTATACTGTCAGCATGGCAAAGCCAATGTTATCAAAGTGGGTGATCCCGTTGTTGGGACCTTCCCAGTCGGGCCGACATTCCGTGCCATTGATGATGCAGCGGCGTCCATTACCAGCCTGAGCACAGGGGGCAGGCAGTTCACCCTCTGCTGTGGCATAGATATCTGTGGGGCAAGTTTAACAGCTTAATGTAAAGACCCAGGTGCAACTATGTCTCACTCAGTGTTCTTTTAAACATACTTGTGCCTTTGTAATAGCAGGTCTTATGCATTTTGCACTTAAAGAGCTCCAGCCCCATGATGGCATAGATAGTGACCAGTAAGAAGACGAGCAGAGCAATGTGTAGAAGAGGCAGCATCGCTTTAAGGATGGAGTTCATCACCACCTGTAGGCCTGCAAGTGAACAAATAAACCCAGTTTGTTACAGAAGCCATAAGAACTTGGTACTGTTACAGACTCATAATACATGCCCATAATGTTCAGTGTATCAGATGAATTTAAGGTGTATAATCTAGAATCAGCATCTCTCTGTAGCAGGTGTGGATTGGTTCTTACTGGGGACTCCAGAAACGAGGCGTAGAGGCCGCAGTACTCTGAAAGCTCTCAGTGCTTTCATATCAAAGCCCCCACCCTTCTCCTTTGGCACACCTGACACCATGTTTACGGTATCCATAAATAAGGTAAAGAGACTGCAGGAAAAGATGAGACAGCCGTAAGTGCCATAGCCGGTACATTGTTTATGTATATCAAATTTTAATATATATTACATTCTTAACAAATAAGCTGTCTACCTGCAGCTAAGACATCCTCTTACCCCATGAAGACGATGACAAAGTCCAATATGTTCCAGCAGTTTCGTAAATAGGCCCCTTCGTGGAACACAAACCCATACGCTACTATCTTCAAGAAGCACTCCAACGTGAAGATGACCAGGAAGATATACTCCAGACTTTCCTGCAGCAACGGGAACAAAATGAGAACACTTTCAAAAAACTTTCACGCTCACATAATATTCTCTAATAAAGTATTAAATGATTGATTAAATATTTTAAAGAGCAACATGACATGTGAAGGAAGAGCTTGGTTTTGATGCTGTCTGAGCAGCACACAAGTACAGAAAGATGAGTAAAGCCACTGGAGGTCAGCAAAGGCTTAATTCTTTCTCTTCTTGGGCAGACTTGTGAAACATATGCTAGGAAGAACAGCATAAAAAAGATCAGCAAAACTGTTGCTGGCATTGTTGCAGCTCATTATCTTTTGTTTCCAGTTTGTTCATTCTGATGCAGATTAAACATAACCTCCAGAAGGTTGGACAGAGGGACGGCTCATTGCCCGCAGAGTGAATGATGAAACATTTTGACACCATGTAGCAAGTGAGACAAAGATGAAGCAGACTGTTTGCAGGAGACAGATAAAATGTGAGTGGCTGAATGAAAGCATCTTCTGCAAATTGTCCCCATCTCTGTGCTTTTATTATCAGTGTTGACACAGGGCAGGAACACAGAACAGGGATTTTTCCTCAGACTAGACGTGGTTATATATGGATCTGAATATAAATGTTGTAGAACAAAAGGCTCTTAATATGACAGCAGTATGATAAAGTTTCAAGAATCCAGTAGGAATCCAGTCCTACTTCCAGTCCTAATGATCAGAAATAGAGAATTCATTTGAGGTATGTACTGTAACTGACATGCAGTTATTTCCCTAAATCAGCTCAATAATCTCTAGCTGAACCAGCAAACACTGGTCCCCACATACCTAAACACCGACCCTGCATCCATTAACAAGTGTACACACATTTATAGACTTTTACTCAGCGTTACCCCAAGTAAAACGAATTCACCAAGGAAAGCTGCCCTGCTAGGCTACTGCGCATCAACATTACAAGCTATCATATTATTGGAATACGTGGCTGTGGTTACACGAGGCAACATTGGCGGATTCTCCTGTATCACCTGCATCAGTGGAGTGACGGCACGTAGGCTGACCTACTTCTAACAGTAAAAGAGGGGGTTGGTCCATCTCTTCTTACATTTTCACCTCTGAGGAATGGCACCGTAAGAACTAAGGAGGATTTAGGAAGAGGGCCAATGAAGAGATCAGGTGAGATTTGGGTTCCTAATAAAAGTAAAATGGCTATAAATCACAAAGACTGACATGAACTTTAACCCAGAGATATGTGTGGAGTATTATTGACTTAATGTAGGAAAGTAACCGATGGCTGGTGATGGCTGACATTTGTGCTAAATGCCAAACCTCTAAGAAAAAGTGATCTATTTATCATAACATTGGTGTCAATAGGACACATCCAATAAGCACTGGCCAAATGTATGCACGGTGCAAGATCAGATATATCTTTTGCTCACATGCGCACCTTGTTTGTCTTTGGGTTGTATAGTCTGTGACCTGTAATACACTACCAACAGTTTCACAGCTTTAAAACACACACCTATGAAGCTGAAAAATAATATTTTTCTGTACACACATCAGCATCGTCCACCTGCCACCAGCTTTTTTACACTTCAGAACGAGACACTCGATGACTCGTTCCTCTGCAGACACAGATGGCGCTCCAAATAAAGAACCGAGTTGTTTCTGGACACATTCAAATGGCGTTTGGCATCCCACAGCTTGTCACTGATTCAAAGCTGTAGTAAATTAATATTACTACACTCACTTGCTGATCAGAGCTGCACAGTCATCTACTAGTGATGGTAAAACTGAGCCTTCATGAACCCAAAAACATGAGATTAATTTAGTGTTTCAATTCTTTTATGTATTATGAATATTATGAAAATGAAATACCGATATAGTCATCATTCACCGCAGTGACTTCTCATACAGTCATGTGACATGCAACAAAAAAAGGCTCAATGTTTATTTACCAAATTTAAGTTGGTGTTGTTGGTGTCTTCTTCAGGCATGGGTAGGAACACAGCCAACGCGACACAGTTTGCAAAAATGGTCAATAAGATGATGATCTCAAAGGTTCTGGAAGGGGATGCTCAGGATCATGACAACAACAAACAGCAGCAAAAATCCCATTTTGCCCCCCCAAATATCCACAAAGGTCTATTGTCTTATGTTTAGTATCTTACGATGTTAATGGGTGAGAGTGGGAGGGTGACTTAAACTTTCACAAGAATAAAAAGGTCAGTTTATTTATCTGACTAAGTTATTTTACGTTTGTGATTCAGTGTAAGGGATCCAGCTCTGCATCAGCTCTGTAGGCACTGACTAGTGCCTTTAAATGCTGCCTGAAACATCATCCCTGAAACAGTCCCCCCGGGCAGCCAGCAAAGTGTTCCACTTTAATGCAATCTTGCCTGCTGTGCTGCTTCATTCTCACCCTTAGGGGGCTCTCTGTGAGAATTCCCCTGCCAGGTCAGCACCATGTCTCAGTGTGATGCCATGGGACAGCTGCAGAGCCCAAGAATATGACCAAACCATTTGAACACAGACTGTTAACCAAGAAAGAAATAAAGAAAAAAGTGGCTCTTTAAATTTTGTGATCCATGTATGAGGACAGTTTTGTTTTTGGCCTTCAGACTTTTAGTAATTTTCTATAATTTGGCTCTGTATACAGCACCTAAGCCCTGTGTTACCAAACCACATACCAATGTGATTAAACTGTGCCGGTGGAATGACTTATGACGTGGTCCAACATACCAGAATGAAATGTCAAATAGAACAGATCTTTACACATCATCACGTTTTAAAATGAGGTCACTGTTAAACTCAAAGTCTGTGTATCTGCGTTTAAACGCTGTGAACAAGAGGTTCCTATCACTGGATTGGTATGATCAACTCATTCCAGTCTGCATCCAGGAATGGACATGAGGCTAAAAGCAGAAAATTCCCTAGAGGGGCCACATTCTATCAAAAGCCTGCTTTGTGCTCTTCCATCTTCTCCTACTTGGACGCTGAAATGACTATTTGGACATTAAAAAAAAAGGAGCGAGTTGAATGAAACTACCTTGCTTTTGTCAGGTGATCTCAGATTAACAGCAGGTGAAACTCCACAGGCTGCAAACTTGACTTTGATTCAGATCAGAAGCATTACAAAAGTCTTAACACTTCAGGGATCATCTCATCACACATTTGAAAGAGACCTGGCTTGAGCATGCTGACCACAGGTGAACAAGGCTATTAATTCCCTGCCCTGCTGTCAGTATTTTTAAAACGGGGCTCCATGCTGCGCTGACTGCATAATGCCTTGATATCCTTGAATTTCAAAGAAATATTTAAACTGAAATCTCTGCTAAAATACACACAGTTGTCTGAGGCGTGTGTGTAATGACTGAAAGATCTAAAGGATACTTCCACTCCACTATGTTGATGCAGGCCTTGCGGAAGGGATTTTTGAGGTTGAGCAGGAAGAGAGATCTCGCGGGTCGAGGGTTTCCTCCAGTGGCCTGTAGTTTCTTAAGCTTCTCCCTCTGCTTCCTCTTCAGCTCCTCTTCATTCATGATGACCGGCTTGGCCGCTTCTGTGTTGGACGCCATCTTGATGCCTTCACCTTAGACACGCTCCAAATTCCTGTGAAAGTTAACGTTTATTGTAAAATCCCAAACTCAGGTCCAGTATGTCTCCCCTTTGTGAAAGCAGATCCTCCTCAGGCTCCCCCTGGCACCCTCTTTCTTCTCCTCCTCCTCGCTCCTTTGTCGATCTCACCCGGGCAGAGCCACAGGCCTCTCTGCCTGGCTGAGGGCCTCTGACAAAATAAGCCCACCACGTCCAGGAAAAATAGCAGGAGCCCAGAGTGACTGGAGGAGCAGTTGGCCTTGGTATAGTTTAAATTTAGATTATGAACCACCAGCAGGCCATGCTTGGGGATGATTATAAGGGTAGAGTGAGGGGGGGGACTGTGTGTCTTTGTGTGATTTTGTTTGTGTATGTGTCTATATATATATATATATATATATATATATATATATATATATATATATATATGTGTGTGTGTGTGTGTGTGTGTTTTACTTTAATGTCAACCTCTTATTTAGGATTCATAAGTAGTACACAGACTTGTAATCATTAAAACAAAAAAACACTATAATGCAGCTTTTCTAAATAATAACTGAAGGCTGGTATTTAAAGGAATAATGAACAATAGGTATCCGTAAGCCCACCCTAACCGCTGTAAGCACCTCACATTGATTGTGTGGTGCATGTAAACAATAAATCAGGGTTTGTGATCTAGCTAACAAGAAAACTGCAAAACTTCATCAGAATAATATTCAACTGAATGATGGACTCAATACTCGGTAACATTCACTGTGACCAAATTATTTAGTGTAATGTTCATAACCAAACAATTTAAATGAAAGTCAACCAGCCCACCAATCACCAACCCTTAAAACAGTCGGTAGAAGCAGTGCTGTTTTAAAACGTGTAATTCCCAAACCAGGACTTTTCTAGTTACACATTTCAAAACACCTTTTCAAACTGGCAACATGATCTTAAACATGCCACAGGTGACTGTTTTCCCAGCAGCTGAAAACCACTCAACATGTGAGCAATCTTCAAGCCCCACAGACCAGCGCAAGAACGCGCACTTACTGTGTACTTTGTCGCCCTCTGGCGCCATTAACAGGAACAGCAAATCTGAAAGGACAAAAGTAACTGAAGGACAAAGAAATTCCAAAACCTTTTTTTTGAGGAATTTTCCTTTATTATTTCACATCAAGCTAAACATATGGTTCTATAGCACACTTAGGCCAGAGATGCATATAATACATTGACAGAAGGGATATTAAACAATAATTACAAATCAACTAATCAAAAATCAATTAAAAAGATAAATTAGAAACCAATAAACTTCAGTAGATCATACTGTGTATGAGGTACAGTAATGCAAACCAATGTGCCTGTTTTTGCTGTACTAATAATTTCCCAACTGGGAGCTTCAGTAATAGGATGCGAGCAGGAATTCACCGACAGATAATGATGCACACAAGGCCCTGAAGCCACGAAGCATCTGGATTCTGCCACACTGAACCACATTATCATCAGCTTTAGTGGTTTAGGGCATTCTCCTGTGATTTTTCTGAGAGTCCCTTTAAAACTCTGATAAATGCCTCCTTTTCTGTTTCTCTCTTTGCATGAAAAGAGTGTTACGTCAAATTGTGCTGCAGAAAAAACAACAACAAAAAAACCCAAACAAAAACCCCACACATGGCTGTGGTGCTGGGTTCAGTCAGAAAATGTAAAAATAAAATTAATACAAATGCAAGCACTAGTTAACAATGGGTGAAATTTCTTAGTTGACCTTTCTGTCTGTTATTTTTAGAAAGCTGTAAAGTTGGGAGAAACACGATCTCCCACACAAAGAGAGAAAAGGCACAGAGTGGGGCGCTGCTCAGATGTGAATACACACAGTCCAAAATCAACAATCATACATTAAATTCATCCAGATTTAAATACCAATAAATAATTAGTGCCAAAACAATAGCAACAGCATTGCAACTGTATAGCCAGCGTAGTTCTAATTAACTTAGCTTATTCTGAGATCACATCATAAATTATGCTTGAAGGAAAAACAATTATAAATATTAACACACAATAAGCTGAAATGCTTTTGACAGCCAGTGCAAAATGGGAAAAGTTATTATTTTATTAAGACATTCAAAGCTGCACTGATGTGCAATTTGCTGAAAGGATTTGCTGAGATGACTTTAGGTCATCAGGAGTGCTTCAAGCATCAGTTTTCTTTAAACTGCAGCTTTGCCCATCTCAAGTTTTTACATCTAGTAAATAAACCAAGTTTAAACATTGTCGTGGTAGATGTGTAATGTTTAAATATTAATTCGGCAGATGCGGTGCACAGCAATGACAAAGAGGTTTTGTGATAGTGCCACTGGTGTAATAGCAGACGGCCCAGGAAGGTTACGTACTCTAAACTTGGTGTTAAGGTCAGCCTTAAGGTTTAACTTAACAACTTGTGGCGGTCAAAGACCGTTTTGCGCTGCTCCTGGACCTGCTTTTTCCAGCGCTGCTGTGCTCCCTCAACCCGCTCCAGCACCGTGTTTCCTCTGGCCTGGCTGCTGCTCTCTGCCTGCGGACGCATCTCCTGAACACAAACCAGAGACGGTTTGAAATCAAGAACTTTAAACTCCACAGAAACCAAATAAATACACTGGAGTGTGCTTGGATGCTGTCTTTTTGAATGGTTACCTCAGAGTCTTCCTCATTGTGCAGCGGCTGGGTGTACGGGTCATGCTTGCGGATAAGAGGATCAACCAGTAGCAGGAAGAGCATGTAGAGCAGCAAGGCACCCACGACTGACAGGTAAATGATGATGGTCACCTGCGATATTTAGCAAGAGTAACTCAATGAATCCAACATATAAGCTTTGCAAACTATTCTTACAACTCTTTTCTTTAAAAAAAACAAACAAACAAAAACCCCCAAAACAAACAATAAACTATAAAGGCTTTGCAATATTTTCAACGACTCATCTTATATGACGAACAATCACAATGAACCCGCTTTGCTTGGGAATAAAAGCTGAGGAAGATATGTCGTCATATCCAAGAGAAAGTCAGCTGTACCTTAATTGTGTTGCTGCTTCGTTCTTCATACTTGCACTCACAAAGCAGACAGTAGGCTTCCACATCATGGCCAGGAACAGGCATGGGCTCCACTACATGCAGGCAGTTGCTGTGAAAAACATGAAAACGTTTGTTGTTTCTACTGAGCTAAGAGAAAGAAAACCCCTAAAAACACCAGCGCAGTGACAGAGTAACGCCTTTTCTTTAAAAATCCATGAAAGTCTAAATAAAAATATTTTTCTTACCAATCTTTCTGGGAGAAATTTCTGTTATAGATGTGACCGGTAATGTTTCTGTAGGGCGGGCAGATGCATTTGCAGCGGACATCCTCAAAGCTCTGCAAGAATTAAGGAACTTTTGTGAAAGTGGCCCAAATTCAGCCCATCTTTCCCCTGAGACGTCTCTCTGTTATTAACACAAGCAGTTATACAAACAAACACTCTGACATATAATCCAGTTATTCTAAGTCAAATGGCACAAACACACAGATGAGGAAAAAATTTTGAGATCCTCTATGAAAACTTTATCTTTTGGAGCATTTAAGTGCTGTTTAACAGTGCAAGAAGTTTAAAAACACAGCTTTTCTTTTTGGATGCTTACATAATTTTAATTTGGGCACAGAAACAAAATTATTTCACATTAGCCAAAAACTACCAGAGCCAAAATTATCAGCCTACGATACTATACTTTTGCAGTTTCCAACGAGTCTCACACACACCTCCTGAGTGATCCCAGGACAATTTCTCAAACGCCTCCATATTCGATGGTGTTTTGGAGGCAGCTCTTCACAGGAGTGATGCATGTTTTGGGTGATTATCGTGTTGAAAAATAAAGCATAACCCAGACCCAGTTTTGCTGCTGACTGCTTGATGTTTTCTTTCAAACACTTCACATATCCATCTTTTATGATACCTTCTACCTTAATGAGATTCCCAGTGAGTTGTACACCTTTTCCCTTTTGTCTCACCTGACCAAAGGACTCACTTTCTATGCACACTCATTCTCCAGGTTGACCTTGGCATACTTCAGTCTGCTTTGAAGGCGTCTCTTCTGCAGAACTGGAGTTTGTCTTAGTCTGCAACCTCGCAGTGTATTCCTACTTCTAGTTGATTGTCTTCTTTAAGACCACAATTCCCAACTTGGCTAAGAAATTCACGAGTGTCCTGGCAGTGGTTCAGGGGTATTTAGACACATCTCTCACGAGTTTTCTTTCCAGAGTCTCTGAAATCTTTCAGAGGGCTAATAATATTTACCCTAATAATGTTTTTCTGTGCGCAAATAAAACTGATTTATAGTCTCTAAAGAAAATTCTTATGTTGTTTAGTTAAAAAAAAGCACGTGGGAAAATTCTGACAAAAACTTTAATCAAGATAATCATTATTTAGATAAAATAATGTAAGACTAACATAAACAGGTATTGTTTACGTAGATGTAATTGCATAATTGTGCTGACAATATCGCCCTTGAACTATTATTTTACATGTCGTTATTTAACTATACAATCTTTATATTTCACTGAATAAAACTGAGCACAGTTTACTGAACATCTTCCCATAAACAAAGCGACACTTGATGACATTTAATCCACAAACGCAGATCCTCTGTGTACCAGCGGGTCTTTTACCTTAGCTCGAGCAAAAACGACAACATCCAGCAGAAACACGGTCACCACTGCGGCTGCAGCAAACATCCAGGATCTTCCCCAACCACACGACATTTCCCCAAAGGCAAAACAACTGGCACGACGACTGAAGGATCAGCAGCAAGGCTCTGTCAAAATATAGCAGTTAGCTAGCACTGCAAGGCAGGAGATCCACGACACGAAATGTCGTCAGAACTGAAGAAACAAAGCTCGCAACGCGGTAACTTCCGCTGTGAGAGTGAGGAAAACGTCTGTTTCTGCTTTGCATTCAGGTTGAAAGTGTGCTCTCACTTTGTTTAGAACAAAGATCGCCAAATGAATTTTGTCCTTCCTTATTCCGGACTCGTCACACATGAAGAAAACAATCCGACAGCAAACATGCAGAGACGGCGCCACCTTCTGGACAAAATAAGAAGTACAATAAAAATAAATGCATATTTATCAAACAGGTTACATTATAACCACTTACTGTCCCTCTTTATGCGGGACTGCACAGCATTTTTACCCCCACATACAAACGCACACATATCTTTAGACAGTGTCTCACATTTTGACTGGTTCTGCAGGACATGCGCTTTTCTAAAGTCTGGCATTTGCATATGAAGGGAAGACTTTTTTTATTATAGACAGAAAAAGGAAAAAGGTCAGCCTGTCTGATGTCATACCCATCAAAGAAAGTTACCAAAAAAGTCACAAGCTTTGCACATTTTATTGAATATGATGGAAGCTACCAGAAAGAAAAAGAAGATGCAGCATATTTTGGAGAAACAGAGGGTTTTGTGTGGGTTTTTGGTTTGTTTTGTTTTAGTTTGGTTAGTTCTGCCCCCACACAGCGAGAAGGTCCTGGGTTTGAATCCAGTCTGGAGCCTTTTTGAGTGGCCTGTGCGTGGGGATCTGTCCGGGTACTTAAGCTTCCACCCACAGGCCAAAGACATGCATGGAGTTAGGTTCACTGGTAATTCTAACCTGCCTGTAGGTATTAATGCTTTTCTGTCTCTGTGTGCTGCACACTGGCAACTAAGGTGTACAAGGTGTACTCTGCCACTTGCCCTATGACAGATGGGAAAGGCTCCAGCTCCCCTCCGAGCGGAGGAAAGTATGGTGTGAAGTGACACGGTATATGTGTGGCCAAACTATGCACACTGAAACCCCAAAACCTTTACCAGATAGAAAAGCAGCTTAAGTAAAAGTGAAATGAAAGAGAATATGGGAGTATATAAAGACTATTGCATTAGACCATAACAACAAACTTAGTCCTCCCGCTTTATCATATTTACCTAGCAAGAGAGATGAAATAACAATCCAGTCACTTGCACAATTTACTGTATTATTGAGGTTTTGATCCCAGCATTGTTCTTGCATCCCAAACACAACATTTTCCCCACATTCAGTTTGTTAGGATCTGGTCAGCATACCTGCACTCTTTTATTAATTTAATCAAGCCATTACTTTTCTGTGAATTATTGCACATTTTAGTCCTCAGTGCTAATTGCTTTCCATATTTTACATTTACAGTAGTGAGTGGAATTGTGAAGCTACAACGCTTGGACCAAAGGTTTGCTTTCAACAGTTTCAACAACATTTTTTAAACATTTTTATCAGCATTAAACAAGCACTGTAGACTCCAAAGCCTCTCATCCACCTTTACTGTTGTCTTATCAGACATTAGTGATGTGATTAAAGTGTGTCATAGCTGAAGCTGTACATACACAGAGCTCAGATTTCCAGAACTGCAGATTATAGAATAAGCAATTCAACTATGAAATGTTTACATTTTGACCACCTACAACATTAAAATAATGCTTAAATATTAATGTGTCTAAAAATTAGATATATCAATAATGCATAATTCCAAATAGCAATCATATGAATAATATACACGAAGCAGCCTTTATTAATGTTTTTTTTAATGACCAGAATAATCAAGGATACTTTATATTGTTTCACTCAACACTGCTCTTGAGTCAAATCCGGTTTCCATTTTGGAATTTGAAATATGAGTCTTAGCTTCTTGACCCAATCAATACCCCTATTTCCTGGTAATCCTGCTTTCACATCTCTCTGTATAGTAAGCTACTCATACCTTTAATAAGCCACAGAAATCAATGACTCACAAATTCAGCCTGAACCTCTTGAGCTTTCGGTCATATAGATCAATCGAGACCGTGGTTGTTTCTCTAATAAGCTACGATATCAGCGTGAACAACAGAGCACCGTCTGTGTGTAAACACTGTCGTTCGTGTGACCTGTGATTCAACCACTTAAATCAGCTGCAATGCTGCCAAGAACTTGTTTATTCTATATATAGTATGGAGATTCGGAGTGCTGGGATTTCAGTTTCACAAAGGATGTGAACTCAGTCAGTTTATGTCTGACTACAAGGTTGTTGTTGAGCTATTTGTACGCCTAAAAAATATGAGTGATGGGAGACTTAATCATGTGAAACAAATACACAGACCACAGAAGCAATCCCTGAAATCCATATTTGTACTCATTTTTTAATGCTGTACAAATTACTTATTTTCAAATTCTTCCTTTAGAAAACAACACATTAAAAAAGATTTCCACTCTTTTACTGAAATATGCCAACCATGATGCTGTTTTGTTGGGTGGGAGTTAACAGGTGATATTTCACGGGCATTTATGTTTGTCAGAAATTTAAATTTTGCTGTTTTACTTTTATTTACAGTGAGCAGGTTTAGTTTTATGAAAAGACAAGAACTGGTCGGATTATGTGGAGAAAACCTTTCATCCAGACAATATTAGGCTGGTGATGTCTTTTATGCTGTCAATGACCTTTTGCTGTTGATATACTTGGCAAGTTAGTTCTGAATGCTTTAAGTGTGTTTTGGTTTTTAATTGATTCCTCAATTGATTACTTCATGAACTCATGCATGTACTTCTTCATTCGTGTAATGATCTCCGTCATAATTGGACTCATAAACGCTTTAGATGGTGATTTGTGCAAGCTCTCTGTAATATATTTCATTCTCTCACTTCTGTCATTGTAAGCCACTTAGTTCTCATCTTCTCTGATGCATGGCTGCCCTTTAATCCCCAGGCCAATTACAGCATAAATGACACTGACCAGAGCCTAGTGCCAGGTCTCATTATCAGTTCAGACTTTTTAAGAAAAAGAAAGGAAAAGATTCAGTTCTTCTTTGGGTAGACTTGGTAAAAGAAAATATTCATTTAGGAAAGAAAAATGAATCTAGTTGTTTATGTAAAGTGGTTTATTACCACTCAACTAAAAAAAAAAAAAGCGCTGTAATTGATGCGGGCAGATACAAATATTTTGACAAAGTCTTTAGCCAGTGAACTGCGAACGCAGCCTGACTATAAAACAGCAAAGGGAAATGATCCATAATGGAAAGACTGCAGAGAAATTCAACTCATAAACAACATCAGAGGGTGTCAAGTTCTCTTACTTGTCAAGGTACCTGAAAGTATTGACTGAATCACATTATTCAAAGCATTCATTTTCCAGGGACCTGAAAGCATCAGGCACTTTGCCCACTAGGAGATGCTATAAGGCCCAAGGCAAAGCAAACTCGACCAGCAGACGTTAGTCAAAGCAGACTTGGATCTGGAGCAATGTGGATACGATATAGGGCATATAAAATAAAACAAGAGAAAATATATTGTGAAATTCAAAGATAGAGCTACATAAAACCAATTAATTATTAGCTAAACAGCTGCAGCAGCACTGTAGATAAATACCTACCTTATATGACTCACCTATAGGATCTACAGGTTTTTGTCCTTAATCTAGCATTTTCAATACACCCCTCAACCTTTCAGTATGTTTCTTTTTGACCTTTATCACATCATCTGCAGTGTCTTTTTGCCCTCCTCTGTATCATGCTTTTGGAGAGAACACTGTTTGAATAACAAGACTATCTCTGAAGCGATATCTCTCCTCTCCTCTCCGCTGAGGTGATGCATTGTGGGCAGTAGGACTATTCTAATGGACACACGTGGTAATTACAGTAGTGGGAGGTAGCAGACAGTGGTGATCCAGGGACAGCGCGAAACTATAAATCACAACTCCTGGTTCCGCCCTCCTGAGCGTAGCCGATCACAGTCAACCAAAAAGCAATTCTGCCAACATGTGTTTGCACATTTGTCTTCATCAGCCACTGGCTTGTTTTGGGCCCCTGGAATTGAATTTTTCTTTCCCATGGTAATCAAACAAAGACTACTTCTTAGGTGTTTCACTCAAAGTCCCCTGCATTAGGTCTAAATATTGACCACATGTGAAATATACTTGTCATTTTTTGTGTTTAGTTTGATCCTGTTGAAGTTACAGGAAAAAAATATCAAAGGATTATTAAATTACAAGATGTTTTTTTAAAAAAAAAAAAATAAAATAAAAAAAGCTCTGTGTGATCTTCAGTCAGAGATAGAAGATAAAAATCGCCTGTTATCAGTTTCAGTGATGTTGCTTTTTTGGAGGTAGCGTGAGATGCTTGCTAGAGAAATGTTGTAACCAAAAGAGGTGTCAATAGCAAAGGTGTTACAGCAGTAAGCAGTGATGGTGACTCAGAGTACAGTGTGTGTCCTGCTCTGCTTTATCTGTACAGACAGCTGCCTGTCAGCCAGCTGAGCCCATGCAGGGGGAAAGGTGTCTGCTGAGGAGCTGGTGTCAGCAAGGTGAGAGCCGAGCCCGGCTACGCTGAGCTGAGCTGAAATGGATGCAGTGGAGGGAGTGTCTCCTGCCTCTGAGGGACACCGATTTTCAGCAAGGAAACAGAGACTGCTGGAGCAGGAAACTCAGCCAGACAGAACATGAAAGCCAAGAGCGGCCATGACACATGATGGACACAAATGGAGGAAGGGAAGCCGTCCCCACACTCACCCGCCCACCACTCGCTATTCCTCTCCTTCAGCAGTGCTGCACCCCTGCAGAAGGAGAAAAGAGAAACATGGCGATGATGCTTGAATTGCAGTGGCTCTCGGTTGAACTCTGCCCCTGTGTAATGTGTTGTCTTTGATGTTGCACAAGATGTTAGAGAGACTCAGGGAAACTTCAAAGAAAGCTTCATAGGCCAATTGCAGAATTGGTCAAAAAAGATAAATAAAACAGCAAGCTGCCAGAAATCCACACGCATCTTTCAAGGGAGACCAGGGGTCAGGCAAGAAGACAGCTGAAAACAATAGCAAGAAATGAAAGGTGACATGGATTGAAAGGTAGATAAATAGCTGCGGGGGAGGAAGGAAGTTTGTTGTTGGTATATAAGGATGCGATTTAGGTTGTAGTCTTGGAAAAACAGCCTGCTGGTTTAACAAATACAGGCAGGCCGGTCAATAAACTGTCAGCTATTAACGTCTACTTTAAGTGACAAGGTCCCCCAGACTGATTTATAGAACCAGCGATGCATAGAATCCTTACAGATAAAAAATGTTAGGCACCTGGCGATCAAGTCAGCGAGCAAAACACAACGCACACGTCAGTCAGCAAAAAGCACAGATATAGATATCAATGTGGATCTTCTTTCAGAGTAAGTGCTCTCAAAACAGAAGGAGGAAGGTAAACAGCCAAAAGTCACCAAGAGCCTTTTTTCCCCGACAAAGCGATTCCATGATCAGAAAACTTTGTCAGCTCCTTTGGAAGGAGACTCCATTCCTTCTAAAGGGTAGGGACAGAGGTTTCTGTGTGATAAGTTTTCCCTAATGAGGTGATACAGACATTGCCACACCCTTACTCCATCTCCTTGTGTCAGTCTGTGATCTACCTACCCCAGCTGCAGGCCACATCTGGAGGCATGATAGATTTCATCCACAGGGGCCTCCTTCGCCAAATGTCACTGTGAGTCATCTTCCTTTGTTTCGGCATTTGTTGCAATCTGACCTGGCAGCTCAGTGGTGCGCCACGACGGACTGCCACTGACACTTTCACATACACAAACAAAACTATTCTCGAGACATAAACGATATAAAGTAAAAATGTCTTCACAGGCGGTATGGTTGAGTAACACTTAACTATACTTGTTTGGTGCTTTCTGCCTGGAACAAATCAGACGTAAACCCTGTGATATAGAATCAAACTTGTCATCTCACAGCTTCTGAAATCAATAGAGCCCCACACTCTACCACTAATCTCAACACACATGGAGCAAGCTCAGGATGACTCGTCCAGAGACGGCGGCAGGAGCAGAGAGAGAGGAGTAAAGGAATAAGGTAAGATGGAGGAAGGTGACAGTAAGGAAAAATGAGACATGAGCTAAGTAAGTTACATTTAAAGCTATTTATGTTAAGTGTCTGCACATTGTTGAGCACATAGTTTTCTTTAATTTGCCTCAAATTTTATTAGTATAGACTGATTTGGTTTTAGATTTCTCCGTTCACACCAGGACATTAACAATTACAGAAATGCTTCTCATGTGACCCACAAAACTCACTGTTGAAGAAGAAACATTTCATGATATTGTGAAGCCTTTGACAGTGAGTTCTGCAGCTATAATCTAAAGATAGATTTACATAAACTGTGTTTTAGTTTTACTTTTCAGTGCCTTACTACATACAAAAATAAAATCCATTCATCTTGACTGTTGGAAATTTAGGATGGTGTAGGGTCAGTGTAGGAAATGACAGAAATCAATTAAATATTTCAAAAATAGGAAAGTAATGTAATGTGTTTCTTCATAATGTACAAATCCAATGTTTGATCAGCGTGATCTAGATTTGGAGCTCGATCTAGCTTTTAAAAGCCAAATAGACGCCTGGAGTCCCAACCTGAAATGTCTGCAATTAAGTTACAAACGCTGATCTGAAAATGTGGAGAAGCTCTGAACAATATAAATAAAAACAGAATGCAAGGATTCACAAATCTCACAAACCCATAGAAAACATATCAAATGTTTAAACTGAGAAAACATACCATTTTAAGAATGATATGACAAAGAAGACCCGCACTGTCGAGCAGCTAGAATCCTAATCAGGCAGGAATGGGGCAAAGGTACCCTGTCAAAATCCAGCAGCTGCTCTCATCAGTTCCCAGATGTTTATGGGCTGTTGTTAAAAGAAAAGGGGATGCTACACAGTGGCAAACACGACCCTGTCCCAACTTTTTTGAGATACGTTACTGCCGTCAAATTCAAAATGAGCTAAAAATTTTCATGAAATAGTAAAATAAACTTAATATGCTTAAAAAAATTCTGTTTATCAAGCACTAAAGGATTTCTACCATTTCTTTTCACATGTGCACTAGTACACTTACAAATGAAACCTGAAAAATAGATTCTCATGTGCAGAATTGATTGAGTGCGACTTAATTTGCAGTCAGGGCAGTAAAGGGCTCTACATCCAAAATTTCCTTAATGGGATTCCTTAATATTAAGCATAAAGTGATTGCTTTTAGTGTTTTTCTTTAACTCCTTTAGGTGAAACTGAGTTAGCCCACCCTATTTAACAGCCTCTGCCATATCTCATTCCCTTTCTGGTCTTTATAGACTTCATCGCAGGCCTTCTTTTAATGGAGGAGTAGAGAGGCAGTTTACCAGACGTGAGGAAAACAGAAAACAGGGGTGGTGAAAAGACAAGGGAAACGGGGTAAGCGAGAGGTGGAGGTTTATAGAGTGAGAGCGAAACTGCAAAAGAAAAGGGAAAAGACAGAGAACCAGGAGGAGGTGGGGTTAGAGGGAGACGCTCCACTGCCTGGCTGACAAACACAGGGTCCCTCCAGAGTCAGGCAGATGAGAAGGAGAGGAGGAGAAAGGGAGAGGGGTGAGAGAAAAGGAGGGGAGTTTGATGTGGGCAGTCAAGCCCACCACCCACCAGCAGCCTTCCTCTCATTCTCCACAACTCCACCCCCCCGCCCCCACTCCAGCAGAAAATCTATGCCTGCTCTCTTAGTATTCCTCCCATCTCTTGCGAAGGCTCGGCGGAGGGGAGAGCAGACAAGTGGACTACTAGTGAGGCCCTGGCCAGCCGTGTGTGATGCTATCTGGGAGCTTTTTTCCCTCCTTCCCTTTTAGGATGGGGTGTTTGCTCAGGGCTGACAGGACAGACAGAGCACCCAGCCACTTGAAAACCTCCACCAGGGACCTGAACTGGACACATCCTATCTGTACACCCCATTTTCCTCCCCTCCCCCCCGCAGAAAACCTGTAGATCAATGGGGTCAACTGTGCAGGTTGTCTATTCTCTGACTGAACCAGAGTGCACAGATGAACCAGGGAAGGTGTGGCGGACAAGCAACATAATTAAGATCTCTTCATGAAGAAGGCTGCAATGAAGATGCTTAATATTTATTCGAGATGTTTACTTAGATATAACCTGTGCCTGTTAATATAAGCTCTCATTGATTTCAGGGAATACAGGAGCACTGCTTGCATGTGAGTTTGTGTAATTTGTGGTCATCCCCTTTACTCTTCATCTAACACCAAGTTAGTGCAATACTATTACTGCTACCTGACAGTTCTTTGGTTTATGACCAAGCAGCCAACATAGAAAATGTCATCCTGCTTCAGCTGTTGGCACTTCTGCAGGTAACCAATGTTAGCAGGATAGCATGCTAAGCTAAAATGGTGAACATAATCAGATCTGCTTTGCAGTCATCATGAACTCTGTCATCATCAGCATTTTAGAATGCTAATAATGTATGAACAGCATAGCATGAAATGACATACTGGCTCCTTTGAAAAGATTAGAAACAAATCCAGATGGAACAGATGAAGCTAAAAATGAGTGTTTCCACAATCATAAAAATGTTGATGCAATGTTTGTATTTGTGCAGGAAAAAAGAAAAGGCAGAGAAGTTGCAGACATGTGTTGTATCCTAATTTTGAGTAGGTATTGTACGTATATTAAGTAAACTTTTGCTTTATGTATGTACCACACTGTTATTACATGATGTGGCTTGCAATAAAAGCATAAAATTGCTAAAATCACATAGTGTATAGGTGCTGTTTGCTTCAAAGTGCTGCTAGCATGACTGTAGACTACACAAATGCAAACACAGTGGGGTGAACATTTTTTTAGCTGATTTCTTAGTTTTTTGCACATTTGTCACACTTAAATGTTTCAGATTGTCAAACACATTTTATCATCAGACGTTAGAGTAAGTACAAAAGGAAAAAAATACAAAAAAAAGTTGCAAAGCAGTCCCAGACCACCACACTGCCACCTCCATGTCTGACTGCTGGTATGATCCTCATTTTATGAAATGCTGTGTTAGTTTTACGCCAGATGCAACGCGATGCAAACCTGACAAAAAGTTCAGATTTCTTTAGATGTTGTTCTGGGTTCTTTTGTGACATCCTGGAGAAGTCATCAATGTGTTCTTGGAGTAATTTTTGGTTGGGTGGCGACTCCTGGAAAAGTTCACCACTGTTCCAAGTTTTCTCCATTTGTGGATAATGGCCCTCACCATCATTCTCTGCAGTTCAAAGCCCTAGAAATGGCTTTGTAACCCTTTCCAAAGTGATAGGTCAGATGTTCCTGCTTGATCTCTCACAGAGGCATGATGTGCTGCTTTTTGAGATCTTATAGCCTACTTCACTTTGTCACATGTATTTTTTTATCTGTATTTATACTAGTTATCATTAAAACAACACGCATGGGTGTAGCTAGAGAAGGGGAACTAAGCTTTCCAAAAAAATATGCTTAATTCACGATTTAAGGGTGATTACATCTTCACACAGGGATACATTTGGATAGCTTGAAATCATTCAAAAAAATGCATTTTGTATTCACTCATGTTATCTTTGTCTAATATTAAAATGAGCAAAATCCTAAGAAATCAGAAGGGCGCAAATATAAAAATATAAAAAATACTTTTTCACAGCACTACACATGTCTACAGAATATTTAAAAGAGGGTTGATAAGTGGTCACCCTCTGACAAGTGGACTGGTTTCTTATGTTATGCAAATCTGAACTTTTTCTCTTTACATGCAGTGATATTTTTGGGGTGTCTTGAAAATGTTAATCCAGGTTTACATGAAAAAAAGGCAGACTTAAATGATCCTGAGGGGATTTGAGGGAAACTGAAGGCAGAACCTTCTCTTTTCTTTACCTTTCAGTAATTACCAAGCAAATTAGTGGCAAACAAAGTGTGTATGTTTCAGAGTGTGTATTTTGAGTAATACGAAGGAGCGTATGTGCACTGTCGGACTTTACTTGTATTGTATGTTTATTTTGCCTTTAAGTGCATTTACACACAGTTAGCCATGGTCCTCTGACAAAAATAACATGGCTATCGATCACCTGTGTAGCTATAATCTCCATTGCCACTGCTGGACCATGACTGCTCAACCACAAACACACAAAGCTTTGTTGTTCTTAATATCCCCCTCCAAAGTAGCCAGATCCTCTGTCACCTTGAGCCTGGTGCGTCATGCTTGTGTGATTGCGCTAAAGGTCACAGCTTGTAGCTACTGTCATTAGCTGTCACTCTTCTGCACTCCCTCCTGTTTCCCGCTTCTCTCCTCCTTCGAATCGCTCTCTGTCACGCGTTTCTTTCTTTGGCTCTGGAACACGGATCAAAGTGCCATCCTTAGTTGGACCTTGAAGGTTGAGGAAAGTGAGAAGCGACCCAGATGCACAATGAGTGTGCTTTGTGTGTTTGTGCATGATGTGCAGTGAAGCTGACGAGGGTAGCTCTGCCGGGAGCACAGTATCTTAAGTAAGTAAGTGTTAGACCGTATCAGACGGTTATGCCTATTGCAATTACACTTGTATTTGAGACAGAGTCTATTGCTATTTGAGGATTCACTGCCTGAGGGGGGAGGAGGAGAAAATATGTGTTTTTCAGCACTTCAGTGACTAATCAAGGTCTAATATTTGAGACTGCAGTGAGATGATTGCATTTTTTTTCATGAACACGTAACACACTGCTTTCTTTACAGAAACACAAGAAGAGGCAACTCAGCATATTGTTTGGAAATCTGGAGAAAATTGTGAAGACACAAGTAGTAAAGAATACTGGTGCATTCCAGCTCACAGAGCAGGACCACGTGTGGTTAATTGAAACATGTTTGAGCGAGAGGAGAGAAAGAAAGAGGAGAATTAGTAAAGAGACAGCAAACACAGATGTGGCGTTTTATCTGTTGGGGAGGTGAGGGGTAATCACTGCAAACTTTAATCAGTTCAGATCAATTATTCATGGTCAGGGGCCTATCGAGCTGATTTCTAAAATGCCCCTTCTCTCTCGCTTGCTCTCACTTTTTCTGACAGCCCCGTATGAATAATTCAGACTGCATTTACACAAAGAACTCCATCTCTGATACCTGATCAGTCAGTTAGAAACATTATGCAACTGGGAATGTCAATTAGAAATGGGAAAATGGGTCTCCTGGTATGTTCGCAATAAAAAGAAAAAGAAAACCACTCAAGGAGAAGCACAAATATAGCAAACGCCATGAAAGGTCTTGAAGAACGCCAAACTTTATTATTGAGAGAGAAGTTCTCAGCCTTAATGGGTTCAGCAAAAGTCAAGATTGTCCCTACACTGTGTCCACTCATCATCCATGAGTTTGTCTGTTTAGTAAGTGGACCCCACACACAGCTTGCACTGCGTCACACCAGCTCCATGTTGAAGCTCTGATCGTTTCCTTTGCGCCTCCTCTTGTTCTATCAAAAAGACTTCTTGCAGCTCCCAGTGCTTGTTCAGATTGATTTGGCTGCCTAATCGTTGTTACCCCCATCTTTTGCCATTTTTTTTCTTTTTTAAAGGCTGTCACATTTGTTTTGATTTTTTTGGAGTCTGATTAAATTCCTCACTACTTGGTGAGCTCTAGTGGGCAGGCTATATGCAAAAGTCCCTACCAGCCTTTGAGCTGTCCTTCCCCTGGCCTTATTTTGCCATCGAACTGCATTCTCTGCCTTTGAAGAGAGAATAACTTTCATACCCATCATTGTATATTGAAAACTACATTTAAAAGCTTCTCTAATGCACAGTTTCTTAACTGTGAAATTAAACAATATGGTCTAGAGTATTACTTCAATTGTAATTGTGAAAATCCACAAGAATTTTGATCTTTTTGATCTTATGTGATGATCAGTTGGACGCCACGATGGTGTGGTGGTTAGCACTGTGGCCTCACGTGTGTGCACGTTTTCTCCGAGTTTCTCTGGTTTCCTCCCACAGTTTCAAGACATGCATGTTAGCTTAATCTGTGCTTCTAAACTGTAGGCATAAATTTGACTATCTAACTGTTTCTATGTGTTAACTGTGCAACAGACTGGTGACCTGTCCAGGCTGTACCCCGCCTCTCTAACCGTGACCACTCAGAAAGGCTCCAGCCCCACTGCAAACCTGAGCTGTATGAGTGGAAGCAAAAGGACATATGATCATCAGTTAGATTTCCTAAACTGTAACACACTGGTGTGAATGAATGTATGAATGTGTATTGTAGCCACAGCCGCCCTGGGGCGCACTGACAGAGACCCGTTGCCCACTACCAGTAGGCAACGGGTGAAGTGTCTTGCCCAAGGACACAACGACCGAGACTGTCCAAGCCGGGGCTCGAACTGGCAACCTTCCGATTACAAGGCGAACTCCCAACTCTTGAGTCACAATCATGGCTAAGATAGTTCAGCCTAAACTAGTGCACCAACTAACCCACCATACTAATGGAAATTGCCATCTGCAGCCATGTTGCTATGCGTAAAAAACATGCCCACGCCTGAGAAAACCTTGCAGTTGTCATGCCGCCTTGCTTCAGGACTTTTGAGGACATGCCCTTAAAGTTGGTCTGAAAACTCACTAGTACAAGGACAGACAAGCTAGTAGGATAAGTGTTCAATAGCGGAAGGATGGTCAGGGAGAGAAAGGCAGATAAATAGACACTGCAGAAATGAGAAAGTGTAATTCTTGCTTGGCACAGTTTGTCATACCGTACCTGACAGCCACCAGCCATAAGTCACCAAATAATCACTCTCAATAATTCAGAGGGATCTCTCCTGTCCTCCCTTCCCCTGTGCCTGCCCTTGTAAAGCATTCCCATGACATGAGGTCAAACCACATGGCCACACAGACATTTTAAGCTGCCCGTAAATGCAGAACGTTTAACTTGACTGACTGTATTTCAACAGGGCAAGACAACAGATTTGGGGGTGGCAGTGGGGGTGGGGAGGGGTTTATGAAAAAGCAGGAAATGTTGTTCATGCCTCCCAGCAGTCCTGCATCTCAGCAACTGGACTAATAGGCTATCACAGTTGACATCTCCATGGGAACGTCCCACTGTATCACATTCCACTGCTGCTTCCTTTCACACCAATGATATCTTCCCGTGAAAGCATTAAGAGTTGATGATGTTTTGCTTTCCTTTGTCTTGCATTTCCAAATGTGTACTATTATAAACACAGTGGACCAATGCACAGTTTGTCAGTGGACAACAACAAAGACATGCTTATGGAAGGAAATGTTGCATACAGTCCACACAAAGCTATTAAGTTTTTATGGCTGAAAAGATAATTAAATAAAGGTTGTAAAGGGTATAAATGAAAGAAATAAATGGAGTGGGTAAATATATAATTTCCCTGACAGCAGGTATTTTGGTTGGAGTGACTGGACAGTCCATTCATCCTCGTCACAGGGCTGTCACAGTTCTGCTGCAGTCGAGTGATGACCACCCTTGTCAGACCGAGTGCTGTCTGTCTCCCTCTGAATGATAGAAATGTAGAATGTGTCCGTACAGATGGACGGATCAATTTCTTTCAACATGTCCTCTATTCCTCTGTTCTTTCTTCTGTCATACTTTGAAAATCACTGTAATCTCTCCTCTCCTGAAATAAAAGACTTGTGTGTGTTTTTGTGTGTGCTTTGTTTGACCATCTGAATCTTAATCCACACCTATACACCGGTAAGGTTTTTGCTCTGACATCTGTCCCTGCTGTGTGTCACTTCACGACCTTTTCTCTTTGTGTGTGTCCATCATCTCTTTTGTCTGCGACTGCTGGCTTGGGTGATCATGTGTGTGGCGTGTGTTTATTTCACAGTGTAGCACAGGAGGGGATCGCCTCCGACTTGGGGATGCTCTGAAAATGTCATTGTTTGGTTGCGCTCTGCTTTATGACACAGTTTATACAGCGCCAATGATTTTTCTTCCCCAGTGTGGCCCTTTTGCTTTGTCTGCCTGGAATCATGAACGGTAAATAAGTGGTAATGGGAGTGAATGGGAGGGGAAGTCAGCCAACGTCTTTCTGTCATCACTTTAGAAGGTTGCGACCCTAAAGCACGCTGGCACAGAGCTGTTAAATTATTCAGGCTGTGTCTCAAGCCCCGATCTCTGGAGAAGACGGGGCTGTGATTGCTGGGAGCTGACTGACTGACATTTGCACATGAAAATCACCTCTGTTTCCCCCAAACACCGGTTCTGCTCAAAGAAAACAGTAGAGGGACCTTGGTTCTGGAGGGTGTAGCGCTGAGCAGCGGAGGGCTGGTTTGGTTGCGGTGTAATTAGAAGAACCCATGCTGCACAGCAGTGGAGGCACTGCTTTTTAAATCTGCTGCAGTGAACAATCAGACCGATTTCAGACGTCTGTAACTCTTGGAGATACAAACTAGGAGAAAAGTTCTAATATGTGGTAAAATTGGACTTCAGTGTAAATGAATATCCTAAAAGTGTCAATATAATGAGCGTAACCTTACCCTGAAAATTGGAATGGCAGAGCAAGACCTAGGGGACCGGCTGACTCATAAATCATCTTTCTTTGTGGGGTCAAGGGCCATTTGAATGAGACATGAGCAGAAATGTGATTTTTAGTTATGAGGATATTTTCGCACCTATAATGCAATAATACTTTGTGCATATCTCCAGCATACATATTGATTAAATGCCAGCATTTGTGTAAATAGAAATTTCAGATGGCTGGGATTAATGCTAGAAAGAATCAATGTTTTCCAAAAGGCCATTGCACGCTATCTCACCGAATGGTTGAACGTCCATATAATGATGCATTGCACTGTACACGGTTTGGATGTGTTGCAAGTCCAGCAACATGCATCATAACTGCTCACTAATTGCAAATTGAGGTTTGTTTTATTGCAATTTATTATAATCTTCAGTAAATTGTTACTAAAACAATCCACACAATCCAAGTTGTTAACTGTTATTTGGCCAATTAAAACTGGAGAGCTTTTGATTAATCACACTCAATCCAGAGTGCAGTTAAAGTGAGTGGGAGAGTGTGTGTGAGTGGAGAGAGTGAGAACATCCCTCTGTATGCTGGACCATGTCTCTGAGTTGATGGCGAATGGAGCTGGTGTAGAGGGTGGGAGGAGGCGGAGGTGGAGAGGTGCAAGGGATAACTGGCCCTGTTGGGAGGGAGGCTGGAGGAGAACACAAATAAAGAGAGGGAGGGTATTTGGAAGGGAGAAGGAGAGGGTGGAGCATCGGACAGATGACAAATTGTGATTAATAAATGTGGTTCAGGACGGCAGTGTGGAGGGTTGTTATTAATAGAGAGAATTAGAGTGGCTGTGCAACTCAATCTGCACACTGTCACTCTGCATCAGGCCCCATAATCAGAGCCTAATGAAACAGCAGAGCACCAGGATGTAGGCACATCCACACTCATCCACGCTAAGCTTATAAGCCTACTCTTTCAATACAGTACAACACACACTCCCAGGTAAGAAATAAAGTAAATAACGCTTTCCAGATAGTTAGCCAAAAAATAAACAGACATCATATATTTTCAAATGCATTTTGTTCCATGTTTTTTGCATTACGCTTTTCTTTTACTCCAACATACATCCAACTGGAACCACATTTTCAACAGACAGACTAAATTAAAGCGTCCCTTTTATATTACTGATCTATGTTGCTTTTGATTTAAAGACAAGACTTGTCTCACTATACATTTTTTTTTCATCTATACAATTTAACACTTGTCCCGGACCACCTTTATGCCCCTAATGACCTCTAAAGTGATCCACTAGAGTACAATCTACATAGCAAAGAACAGGACCTTGATAGCTGAATAGCTGTCAGTGTTAACTATGGAAGATGTGCATGGTGGTTCCCCAGGGAGTAATAGTCCTCCTACAGCTATGCACCTCTTGGGGACATTATGGCATCATCCATGAAAGAACTGATGCTCAGTATGAGATGTTTGCACAAAACGTATCACGTGTCGTATGCAACGTATCTATTCCTGGTTGATTCCTAGTCTGCAAGCATTTTTGTAAATGTGAAACTATTTGACGATTGCTATGGATCGCTGCACTGAAGAATTAGTATGTCTTTAATAAACTATGCCGACAAAAGAGCAACAGCAGAAGAGAAACATAACGTGAGTAATGTGGCCATAAATACGTTTCTGCCTCGCTCTTACTTATTTACACAGAGGAGTCGAGAGAAAAACTGGTGCTCGGATTATGCAGGCGTGTGCACAAAAGACAGAGATTTATTCTTGGTGTATCATAATATATGAAATTAATTATTAAACAAACTAATAACTCAAAAAGCCCAGTACTTATTCTCCTATGGCCCTTTTGCTGCTGGTGTCAGTCAATTCTGTGTGAGTCACAGTGAAATCAGAACAGGTAACATGATAAAGCAATTGCACTGAATAAAAAGAAGACACACCTCATCAACATAATGCATAATATTGAAATTTTAGGTGAGCGCGAATAGTCAGAGGAATGAATCAAGAGGAGAATAGGGAGAGAGGGAACAGACAGCTGAAAGACATGCACATATTTCAATATTAATCACCTCAGTAATATTTTAACAGGCTTTAAAAATCCAATCCTAAGCATATTGCCTCTGACTGTTATCTTCCCCATGCTGCTTAGGAGCTCTGAGCACTGTTCTAGTGGGACAGACTGACTGACCTGCAAACTGGGACTGACACAGCATTTAACTCGTCCCGGTGCTGCCCAGCTGCACCAACATCTCCCAACAGAAATATTGCCTGATATCGCTCCCCAAACCTTTCCGACACTTTACCAATTCCCCACTAAGTCCAAACCATCCTTAGAAAGCCACCTTAAAACTTGGTGATTATTTATCTCTCCATGTCCGGTGGGATAAGGTGATGATCCCTACATTACCAGATAGTGGTCATCGTATTTGAGGAGATGGAGGTCGAGGGAGGTGGGGGTTGATGAAAAGGGAATCATCAATACTGAATGCAGACCTATTCCCCTTGCTGCCACTGCTTCGGCCATTAAACTTTAAACTCGCAGATGTGTGATTGTGCCTGTCAGACAGGTGACACAAGACTCCAAGGAACTGATGATATGAACTAAAAATCTGCCCAATGTGTTTCTGAAATGAAATGTGACCACCAGTGAAAGTGATGCCGTGGTAACTAAAACTGTAGGGAATGCTGATACAAGGATGCAAAACTTGTCTTTCCAGAATTAATGGTGTAAAATCTCTTTGTCTGTTTCCGTACATCCACTAGGATGCATGTGTATAAACACTGAAGTGGAGGTATTATATGTGCCTGTGTGTGAGTTTTTAGGTAAAAGAAAAAGAGCAGCACAATGTCTGGGGCAGGGTGTCTCACTAATGAGGCTTTATAGCAGTGGGATGCGAGTCACACACACAGACAATGGTCTGGGGAACATTTAGTGTCTCCTCTCCATTCCTCACACATCATGCCGAGGCAGCTTTTACTTAGTCACCATGCTCTGTCCTCCCTTGCCTGGCACACAGAAGATGAAAACATCTGCCTTCCTTTTGCAACACTCTATCAAACATTTTTCTTGCAAAGAGTTTGCCTCTAACAACAGGTGAATGTCAGGCTAGCGAGATACAGATGGAACAATATGTGTGGTTTAGTCCACATTTGTGTCAGTTTGAAGGTAAATAAATGCAGCATAATGACAATATGAACAACAGCAACATAATACAACAGCAATAATAATGAAATAATAATATTTGCTATTTTGAGTGTGTATAAAAAAGAATTTAGCAAAAAACATCCGTTTTAGCAAAAAAACAAACAAACCAAAAACCAAAAAAGAAAAAACAAAAAACAAAACGGGGATAGCGCAAGGGAGAGAGAGAAAGAGAGAGAGAGAGAGAGAGAGAGAGAAATCTAACAGGTGTAGACTAGGACTGCCCATGGACCAAGCGCTGCGAAAGGCGGTACAGTGGACAGACCCTCTGGATAGGAGCGTCAGACCGGCGTGCGCTTTCATTTGGAATTGCGTAAAAAAAGTGTTCAAGCAAATATTTGCAAGGTTTAAATTCCTCCGAAGTTTATATCGTTCAGACTTTTTTTCTACCTGGAAAGAAAGGAGGGGATTACGCTCTGATCGAGAAACTCACTTTCTTGGCATTTCCTGCGCGCCCGTCGGCTCTCCAGCTCTCCATTTGGCACGGTAGCGGTCCAAAGTCCTTCAGTCATTTGATGGGACGCGTGAAGTACACTGAGGCACACAGATTTTGTCCTTCAGAAATTAAGGGATTATAAAGAGCCGATGGTGAGTTTATAATTTTTCAGTTTTATTTAGCAATTTACTTTTAACCAAAGACTCGCTGCAGATATTTTGCATGAATAAATAATCACCTGTAAAAATATGTATATATGTTTGACATATTTCTACAAAAAATAAGTCCTATATTTATTTTAAACATTTTAATTCCATCACTTTATTTTAATTTCATTGTTTTACTTTTTTTCTTTTAATGCTGTGCTTCATTTAAATTGTGTACATGTGTGTAGTAAGTCAGACCAAATCAGTTATTGAGTGTCTCTGCTCTTTTTACCATCCTTTTTAGATCCAGCTATAGCCAGAAGAGGAACGTTTGAAAAGCACGCCCAAGTCAACAAAATCGCTTTTGGTTTCCTGAAAAACATCTTTTTAATGTGAACAGATAAAAGTGGGAGGTCATAGGATGATTGTGTCAGCCAGAGATCTTTGATGAACTTTTTTTAAACTTTCAGCCATGGCATTAAGTGAGATATGAAGTGAAATCCTCTGCTTTGGAGGGAGGACTTAAAAGAAGATTTTTCTGTGAAAAAAACAAAACAAAAAACACAAACTGTAGATTATTCTTCATCCAACAAAACAAACAAACCTCTACTCCCTCTTCAGTGAGATGAATTTGGCACCAGCTCTCATTTCAGCATACTTCTAATTAAGCTCTGGTTTCACAATCACCATCTCACTGCCAACTACCGTTTCTGCTTGATGCTGAAAATTGAACAGAACTCTAGGACTCCAGGAGAAGTCAGAAAAAGGCAAAGCAGACTTAATCAATTAAATTGTGTTTTTTGTACCATGTCACCACAAATCTGAGACATCGAGATTCTTGTGCTTACTTCTCTAAAAACTGTGGCGTGTGAAGTTTTTATTATTTCAGTCATATAGTCATAATATTTTGAACCCTGGACATTTAAATTTTCTCTTGGATTTTCTCCCTTGGTTGTTTCCTTCGTGGCTCTCTGCCATTTTGTCCTCTCATTCATAGTTGCTCTAGTGATACGCTGTTTCCCCCCCACCCCCAAGTCCTCCTCGTCTCTTTTGCAAATCATACTGGTTCTCTGAGAGGCTTCATCCTGGCCGGCACTATTCCAGCCAAGGGGGAAGAGGACTTCCTGACGCTGGCCGCTTCACGGCTCAGCCGCAGGAAACGCGTCATTGGAGCTGCTGTAGGTGTAGCAATGGTTCTAATACTCTTGGTTGCCATTCCCTTGCTGGTCCACACAACCAAAGGAGGGAATGCTGGAAATGCAGGGAGCCATTATGAAATGCTTGGAAGCTGCAGGATGGTATGTGATCCCTACACCACGTCTCAGCCAGGCCAAGAGCTGACAGCTGCGTCTCCACCCCCCCAGGATTACTCTGGAAAGAAGATAAAGTCTGGGCTTCGAGGGCCTCCAGGGATCCCTGGGCCTCCAGGAGAACGTGGACCCCCTGGAGAGCCAGGCAAACCAGGGCCACAGGGTCCCCAAGGTCCAGGCCCTGGTGGCTATTCTCCCTCACTCTACACTCCCAAAATTGCCTTTTACGCAGGGCTACGAAAGCAACACGAAGGCAATGAAATACTGAAGTTTGATGATGTGGTGACCAATGTTGGTAACTACTATGAGCCGAGCACCGGCAAATTCACCTGCCCACTGCCTGGCATCTATTTCTTCACCTACCATGTTCTAATGAGAGGTGGTGACGGGACGAGCATGTGGGCAGACCTGAAGAAGAACGGACTGGTGAGTACAAGTGTGTGCGTGTGTGTGTGAGGATGCGCATGCATGAAGACGCTGAAATAGAGAATGTATAAGTATGTATTTGTATGTATGCACACACATGACCATGCAGCAGATTTATTTATTTTTTATTTACTGCTGACCATCCTGTCTTACCATTGACTCATATTCACCTCTGTAACATTGAGCTCTTCAGATTCAGAGCACATTCCACTTAGCAGGTGGCAACATGACAGCCAAAGAATGAAACGGCAATCTTTCTCCTCATTAAGGCGAATTCATGCTATACAGTCTAAAACTGCGGCTACAGGTATTTGCATTCCCACATGTACTGTGGCTAAATGACAAGTGGCAGAATGCAGCCGCTGCCGCCGAAAGGAACAGTCTAATTAGTAAGTATCATACACAGAACTTGATTATCGCCTAAACAGAAGTGCAAAAGAGCACAAGAGAAATGTCTGTCAGAATGTGGACCAGCCAGTTTACACCTCAGCTAAATAAATAATGAATGTAAAATTGACAGTCCACTCATCCCCTCTTTCATTCCCCAGACACTAATTAAAGACAGAGGGGCTGACGGGGGGAGGGGAGAGGAGAGGTGTGATAAATCACAGGGATTTTATCAGAGAACTCCAAATTCAAGAAACATTCTTCAAGTTTCTTTTTACGCATTCATTCATTCATCAAGGACTCTGAATGCAAATGCACTCTGCTCTGAACTTACTCTCTAGACATGTAGTGTATCAAGGACTGTCGGTCAACATAGCTTAGTGCTGGTTCATGCGTACAGTTTACTTTATCATTGCAGCTGTGCTAAAGTAGGATGATTTAAACTTGGTTTTGAAGATGCAAAATTAATTGTTTAACATAATTCATCACCCAATGTTTGATATTTGATGCACTGTTATATATGCATGAGACCACAAAGGTGAATATGTGTTTAAGGCTGTCTGCCTAATGCTCCATATTGTCATTCAAGTCATTTTAGACTGCTAAATAATTTATACATCTTAGATGAGATCCCCTGAACACCCGCTATACTTTCCTCTCCTAACCCCTTCCCAGCTTGTTCATTGATTCTCCATTAATTATCTTTTCACTCAACTCAATTATTTAACCTCACCCAGGTCCATTTGACACCCGTGAGCTGGCCTCTTTAAACAGTTCTGTTAAATAGAGCACTACCCAAACAGAGCTGCCTGTAGATGGAAATGGAGTGTAAATGAAATTCTGCAGAATGCCTGATCATGTTTGGAGTTATTGAAGCCCTGAGGCAGGCGGGTATTGTGCCTGAGGCCAGTCAGTGGCTAGGGTTTACTAAAAGGGCACTGTGTTTGACAGGTTGCATTCCTGGCTATAGAATCAAACAGCCTGTTTTACCATTGCCGTAGGTGCTGAAGCTTTATTGGATATTTTTCTCTGCCTGCTGCTTTTTTTTTCTTCTTTTTTTCCTGTTTTTTATTCGATCGAATTGCCATTGCCACAAATTTGCCTTTCAACTTGTGTTGTTACCTATCTAACAGGTAAGGTCATTTTATATGTTGTGTTGCGGCAGCCAGGCCAGGAGAATAATCTCAGAAAGATTCAGCAAGAATGAATGAAACACGAGAGACCGGACATGGCAGGGACATGCTGAGACGTCCATTTAAAGACTCTGAAAAGGGAGAGCAAAACAAGACAAGTGAGTTGATGGCAAGATCAGGGGTGGAGCAGAGGAAGATAGATGACTTAATGGAGGTATGGAGACAGTGGGCTGGTAGACGATGCATCTGGGAGGCTGGTGGTGAAGGCCAGGATGAGATCAGGCATGATGACCAATGGACTCCCACTCAACATGTCTCGACTTGACAAGTGATCAAGGTCGACTAGAGAAAGAGAGAGCGAGCAAGAGAGAGAAAAACAGGTCTTACGAGCTCTGTTTATGCACTAGTTGAGCAAATGTAATGCTTGTTAGAGACACTTTAAGATGAGTGCATTAATTAATTCAGAATGCCGATAAATGCCTTCTGGAAACATTCGAGTTGTATAGCTTCAGTTTTATCTCAACCGATAATGTTTAAAACTAGCATGCTGCATGGAGTCTCCGAGTGTGTCATGTGACATGATCTCAGGAGGATGTGCTGACTGGGGCGAGGCTTCCATGGGATTCCTATAGATCCAATACCTATTACCTTCAATAAATCCCCTCCCTGTAAAGCCTACCTGCACACACCTCAATCTAACTTTCACAAATCATTGCAGCATGACACCGTTTCAGAGCCAAGGGATTTGTGATTGAAGGAGGGAGGTCACACTTCAGCTGCTTCCATGTTTGTAATCGACTTAGAGTTTAATTCTAAAGTACGACGTGGAAGTTTGATTAACACTTTTCTTGCCCAGCTGATTAACTGCCCTTTATATTATTTGCACTGAACACAAGAAATAAAAATGGGTAAATATGCTAGATATCTATTATATCATTAAGATACTTAACGATTCAATGCATCCAGCCTTGCTCTGCAGAAGACTGTCAACAAGCCCTTCTCATTGTTGACAGCGCTCTTATAAATGGCTTGAATCCCTACATCGTCAAATCACTGCCTAGAATATAAGAGTTAAATTCTAGTTAATATTCTAGATTGGTAACAAATGCTATTAGTACAGACCCTGCTAATGTTGGCATGCTTTATGCTGTGAAGGATGATAATACACCACTGAATGTCTCTCCTTTCCCCTCATTAACTGATATGCGAGCTGTTCACCTACACATTTACAATTCTATAACACTCCACTCTGTACATATCTATATATTAAACTTTCTTGGTGCAATATGCAATGTAGACAAATAGACACCGCTTCGACTCTCATTTTATCTCTCCCTTGTATTTTCATCTTACACAGGCTCTTTTAATAGCTCAGTTAAAGGTCAAGTTATTTCACACGGTAATGTTAAAATGTCATCACTTGCTGTAATGACTGGTACCTGAATTAACTCCCACAGAAGGAGGCGAAGAGGGAAAGACATTGATACACAGTAAGATTTGCTGTCTGAATTCTGATTTTTGTTTTTTGGGGTTTCTTTTTAATCTGCTTATATGCTCCTGATTAAACACAATAATTAAAAGAAGTCACAGTGCACACAGGTGCCACAGACCACTGGCTACAATGCAGAATGGCAGGTAACAGCAAGCTAAGGCACGGTTCAGTGCTTAAGTCGCTTGTCGCCATGTAATCCCTGGGCTCCCAGAGGAGAGGGAAAACCTATTCAATAAATAATCTATTTCCACAACATCGTGCCCCCCACCCCAACACCCCTGCCATGTGCAGGAGTCCCTTAGGTAAGTTTAACAGCTACTTTTCTATTGTCTCCGCTCTAAGAGGTCAGTATATCACAGTGAATGAATCCTGTCAGTTTTATTACCAGTGGAGCAAAGCACCACAGATAAAAACAAGACTTCATATACCCCCACATCTCCCTGGTCTCACAAAATAGCCTCGCTTGATCAGTCTGTTACTCTAGGCCCCCCTTCCTCAACTCTCTGGTCCTTGTTTTTCTCCACTCTCCCTTCATTTTGTCTATCCTTGCCTGTCTTTTGTGCTGCGGCTCCACTTGTATAGAAAATGACACTGCAGCTGCTCCTTACACCCCCCCTCCTTCTTTCTCGCCCGTGGCCCTCAGCTCCCAGGCGTGTTTACTGGAGGCCCTATAATGAAAGGGCTAGGCGGAGACAGAGACAGCCACAGGCAAGCCCCGGGGGCCCCTGCCTCACGGCTCACAACCCTTCCAACTCCAGGATCAGCACTGTATGCTGCCTGCTTCACAAGGATCAGTTTGTGTCCTCCAGCCGTATCCATCTCTTCTGCCGGCTTCCTGCCCTAATCCCACCACGTCTCCCTCATGCCTCTCTGTCTGGTATCTGCATCACTGGATGGGTTGTATTATTCCTTCAAGCACAGAAACACAAGCTGAAGTATCTATTCACATAATGTCATATACTATTTAAATTATATTTGCTGAGTGATCAATACTATTCTTATTTATAGATTTAATTTATTTATTTTTTTATTAAAGTCGTTAGAATATGAGATGGCCTGAGGGATGAACAGAGCTCCCCGCATCGCTTTCCATGACACTGTTTGGCCAAAATAATGAGCTGGATGACATATCCCTGGTATCAATAGGAAGTCACAACAACAGCATCACTGTCAGAAGCAGCCAGTGATGCAAATGTTTTATTGGCTGTCACTACACATGTCAAGCAGAACAATATAACCTTTATAGATGACAGTGTATTGGTTTTGTTGTTTGAGAGATGGTCTTCTGAGGGTCTAAGAAAGGGTAAATTACAACTAATGTTTAATTAAACTAATTGGTCAGGCCGGTTAGCACAAGGGTCTCCAAAATTAGAAAAAAAGTACGGGTCAAATCTTAACAAAAATTGTATTTGTTATTTGCTAAATGCCTAATATACATTTTCTAAATGATGTAAATGTTTTTCTTTTTAGGCATTTAAATGTGAATCAACTGGTGATGATGAAAAATACATGTGCGAAAAGTTGCTTTTGTTGATATTGCTTTGAATATAGAGAAGATAGCACTAACATGGACAGATAATGATTTAAAGAATGTAAGACACAGTTAGCTTTACAAGTAGCATGCAGTTGGTTGGTTATTAGGTCTTTTTGAGATAATCTTTCACAGATTTAGGAAAATGTAAACATTATAGGAGCAGGCTAACTGCTTAAATGACACAGACTGCTTTAAATAACACAGACTAAGAAATATGAATAGATCTAAAACAGTGAGAAAAAGCTATTCAGATAAAAGTCTTTTTAGGTCATCTTAATGTAAAAATCCCCCAATAAACTACATACTATATATGAAGCATTCCCTGGTGGACTGGAGAATATACCTGTATTCCATCAGGGCATCTAATGTAATGAAACAAGACTGTTGGAGTAGCCTAACAATAGCTGTGGTTAGTTTTACTGAGTGTCTTTTATGCTGCGAGCCCCCAGAGACTGACTTCTCAGCTCCTTAATCAATCTGGTTTAGAATGGACAGGGCCATGCTTAACAACTGGTCACCAACATGCAGTATCGTCTCATTTAGGACCACCTACAGATATTATTCCCGCAATACAATCCAACTCCAGGCTGGACAGATGGTTAACAGCATGTTCAGTTAAGGGAAAAACAGATTGGTGCAGTGGGAAACAAGCATATTTTTTCAGTTACAGTAATTCGAGCCGTGTTGCTCTGCGATTGACTGTTTTCGAATTGATGCATGCTCATTGGGGAGAAAGAGGCACCGGTGACGGGAATGACATGATGGTAGTTGAGTTGCAGATCATATTCTGTGGCTGTCATGGATATGTGCGTGGCTTGTCTGGCTGCTGACATAGATTGAGTGCTCCCACCGTAGATGGACACTGAGCCAGACATAAGGCCACTGATGGCTGACATGTGTCTGATGATTGGAGCCGCTACATCAGAATTATTGATACATCCTACTTAGAGGGCTTTCTTTCTTTTTTATTTTATTTTTTTTAAGGAGTGCTGATGTTCTGTGCATATTTAAACACTGAAACCACTGTAATATTGTTTAAATGAAACTCTGGAATGCCTGAAGATTATTTCATATTGCAAGGTATATACTTACTATCTGTCCCCCTTACATGTATATGCAAGTTTAAATAACACACTTAATACAAATCCTATTTCTTGTACAGCAGTAACTCAATCTAGGCATGTGTATTTGTCCACACACAGCAAATCCAATTAAATGTGTTAACAAACAAGTAAAGATCCACTGCTGCCTGCTCAATAATACCAAACTCAAGCACAGCATGCAAATGTGAAACTGTCTAGCTTAAGCATAGCCACTCAATATCATGCATATTGAGCTGGTCCAGCATCATAAGCAACAGGTCAATAGATGATGTGGATAGTGATGCTGTTTCTCGGCTGAACCACTTTCCCCATAGACAAAACGTTGTCTCCAGTGAGTCCGCTTGTCTCCACCACCATGCAGCTCTCCATCACCCAGCATTTTGCCCTCAAGTCCCACGAGCAGCTGATCAATAAAAGACATAGTAGCTGTGTTCACCTCTGAGGTTACAGGTCAGTGTTCCATCCATGTCTTTAAGCAGCATCATTGATGGAGGTTATGTCACAGCCATAACTCTGAGGTATAGGCTGTAATAATGAGTTACAACCCATCCTAAAATAAATAAATATTTTTTAAAAAATACAGTTTTAAAAATAAGCATAATGTGATGAATGTGGAGACTGATACGTGACACTTTTTGCTACAAGGAGCTCTCGTTGACTAGGAGGCAGCTGTTTGTGCAGTTTTGTCCGTGTTCTAATTGTCAATGTGTATGTCCTCTGTCGGTGACAGGTAAGAGCAAGCGCCATTGCTCAGGATGCTGATCAGAATTACGACTATGCCTCCAACAGTGTGATCCTGCATTTGGACGTAGGTGATGAGGTGTGTGTGCAGCTGGACGGAGGGAAGGTCCACGGAGGAAACACAAATAAGTACAGCACCTTCTCCGGCTTCCTCATCTACCCAGACTGAATTTAATCCCCGCAGAGTGCGAACAATAAAAAAAATAAAACAAAACACCAACATACATATAGACACACTGACACTTACACAGACATATACATATGCAAATTAATGCACAAACACAGAAATGCAGTGCACACACAAAAATATGCACATAGATGAATACAAGCAAGCACACACACACTCACACATATCTGCATAAAGACATTTTGAAATTGCAGCTTACAACAAAGGAATAAATGAAAATCAGAGATAAATGGAATAAGGTCAATCTGTGCCAATAGTCATTTATTGGTGCCCTTTGAATACAAATATGAATTTCAGAATATGTACAATATAGGTGCAAATTCAAATTCTACATTGTGGCTCTAAAATATCTAAAGAATTGTAATGTATTGTATATTAAATGATATTGTGCAAACTAGAATAAATGAAAGACCATAAGTCTGGCTGTCATGCTGCAATGATGGTGTTAAGGGTGCCATTAATTAACAAAGCTGAGACAAATGTGTTGCAATCTTTACCTGCACAGTATTTATTTACACATTTCTGCTCCGTTTTCCAACAATCTGTTTGAATGGCCTGCATACATTTTGCAACTCATCATTGTAAAATACTTTCCTCTAAGCTTCAAAGTGAATTACACCAATTGAAATGAATTAAATCCCTGTTGTGATTCAGCGAGCATTGGGACGATACTGATTAAAGCGAGGCCATTTGAATAAACAGATGTTTGACTCCTCTCTTCTCTTTGATTATGGCACCGAATGTCACTTGGCAGGACAAAACAAAGCATCTGAACATTGCAAGGAAACATATCGCAATGCATTTCATCGATGGCACTTTTGTGTACTGAAATTTTAATTGCCAAGTGCATTATATTGTGTGTGTTTGAGAGCACGTGCGTGTATGTGAGTAAGTGGGCATGTTAATATGTGTGAGTGGATATATAAATCATGTAAGATACTGGGGAGGTGAAACATTGACAAGTCCAGTGTTTTATTTTCATTAAATGTTGTACATTTCACACCTTACTAGAATTACACTGCCATGTCTGAGATACCTTGTCAAAGAATCACCATATGTAAAAGAGTCATTTTGGGATGGGCTATGAAATACATTGAAACGTTTGAGTTGACAGTTGCTATTAAAAATATCTATACCTACACTTTCTGTGTTCTTGCATGTTGTTTTGGCATGGTGAAGGTCAGTGCTAAATATAGGCACCTACACTCATAAACACGCACACGACCTTTTTATTTTTATTTGAATTGACCAGCTGGACTGACTTGAATTGAGTAGATGACATGACTCCGTGGACATATAGTCAAAATCGAAACAGCAGCCTGCTTCATTGTGGATTTCCAATATATGTTAAGATACTAAGACACAAACAAATATTTGACAATATTGACCTCAGCTTATAAAAGGCTCCACTACATGCAGGTAATGTATACATTTAAATGTAGAATCAGCTGTGCAAACAATCCAAACTGGTCTTGACAATTATCTATTATGCTTTTGACACAAAGCTCACCATTAACGAAAATATACAACTGTTTTCTTTGCAAATATTGGCTGAAATCTGAATTTACTTCTTATAGCTCAGTGATTTTATGGATGTCATACTCGGCTCTTTTGTTCTCTCTTTCCCTTCCTCCCTCCAAATCTCACTCTCTCACACAGACACTCTGTTCCTCACCTAACCCAAACCTTAACCTTTAAGTGTAAAACTTAATTATTTACATTTTGGACACTAGATTTTTGTCCCTGTAAGGAAGATAATAATTTTATTATGCAAACAATATTTGAGCCCATGCAAAATAAGCAATGCCAGTCCCACACACTTATACCCTTTGGTCTCTTTATGTGAGACTATCATGAAATATCAGGACACATTATTTATAATGAAGGTACAATGCTATTGTAAACATGTTTACCAAATTCCCTCACTCATTCACCTCAAATATTTGATAAATCAAACTCACGGTTATTTTCATTACTGTTTATATTCTCAACCCAAGAAAAAAACCATTGAAACCCATCGAAATTTCCTAAAGCCTAAAGACGCATCATTTCATGTCTTATTTTTGTCCAGCAGCAATGCACGCTCAAATTTGAAAAGCTGGAGCTAGTGCATTTTTGCCTCAGAAATTTTTCGAGTGATTAGTTTTGGAATTTTCTGTCTATTGATTGAAAGACTGAAAATCTCAGCCCTGGTGTTTTTTCTTACCTACAAGCACCAAAATCATATTAAAAAGAATATGCGATTTCTTTTTAATCACATAAAGAATTAAAGTAATTGGAATTCCAGGGCTTTTTTTTTTAAAGTTATCTAAGTGGATCAGTAGCTTTTAATTTCACCACAAAAATCTGTGCAAACTACTAACCACCTTTATGTTTATTAATAATCAATAAAGTCTGATATTACACATGAAATGATCAAGATTTAAAAAGGTGGGCAATATTTCAGATGATGCATAATTATTGGTGCATTGCACAAAATGTTTTTAAAGTTCATAAGAAGGCCCAAATGTGATGTAAAAATAAAGTTTGCACACAAATTCCCAAATCTTGCTTTCTGTGAATAATTTCCCCACATTCAGGACCAGTAGTTTTTTTTAGAGTAGGCACTTCATCACTTTTTAAACCAGTAAGAAAGAGACATCATCTCCACGTTGAAGAGAACGCATCTTGATTTTTCCTTAGATCACTGGCTGAAAGTGAAGTATCTAATTACAGTAGAGAGCTGAAGACAGTCTAGACGTAACGGATTCGGTGAATCTGTTGCTCCTGAGCAGAAAAAGGAGGATGTAGCCGCACCGCGCCTGGGCCCAGCCCCCGGCTCTCTCTCCTGGCAGATTCCAGTTGAAAGTTAATTGGATGGGGAGAGGTCTGAGACAGGCTGTGCTGAGGCCCATTAGTGATTCCCCTGTCGAATGCAGAGCCACGAGGATCACAGACTCACAAATAGGAGGATTAAAATAATCAATAGCCTTGACTTCCATCAACCACACACATACACACACACCGAGTAATTAGTGGACAACCTATTCAGCACTGGACTATGACACCCTCCTGAACCTTACCCCACACACACGAGCTCCACACTCCAATAGCTGTAGTGCCTAATGAGGGGAAATAGTTGTGGCTGCTTGTGAGGAAAGTGAAGAAAAGGTCAGGAAGCCACCAAACAGCCTTCTACTGCTCATGTCTGTGCTTTGTCATTTCCTCATTTCTCTGAAAATTTACAGCATAGCCAGAAGAAATATAAAAAACAAAACTTTTAATGTTTCTAAACAGCTGCTGCAAAAAGATGAGATCCTACATTAGAAACTAGTGTCACCGGAAACACAAACTCCTGTACAATAATTCTAATTTGGCTCAAGTCAGCAAAAAGGGCTTTTGAAGGCATGTCTTTGATATAAACCGTAAATTCTGACAGTCAACCAATGCAAGTGTAGTTGTTTACACACTTAAGAAGTGAAAGATCACTGGTTCGATTCTGGGAGGATACAAAAATCCCTTGGGGATTGCACCAGGAAGGGCATCTGGTGTAAAAATCAAAATCGAATGTGTGCAGCTATACGCTGTGGTGACCCCATGTGAATAAGGGAGCAGAATAGAGTAGCTTTCTGCACTGAAGGCTCAAGCAAGACAGATATCAGCAGTAATACTGCCCTCTTGTGTCAGCAGAAACCCCCCCCACAAATAAAGAAAATCAAAATATCTTTCACTGTATCATACTAAATCAAACAAAACAACCACATGGGTTCTCAGAAAACATTTATTTAAATGCAGCAACAAAATCTGTTTGAATTCTAAACACAGAAAACTTTTTTTCTGCCTTAGTATGGCTTTAAATACACTGGTTTACCGTACAGTCAGAAACACTTTTATTCAGCCGTAGCAAGTCTTAGCCAATGACACAGCAGGTTGGTGACAGTATATGTATTTTAAAGGTCTTATCTAAAAAATGTATAATAATCAGAAGTTATTGCATAATGATTTATGTTTTCTTACATGATGAAATGCTGCTGCAGGTAATATAAACCCAAATGAATAAAAGTTGGTCACACAGGTGAAAAGGCCTGGAAGCAAAACCTGGATCTTTTGTGAGGAATGTAAAGGCACTTCTTAAATTAAAGATGGAGTAATAACTCATGGAAAGAAGCTAAATGGAAAAAGGGGGTACATGAAAAAAAAGAAAAAAAAGAAAAAAGTGGGTTGCTCTTCGTCTTCACCCGCTCATAACCATTCTGACCAGTTCTGTAAAGGAGAAATAAAAGAGAAGTGTGAGTTTCATGGTATCAGTTTTTATAGAGACCCCCTCCAACTACAGCATGTGGAGGTAATGCCCCCTCCTCATCCGGCTTTGCTGAGCCTGGGTGGGAGATGCTGCATTTGGAGGCAGATCTCTCCACATTCTGCTCGCCCAGAGCAAAAGAAGGGTTGAAGAGGGGGGGATGAGAGAAAGAGGTGAAATCACCTCAACCTCCTATTGAGCCAAAGCAACTGGCATTCTAAGATCCAAAAAGAGCTGGTTAGAAAAGCCATCCTCGTTGTATGCTTTCCTCTAGCTGAGAAGAAGAGAAAAGCGAAGGAGGTCAAGGGAGCTACAGTCCAGTTGAGAGACGGCCAGCTACAAATTCAGTTTCCAGTAATACAGAGGAAAGAAACAGGAGCGACTCATTGCGATTCTCTTGTTAGTAGAAAAAGGGACTGGTCCACTCTCCCAAAGCTGGTGACTATACCATCTAAAAATGTAAAACATGACTATCTGAAAAGGTACATCTTATATGTGTGTTGCATCTGTGAAAAGACCAGTACCTCTGACACCAGTATAGTAAAGGCCTGTTTAATAGCACCAGTGACATGCAAACGAGATTAGAAGAGCTGCATCATAACCACACCACCACACCAGTCAGTTCGAATGCCTTCGCTTCATGGCCACCGGGCTTTTCCTGAATGAGACCAGTCTCTTCCCTGTGTGTCCACCATATCCCCATAAATATAGGGGGGAGTCATAGACACATGCAGAGGGCCATGCTGCAGGCCAGGGGCCAAGACAGAGGGCTGCAGGAGAGAGAGGGACAGAAGAGCAGGAGGCTACACATGGGTCAGAGCCTCAAGTAGAAGCGAGGAAGACCACCAGGCTTTCCCACATAAATCTATGGGTCAAATCTACTTAGCAACAGTGCATTGTCCCAATTTACCAATACAAACAGCGCAACTAAAGCTGATTAGCGTTAGGATGGCCTAATGCAGCTGGATTATCTGGAAACTAAAAGCAGGAAAGCCTGGAGGTGCTATCCAATGGTATACAATGCCCGTACCGGCCCTCAGCCTGACATGATGTGACGAACAAACGCTGTGGAAGAAGAACATTAACACACTGTCAGACGCTGACATTTAAACAAAGCCTCTTACAGAAGTCCATTAAACAGAAGAGGTAAGAACAGGTATTAGAAGACGCCAACATGAATGATACGGAGCCCCCTGAAGGGTCACAGGAAGGAATTTTGCAGGGTTACGTTTACGCTGAAGCACAGGAACGTTTGCATTCCTTCAGATCCATATGAACACTTGATATGTTTAATAGCACATTTATGTCTATGTGACACTTTACTTTTACCCCTTTCAAAAGGCTCAGTGAAATGGACGCCAAACTCACACATACATAACTTCAAGCTACATTCAATTGACTTTTCAGAAAATGCACAATAACTGAAGTCAGCATAGCCTACACACAATGTCATGCATGAATTTTGAGATGAGCTGAGAAGATGACATCCTGTTGCATTAGCTTAATTGTAGCCAGCATCCCATCTTGACCTTTTATATCATCAGCTCTCACCTTCGTAATTGATGCACCCATTTGCATCTTCGTGTCCTGCCAAGAGCGTCTCTACTTCCTCCTCTGTCATTTTCTCACCTGATAAATGGAACATAACAGAAGTAATTTAAAACTTACAAATTAAAATGTTGGAAAGATAAAAATACATTTGCAATTCCCTGGATATCAATTTGTATACCAATTTCAGGAACAATACGCTTCTGGAACTTGAAATCAATGTAAGTAGTGTGATCCCAACAGAGTCCAACATTTCCATTTGAATAGCTATTAAGAAATGATAACAATATAGCTTGCCTAACGTGGTGAGGACATGACGTAGTTCTGCTCCCATTACTGTGCCGTTGCCCTCCTTGTCAAAGACACGGAGTCCCTCCACGAAATCCTCCATTGTCCCCTGATCTTTATTCTTAGCAATGGCCTGGAACATGGGCAGGAACTGCTCAAAGTCGAGCATTTTGGTGTTCATCTCTGCAAAAAAGGAAAAATAAATAAGGCAGGCCTGTGTCAGAGAAGATTCCCTTTTGTCACTGCTGTATGTAACACCCAGTACGTTCAATCTTGTTCCCTCACCCTCAGCCTTGGGGTTGCCCAGGACTTTGAGCACCTCGGCGTTAACCGGATTTTGCCCCAGGGCCCGCATGACATCCCCACACTGGCTGTAGCTGATCTTCCCATCTCCTGTCCTGTCGAACAGCAGGAATGCCTCCTTAAACTCTGCAGGACACACAGACACGTGATAAATTAAAGTATGAACATGAATTATTCAAGACGAGATGTTCATGAGTATGAGCACAAATGATAAAGAGATAGGAAATGAACTGGAAATGAAAGCGGAAAAGCAACGGATTGGAAAAGAACATGAGAACAAGCAGACTAAAGAAAGATCCTGATTAAGACTAAATTGTAAACTTACAAGTTATCTGGCAAAACAGACAGGATGCAAAGCACCAAACTGACAAACCTGCCCAGCTTTTGCATGACACTCAACGCATGAAAATGTTAGCCAGTCTCGCTAAGATAACTGATCATTTTGCGAAAACTTACACTTTACACAAATGAATCTTTGGTAAAGTGTGGTGCAAAGTTCGAAAAAAAACAAACAAACAAACAACAAAAAACCAAAACACTATCTGCACACCATCTGATGATACTGCAACCATCACTTCCTCAAAAACTCTTTACTACAGTTACAGTCGATTTACTGCAGTTAATGCCTGCATTTTAAGGGTTTGTGCATTTCCCACCTAAACTATTTCATAAGTTGTGTTCATTCTTAAACAAAGGTTAAAAAGACTCAAACCTGTATTAATACAAGGCATCAAAAGCAGGCAAATCTCTCTAACAGGCAGTGACGTGCTTAGTAATTTTACTAGAAAACAAATGCAACAAAAACTCAATTCAGCCAACCGCTGCAAAAATGTTAATCAAATAACAGTTTCAGTTAAGCTTCATGCTGATTTGGTATCACCTCTAACAACCTCTAGTAACTTTTGGACACCCTTTTAGCTTTGATCAGACACAAAAGGCCATCTAGCACAATAGTCTTGGAGGTAGCTTTTGGAACATTTTCTTGCCAATGATCGGAGGAGCTTCATTTAACCCCATCACTGTTTGGCAACTCCACATATTAATATTGTATACTACTAATGAATAGTTAATAAACCTCTGAGGCACCTAAACCTTCTTAAGCCTTTATATTAAAAAGTATTGAGCATCTTTGTTGCTGCTCAAGTGGAGTCAGCTTTATCAACTGTCAATGATCTAAAATCAGCCATTCTACAGTGTCAAACAGTGAAATAAATGCTTGCCTAAGCTCCAGCAATCAGGGAGACACGGAGCATGATTACACAACATCCGGGCAGCAGGCAGTTCCTAATGTAATAGAAAAAAAATAGTCCCCCCCCCAAAAAAAACAAAACAAAAAAAAAAGGCGTAGGCACTGTTGTGGAGTTTTTTTTCCTGTTCTGAGGAATGTCTCTCTTCCTTTCTCGCCTGCGAGCACTTTTCCCAGCACCATATTTGGTTATTAGAGGAGTGGAGAGAAGGAGGAGGAGAGTGAGAGTCGCTCTGGCCTATTATGTCAGCTATGATTAAACAAACCAGCCCTAGGACAAAACCCATCCACCACTTTATCCAGCACCAAAAATGGGCAGAGTGGAGATGAGCTATTTGGAAGATAGCAGGCAAAGTTTATGGTACACTGACAAAAGCGGGAAAGCCTGCGCTCTAACAGAACAAGACTTGTGAGAGCAAATATGGACTCTGGCCATGATTGGCTTTTCAAAACTTCTTTCAAAATAAAATAAACCAAAACAAAACTGCAACACACATCAAGGCCGGTGAGTAGTACAACATTATGTGCAACTATGGCTGACTTTGACGTACCAAACACCAGTGCAAAGCGGCTATCGTACACATTTACGACAGACTTGGCTCCACAACCGACATGCAGATCACACCCTAAAACACTCCGAGATGGCCATCAGTTTAGTGTAAGGCGTCCCCTTTACAATGACTTACCATGAATCTGATCCAGGTTAAATTCAATCTGGAAAAGGACAAGCAGTTGCAAGTGGAAAAAAGTGATGAAACAGTACGAAAATATAAAAAAGGAGAAACAGAAGGAAAACTTAGGTCTAAGGCCACGACTGCTACTGCTGCTGTGGCGGACGGAGGACTTAGAGCAGGATGATAGTGGAGGTACAGGGCAAAGTGTCATCTGGAAAAAGCACGAGTGAAAGAACACCAAACAGGAGAAATACGATGGACATGCCACAACACAAAAGCAAGACTCACCGAGGATTTGATCTTCTGAGAAGTCAGACTGTTTAAAAAGAAATTAGGCTACATGAAAATGGTTCCTTAAAGCTGTGCAAAGCTCGCTCGCGTTTACATCAAAGGATCTGTGAAATACTTTACAGTTATTTAGATTGCCTGAACTTGCAGATAACATTTCCCACCGTTACCACATTCACTAATGCTTAACCTAAACCCAGTCATTACATTAGTCGACAAGTCGTATAATTGTTAACTTTATCCGCCATTCAAGCTAGTGCTAGCTTATCTAAAGTTGTACTTCCGCTTGCGCCCAGCGGTCCAATTCGGATATTCAAGTTCATCTTAACATCTCTGCAAAGTTCGGCCATTTTCTTAAAAGACTGAAAATAATACCTAACTGCATAACAACTGCGGTAATGCTAAGATGTGAATGAGGAGAAAAAACCCACCATGGCTGTGTCGGCTAAGGTGTGTCCGAGACGACGGCAAACCAAAGAATGTGACGGGTCGAGTGGAAGGTGGGGTGAGAAAAACCAAGCAGGCGTACGTCATCACGCACAGGACGCAGGAACTGACGTCTCGGCAGCTGCCGCGCTCCATATATAGAAACAAAGCTGAAGGTATGGTATGTGATTTACAATACATGGATATGGAGCCTTAGAACGTCTTTAAACCATTCGTTTTATGATTAAGGTGACAAGTAAATGGAATAAACGGCTTAGGCCTTAAACCTGATTTTAGGCTAAAAGTGGATTATGATGGTCGGCCTGTCCTTTCCTTTATGGTTATGGTAACGTTATTCACAAATGTCCATTAATTAAAATATAGATTAAAAAAAATGTTTTCACATTGGGAAGAATGATGCTATTGTGATGATGTAATGATGTAATGATGTCTGCTGCTGGGTTTGCAGGCTGGGTTTAAGCCACATTTTCTTCAAGCCATTTTGTGGCAGGCCCTCTGTCCCGCATGCACTGTAAAGTTGGACAAACCTTGTTTCAGCTATCTACTCTGCAAATTTTTACAGGATCAACATTTTGCATGATCATAGAATTGGAAAGATTCTGAATTTTTGACTGAGATTAAACTTAAAGGAGTTAATCATTTAAGTCGATCATTATGAGCCACTAGACCCCCTTTAAAAGAAATTATTTTAAAGATGTTATATAACAAAAAACACTTGCGTGATTGAGCTAAGGGACCTGCATTAGTGTTGTGGGTGTCTGGCCATCCAGGAAAGATGGATTTTTTGAGTATAGTGAGATCATGGACTGATGTCATATCACTTTATAGGCCAAAGACCTTTTTTTATTTCCTAGATGGCGGCCCGGCTTCTTGTCATGTCTGTGAAGTGGGTAACTTAACATGGCCCACATATCCTCACCAGCTAAATGGGACAGTCTCACTCTATAAAACAGTGCATGCAGTGGCAACACTTAAAGCATATGAGGATGGCAGCAAAAGCTGGGGCACAAACCAAGCTAAGCTATATTACTGCACATATAAATACATTTTTTAAATTAAGAATGATTGCGTATTCCTGCTTTTAACCTTTTAACATTACAAGCCCACATGATTTTGACTCGTAAAGTTCAAACGTTTTTAACAAGTGGTCAAGGTTAACTAAATTCCTATATCCACTGAGGTTTTTATATCAGCTCGCCCCTGAAAGGACTAAAATCCCCATAAAGCAATGACATTCAAAAGTATTCAAACATCCTGCTGCAATACTGGTTTATATTTGTTTAACAGATACAAACCCTTTTAACATTAATCTTGTAATGCCAGAAGGACACAACTGGTGGCTGGGTATTTTACAGCTGACAGTTAAAGTGTAGTGTTAAACACACACTGCAGCTGGTATACACTCACTGGCCGCTTTATTTGATACATCTCACAAGTCCTGGGTTAGACCCTCCTTTTTCTTCAGAGCAGCCTTAATTCTTTGTGACATAAATTCAGAAATGTGCTGGAAACATTCCTCATTTTGACACGTCAGCAGGCATTTGCTGGAAATTTATCAGCTTCACATCCATGATGCAAATTTTTCATTTCGCTACTTACCAAAGGTACTCTGTTAGAATGATATCTGGTGACAGTGGAGGCCATTTGATTGCAGTAAACTTACTGCCATGTCATGTCATCACTGTCTGAGATGTTCTGAGCTTTGTGATATAGTGTGTTATTCTGTTGGAATCAGCCATCAGAAGATGGATACCCTAAATAAAGGGATGATCATCTGTAATACTCAGGTAGGCTGTGGGATCCAGATTGCCAAGAAAATATCCCCCACACCATTATACCACCACCAGCAGCCTGAACTGTTGCTACAAAGCAGGACGGATCAGTGCTTTCACGTTATTCTGACCCTTACTGTTCAAATGTTGAGGCAGAAATCAAGACTCATCATACCAGGTAAAGTTTTTCCAATCTTGTGTTATCCAATGTTGGTGAACCTGTGTGAATGGTAACCTCAGTTCCCTGTTCTTCTCTGGTAGGAGTGGCCCTCGGTGCGGTCTTCTGCTGCTGTGGTGATCTACGTCAGGGTTCCATAGCTTTTGCATTCAGAGATGCTGTTCTACGTGCCTCGGTTGTAACAAAGGTTTGGGTAACAACCAGTCTTGCCGTCCTATTGCCTCAAAGCACATTAAAAGTCTATATACTAATACTAATCACCTTTCTTCCCCATTCTGATGCTCGGTTTGAAATTCAGCAGGTTGTGCTGACGATGTCTGTAAGCCTAAATGCCTTTAGTTGCTGCCATGTGCTTGCTGATTACACATTAGCAAATAATAAATCAATAAAGTGCTCAGTGAGTGTATGTCACTGTGCCAGAATAGTGGATGCAGATAATTGTGAACAATGAAATTAATGCAAAGTAAAATAATGTCACTTTCTAAATGATCTCATGATCTTTTGACAGAAGAACTTATTGCCTCATTTAACTTTTGAGGGTAAGCTAAGAAGTAAATGTTTAAAGATCTTTGGATACAATAACTGCAAAACATCAGAGAAGTATGAGAAGGTCTATTCTTTTGTTTTAATCTCATTACTTTATCTAGAAAGAAAATAAGAGTTTGCTCACTTTGAATTTCAGTGGTGTTAACTTTCTTTTTGTAGAAATCACTCTTGTGTGGGTGTTGAGATACAGGCAACGAATTTGAATTATCCTTCTGATGACAGAAATAGCACATGCGACAGGAAACTGTCTCTAAGGGGGCCACTCACTGACTGACAACCAGTGCTGCTTTTACTGTCCCATTTCTTTGATTAGCTTAGATTCTCTCTTGGTCTTTTTAATTAGCTGCACAATTAAAAGAAGCTACTTTGCAAATAATTAGAGATATTATTTGGAATAAATTATAAATTATAAATCATAAGAGACCACTATTATGTATCTTTCACTGAGCTTTAATCTGTTTTCTAAGAGGCATTAATGACATACCGGGTGTAAAACTAGACTGGCTAGATACAACTGCCATTGCTATAGTCATACTTTATGAATGCCCCACATAAGCTCTGTTACAAAAATATGTACTGCAGATGACCCACTCACCTCCAAAGTACTGGGATCAAACGGTGAATCAGAGGGACGGAGCATCCTAGGCTTTTGCTCCGGTTTTGGAGTTGCAGGAGCTGAAGGCATGCAGGGATACGGAGGACCGAGTCTGGGTTGGGTCACTGATGAGGGAGACTTCTTAATGGAGGGTTCTCTTTTTGGAGACATTCCTGATGTCCTGGTAGAGTTACACTCAGTGTCAGATCTCTGCACTAGCAGCCAGTATGGTGCTGAGAGAAAAAATTTCAAGCTATGAAGTAAGTTGGGTGTATCCTGTCGAGGAGAGGGGGGAGGAGATCAGATTTATGATGCTGATGTTGCTCAGGGACTGGCAGGTGGATGAGGCAGAGGTGAATTAGTGAAGCAAAGCGTAGGAGGAGTGGAGATGAAAGTGAGGGTGTAAAATAAAGAAGGGCCAAATATAGAAATCACCATCCTCCTCTGACTTCATTTATTTGGGTCAGAAGAGTGTGTGTGTGAGAGAGGGAGAGAAGAGAGAGAGGATTGGGTGCTAGTTTATGCTATAAATGCCTAGAAACAGATACAAAGCATTAAAAAGCTTACATTTCCTGAACCAAGCGTCTAGAATATGCATAGTTCAGTGAATTCTGACAAGTGCATAAGGTACTATGAATAGTCATTGATTGGGCTGTAGGGGTACTGAAGTATCTCCCAGACAGGCTGTACGCCAGACAGATCACCAGTCTATCACGGGTCCAGCACAGGAAGACACACACATTCACAGCCACAGCATTGTCTTTGGATTCTGGAGTTCCTGCAGGAAATTCACGCAGGTACAGCGAGAAGATGTAAACTTTACAAAGAAAGGCCCAGCTGGCAGGTCACCTTCTGGCTGTATCACTGTACCGCTGTGCTGCCCGAGATTGTAACAGTCATTCTAATTTTATGTTACGGATCACTCGAGGTTGCTAAATTTATTCTATCTTTTTATTTTAATATACATTTGGGGTTAATTCACAATAATATTCACTTAGTTGTATCTATTTTAAAGTGTAAATACCTTGTCTCGTGTCCAAAAACAGTTGTAGATTTTCTAGTGCAGACTCTGCCTATAAAATAACATTAAAGAATATCTAAAAGCACTCCTAAATCAAACATGCAACATACAACTTGCTTCCCCTTGTGACAAAGAATCAGCTAGAAGTAGCTTTATTTTTACATTCTGATGTTGTGGTTGTAACTCCTATAATATTACATGCACTACTGTATGTGTAAGCCTCTATAGTAAAGTGTTATAGCAAGCCATCATCAAACCTCAGACCACCATGGTCCAGTTTGAAATGTGACAATGTTCAGTAGTCAAAACAACCCTTTAATCACAGCTCTGATCATCACACAAGCAGAAATGTTTTAATTTATTTCCTTTGTGTTTTCTGTGTTTTCGTCAATTAATCATCTGCTGATGATTTACTGGTTGAGGCTTATTTTCAGTCAACAGCTTTGTTTTCAGATTAAGTTTTCCCCCCCTAAATAACAAGATATGAGTGTGTTTAGGATCAAAAAGAGATCAGGGGGGAAAAAAGAACAGCAGTATCTGTGGTTTCATTAGTTCAGTTTCTTCTTAAAATGAAACTATTTCATTGTCATTTTAAAAAAATTACGGAAGCTGATTTGAAAAATATTTTAGGATTTGATTTTTGGAACCAACCCCCCAAAATTTTACTTATACAATTAAACCAAATGATTATTATTTGATTCACCACATTTAAGTGCACATTATTCTATAAGTTTTTCCCACAGAATAAAGTTGCATAAAAATGTAAAAGATGTGGCCTTTAATACACTACTATCTATTCAAATTTAAATTTAAATCTTGAGAGAATTAAGAATTTTAGTTGAGAAACAAATAAGTAAACCCGATGTAAACGACCTCCTGCGGCCGCCCTGCAGTACCTTCACGGCCCACCAGTAGAGCGCAATCCATACTTTGGGAATCACTGAACAAACCCATCAGCCGTGAGGCACTCTCAAAATATATCACTAGATGTCACAATTGCACCACAGCACCATACGTACTCGACCCCATTAAACATTTGCCCTTAAATGATGATGAATGAATACAATACATCCGCTCACGCGTTTTAATGGACCTTTATGAGTGAAGTTTTTATAATAAATTATCGAACTTTCAGCTGTCGGTGTCGAAATTTTTTACAACTTCTGGTTTCGCTCATCCAACAGTTTTTGCTCTCCGCTAGTCAGTCACATTTGGGGACAATCCATCGCACGCTCAATGGGCCTTGAAATAATCATTTATGTGTCCAGTGCGTCTAAACAATAGCGACATAAGACCCTTGCTGTGCGCCCAACGGCACTTCTGGTGCTTTATAATAGCCGATCGAACATGCAAAACTAGGGTACGAAGGAACAAAATTATCAGCCTATTATCAAAATAAAACGAAACAAGAGAAAATATATAAATAAGGGAAATATTCAGATTTTTTTAAATTCACATTTTTTTTATATCCTTTAGTTTATTTTTCAGCGTTAATCCTATTAATGCTTTCAGGATGCAGACCATTCACTTGCCAGCTGATTGCTGATGAGTCTGCCGAGCAGATAGCTCAGTGTCAAATAGTTTAAGAAGATTACCAGGGCTTCACGTTTTCCTCATCATTTCCAACAATAATCCACCGCAAGAGGCTAATAACTCTGAGAATACCCTATACGTCTGCTTTGAAATAGATTATCAACCATATATGCTGTAATTAGCAAATTGAAATATTGTCCTTTTGTGTTTTGCAGGTGTCTGTGTATACTTATGAAATTAATTTTCTAAATAAAAAAAACACTACCATCATCGGTTTCTTTATTTTCCACTTTGTGTTGATTGTTGTGAAAGCAGATTCAATTACTTCAACTTAAAGGAAATGTTTCAACAGATCCTCTGAGCTGCCCCAATTGACTAATGAAATTATGGCACTTCTACCTAATGTCATTCAAAGTCCCCCGCCTGCTACAGCAAATCTCCACACCACCTGATTTATTTTTAATGATATTACACCCCTCGGTCGCCTGTGTCATGGTAATAATCGGGGCTGCTCCAGCTGCCTCTAGATCACATTAGCCAGGCTTAATATTGACAGTGCCGGGCCCACTGAACAATGAAGCTATGGGGATAGAGGGAGCTTAGAGGCTGCCTAGCCAGTGGGTATTCTGCAGGAGGTAGTGGAGATGCAGGCCAGGATGCTCCAGTTCCCTATGCCCCGGAGGACTGGCACCATCATTAGGCAGCATCTTCTATAGTCCTGTGGAGATTTAAACCCACCACTACCAAATCCAGACCCCACCCAGGCCCAAGACATCAAAACCATACTGACAGGGAACAATGAAACTAGTGGCAACTTGATTCCCTGCTATTTCTTCACTGGAAGGGGAGACCTGCCAGGACAGCAGCTCAGCAGCTGCACCTTGTAGGTTCCTGCTGTGACTGAGTATTTGGATAAGGTTCAAGGAGAAGCGATCTGCAGGGCTCACCTTATAACATCATAAAATAGGCTGTTAGAAGTTCACCCTAATGGACATACAAACCTTTTTTTATCTAAAAAAGAAGAAGAAGAAGAAGTAGTATAAATAATTACATAATATCATGGCTAATGCATATATATTATTTTGATTTATTAACTGATTTTTCTCTTTTTTTAACCAAATGTATTATAAGAAAAAGAAAAACCTTTTGCATCCAGATCTGATTAGAAAAGTGCTTTTATCCGTTAGACAAATTTATGTTGTAGGCTTGTCTAGTTGCTGTATTTGCATAATGGTCACACTGGGATTTCAGACTAGGCCACTTGTGGGACACTTGCACCTGATCACAGAGACACTATGGCTCTTTGCCAATCACACCTTCGCAGTTGATTCTCCCAATTAAAAAATCACCTGAATTTGTCATCACGTTTATCAGGTTGTTCAATGTCAGTTGAATGTCTGTATACTCAGATTTTATCGTCTATCCTAAATTGTTGTTTGGATCGAAAGGGGATTTTGTATTGGGGGCCCACAGATTACTGCCGTTGATTAGTGGTTGGGTGTAATCCTTTCAGACCCTCTCTCTCTCCAAAACACCCCTGGGATATGCCCATCTCCCAGAGGACCGGCAGCATGGCAGATGGACCCCCCCTCCCCTCCCTTCGGCCCCCTCTAACAGCACAACGAAAAACACTGTTGATGTCCTGGGACGGAGGTTGTAAAGTATCCTGAATATGAAACCACAGGCACCTTTGTTTAATGGCTCTCTCCCCACTTAGTGAGAATTGCCCTCAGGCCCGATTCCCATTCTGTAGGCACATTTCTGCTCGATTGGAATGTTTTCCAAATCCATTAGCCCAAAGGAAGAGGAATAAGCTGCAAACAATCTACTCATATTTTGGAGATGAAATGCTGCCTGATCTTATCTAAATGCCCTTTGTGATCCAGGAGACTCTAATTTATTGGCACCATATGGATATGACAAGGGATTTTCCAGAAAAAAAAAAGGTATCAAGTTGAACATGGAATTATGTTCAGACACAACAGGATAAATAAACCGTACACTTTTCTGTGGAGCATGACTGCACACACACCTTTATTCAGTCTGCCATGCTGAATGTCAGCAGTAGGACGTTCATGTAAATGGGCCGCAGTTGCAAAAGTGTGAAAACTTACAACTGAGCTCTGAGCTCTTTACATTTAGTTTGCACAATTTAATTTGGGAGAAACACTTCATTTAAAGATCTTTCCAGTTTCACCAAAAACAACTGAGCTTAAAAGTCTACAATAAAAAATTCTGAGAAGTCTGCTTTGTAATTGTATTCAGCCACGATGAACAGCAAATGGGAGGAAGACTAAGACGTCTTAACACGCAACATAAAATAACTTGAAATCAGATGCTGCCAGTCGTAGAGAGAAAACTGCATCATACATAGTACAAATGGGCTCAGGACACTAAACTCTGAACAGTGAAGTTGCATCTCTCTCTAGCCTAACCACCCTGTGCCACATCACCCCAACTCCTTAGCATGCCAGCTCCTCTCACAAATCCAAGCTTGCTGCATCTTTTATGCATACAAGGGGGCTCAGCTTTCAGGAGCGAGCCAGGGAGCATGTGTGTGGAGCTTTAATTCCTATTGTATTCGTGCAGTCTTGGTGTGTGTGAGTGTGTCTGTGTTTTAGCAAAAGAGGGAGCGGGAGATAGAGATGAAGAAAAAGACGGAACAAGGACCCATCTGTCAGCACAGTGCACCAATCCCTCCCATTCCACTCGGAGTCCCAGGGGACAAGAGCGCGAGACAACTCACTTGTGGCAGTGGTTTTTTGTAAGGAATGGGGTTGCCCCCATTAATACCAACAACAGCACTTAAAAAGCTAAAGTGGGGCTGGTACTCTTTTAGTCGTGAACATAAACTTGTCTTGGACAGCTCATGCCAAAGCTGACAATGCATTTCTTTTTTTGGCCAATCAATCAAATCAAAGCATACAGTAAAATCTGATTTATGTTCACAAAATCTTCATTATTAAAATGCATCTCGTTGAAAAACAGTACGTCAGTTCAGTAGACTGTGTAACTTTACTTGTCTACTTTAACTTTACTTGTAACTTTACTTGTTGCAAAGATAAATATGTAGAACTATCCCAAGTTCAAATCATGCAAACTCATCAAAAGTTGGTTCAGATCATCTGTGTTCACCATGACCTCTTCCGGAAGGTTGGTTTTCTATGTTATTGCTTAAATGGGAGCAGGGCAATTCCCTTTCCGTTAGTCAGTCAGTCATTTGGGAAACCGATGGGGATTGTCGGAGACTGCTAGGCTCCAATTCCCCACGCAGGCTGCAGGTGTGGCGTGGCCATACTCACACTCCTGGGACAGAAGGAGAGTGTATGTATTTGGGGGTGTAGAAGTGCATCCACCAGGGGAGCTTTGGGCACATCATATTAGCCACATACACAAAGGACAAGGCTTATCTTCCTGTCCACATACCTTTATGGCCAGTGCACTGACCAGGAGTGATTAGAGAGGTAGATAAATACTGTTTCAAGCACAAGACATCTACTCGCGAGTGACGCCTGAGCATCCAAGCAACAGATGCCCCCACTCCCCAGTTGCTCCCATATTCAGCCATCTGTTAGCTTGTGTCTAATAAATCGTTTGATAAGTGCCTGTTTTCAAGTGCTTCTTGTCGATTAATCGCGTGATTATATCTTTTCCCCCGGAAATACTGCTCTCAAAAACAAGGAAACTTCACCGGATAGTCGAAAAGGTTCAGTCACGAGCACAGCTGTGCGCAATCGCGCGCACAATTGGGATCAATGCGGGGGCACGTGCGACTCGCGAGACCCCGTCTGTCAGTGGCCGGTCGTAACAATAGACCCCCACTGAGCTGCGGCTCGCCACGCACGACGACTGGCGGGCGTTTCTCGTGCTTTGGCATTTGTAGTTAAAAGTGTGCTAAATGACCAATATTTACATAAGATTTGTGAAACCTAATAAAAGATCACGTGGACTTTGATTCAAAGGGTCTACTGAAAAGTTAGGTTGTACGTGTTTAAAGTTTAAACAAAAGACAAACAAACAAACAAAAAACGACATAGAAAGCAAAGCGTAAAAGCAATTAGTCATAAGCCAAATGTATCATTGATAATCTAGTAACTAGATGGTGTAGCTGATTACATTTCCAAATGGATTCTCATAAGCATAGCTGATCTAAATGTGTCTCGATCGCAGGACCAATCGACTCAGTAATCAGATTGCCAACTCCTTGGGGCCAAATATGACGCTAAAAATTGAAGGAAACAATTGAATGAGTGGTTGAACAGCGCACACACCTGCTCTCCGCACACCACGCTGTCAAAATCACTTAAATACGCACACAAGGAAGAGCGTCTCTTAACTCATTGAAGATCAAGCCCACACTGCGTTTAATGAAGTGGAAAATGTATAATCCAACCGACTAATGAAGAGATAGACAATCGATTACGATGGTTAACACACTCACGCAGTAGCAAACAGTCCAGTGAATTTTACGATTTCTGTGTTTTCAGATTTGAGGGCAACAACAAGAGATCTTCATTCAAGTCTGATCTGATTGGAAATCTAACAGTAAACTCCTGCGTAATACTGAAATCTGTGATGGGAAATTATTGAGTTTATTATTGAGTTTGAGTTATTTTTTCTTCTTTTATTAAAAAATAGCTTTAACATATATTTCAATTTGCGCGCAATCGTGGTACTTGTAGGCCTATAGGGGCATTAATTTTGCAACACAACTTAAAATTAGAAAAAAAAAGTAGGATAAGGCGGGATTAGCAGAAGATTGGAAAAATGATTAGTTTTGTTTTAGACATAAATATATTTTTAGATAGTGGTATAAGCAAAGTCACATTTGGGGAAAGAGTCTTATGAAATCTGACCACTGGAAGGGTGTGTATAGGCTATAAGATGCTAAATAACATTGCATGTGCTCCTTAAACTGCTACCAAGTGTTTTCAAGTTCCTCTTTGTTGGCCGCTGTGCATTTCTGACGTCCTATACACCCATCCTTTCGTAGTTCACGGACTTCATGATTTAAAAAAATTATGCATGTACCCTGTCGCACTCTCTCGCTCGCTGCACATTTGCCAAAACTTCTGGTCACGAGCACGCCACGCGCGTTTGGATAAGTTGACGGTGGGTGGGGCGGCAGAGGGAGGGACTTGCCCGGTTAAAGGCAAAAAGAATATCAGCCAGATCGTGTCATTTGGAGATGAAAGTTCCAAGCGTACTCATGGCCATCTGAGGGAGCAGAAGATTAAGGGACACTGGCCGGTGCGCGAAGAAAGAAACACAGCAGTTGTGGACTTATCACTCTTTTATTAGTCTGTTTAACATTTAAAAATCTGTTGTGAACGAAGCGAAAACGGATCCCAAACAGGTGAGTTGACATTTTATGTCCAAGTCTTGCGAAAGAAATAGAAAAAAACCCACATTGGTCACATTAGAGCTAATAAATTTAACACATGCAATTTTTGCAGAAAAAAACTCTTAAGCTTATTTACAGCTGTGAAAACCTTTCATATCACCCAAGCATCATCCTATTATTTACAGTTCTATCTTTTTTATGTTCAGTGGGATGTACAGTAAAGACAGAATTACGAGCCCAAAGTTCACTCTACAAGTTACTTTAAATTGTCTCACAAAGTAGGACTGTTTTGCACAACAATAACAAATATTCTTCGTTTCACTTAACATTAAAGTACAAAATAGCATTTAAAATATGATTTTGGGGTGATATAGATTGCTCTGCAAAAAGTATAATAATAATAATAATAATAATAATGAAGGTATTCTAACAGAGAAATGTGTGTATGTGTGTGTGTGTGTGTTGGGGGGTTGCATGTTTGTTGATTTGTATGTTGCCTGTTTAATCTTTGAGCTTTATATACTGAGTAAATCCCGTGGTGTCCCAGATTGACAGCGTCTCTGAAAGACTGGAGAATAACAGCAGGGAACCACTCATCCATCTCACTCTGAAAACAGCCATTTATTCATTAATATCCAAATTTCACAGTGATATTGATTTTAAATAATTACTGGATTTATTTCAGAACTGTTATGCGACAGAGGTGCTTGCACTTCATATAAGTGTCCATACTGCCCTGCTGAAATGAGAGCACTCTCAGTCAGTGTGTGCTTCTTCTGGTACCCATCAGTTATAAATAATAATACAATTTTATCACGTTATGGGGGAATAGCCTCAAGGATTTACATTCACAGACACTGAATCCCAAAGTATTGAATTTGTTGTGTGGGCTCTTTTTCTTTAGATCAAAATGATGACCAAATCATTTGGGAAAAGTGGGGATGTGAGTGAGCTGGTGAGCTCCCTCAGCTGGCTCGATGATGACGGCAGCTCACAGGATGGAGATGAAAGCCCAGAATTGACGGGGGGCAATGGCCTGACTGTAGGGGGCCGCCTCCGCTCCTGCACAGAACTGGGTAGTGAGGATATGGAGGAAGAGGAGGAAGAGGAAGAGGACGAAGAGGATGGACCAAATGGAGAAAATGCTCCCAAAAGGAGAGGCCCTAAAAAGAAGAAGATGACCAAAGCTAGACAGGAGAGGTTTCGTGCACGGCGATTAAAGGCCAATGCCAGAGAACGTTCTCGTATGCATGGGCTAAATGATGCTCTGGATAATCTGCGCAGAGTGATGCCTTGCTACTCTAAGACACAAAAGCTGTCGAAGATTGAGACTCTGCGGCTGGCCCGCAATTACATCTGGGCTCTATCGGAGGTGCTAGAAAGTGGCCAGTCCCCAGAGAGTCATGGATTTGTGGAGATGCTGTGTAAAGGTTTGTCCCAGCCTACCAGCAACCTTGTGGCTGGCTGCCTGCAGCTGGGACCCAGTCCGATGATTCTTAATAAGCTGGAAGACAAGTGTGGAGGTCCAGGAATGGGTAGTATGGTGGCTGGCCATCCCCTCAGCTACCCATCCCCAGGCCTTCCCAGCCCACCCTACGGCTCCCTCGAGGCATCGCACCTCCTCCAAATGAAAGGGTTCAAGGGGCCTGTATATGACAACCCCTCCCCTAACGAGTGCAGCAGCAGCACTCCTCCATATGATGGGCCCCTCACTCCCCCTCTCAGCATCAGTGGCAACTTTGCCCTGAAGCAGGAGCCATCTCCGCATGAGTCAGAGAGGAACTACACACCCCACCATGCTCACTACCTCTCATCCCACCATTACCCCACGTCCACGACAGGCAGCCTACCAGGGGGGCCTCAGGCCCACCCACTCTTACAGGCTTCTCGCTACGAGTTGCCCCTGGATGTGGCCTTTGACTCCTTTGCTCCCCCTCACCTCATCACCTCTCACATGGGTACCATCTGAAATGTGATAGTACCAGTGAATGAGTGACTGTTATGAATAGCCAGAGTAGAAGCACTGCTCCTGTATAAACTGCTGTAAAAAAGGATGACTGTGGTACTGAGTTTATAGAGAAAAATGTTTGCTTTTATGTTGTCTAGTACTCTGGGAGAGCACTGAATGCTCAGAGAGAAGACTCATCACCTCAACTCAATCTACCTGAAACATGCACCCATAACATTTATTATTGTATTTATTTCACTTTTGTTTATATGTTAATCTTCTTTCGAACACATTGCTCCGTCAGTTTTTAAAGAGTTGAAGTAAAAATTAGTTTACCAAATCAGATGTCCTTGCTGAAGCATTATTCAGATGCTTATGTTTGAACAAATACTTTATTATTTACACGTCTACGTATAAAAAGAAATTGATCAAAAAGTCACCCATTGTGCACTGAGGCCTACAGCCAGTTTCCTTCTGAATTTAAGAAAAGCAATGCATTTATTTATACCTGTATTTAATATTTATTTTGATAATGTCTTGTCTGTTTTATATTTTTCTCAGCACAGTTTCTGTTTCACTGTCTTGGGTTGATGCCAGCCACTGGTAGCTGTACTGTATTTAATTTATTTATTTTAAGTCTTTCAGGTACTTGTTCATTTGGTGTCACAATTTTTGTCATACTGTACTGTTAATATTTTGCTGTTTCGCACTTAATTAAATAAATATTCTTATATTATATGCTATTTCCATAGTAACACGTGTGCCATGTCTTTTTGTGATGTTATGCTGTCATCCATTTCTTACATTTTAGTTTAACAGAAAGACAAACGCATGCACTAACTGGCTGTAAACACAAGCTTGGTACAGTGATGTTTTCATTAATTTAGATTCCTTTTTGCATTTTAGTATTACACTTATATTATGAAGCACAGTAGATAATACAGAGATGACTCTTTTTGCTAAGCCCTCACATCAGAAGACAAATTATTTCCATCAGCTCGATTACAATTTCAGTTAAATTACAAGTTCCGGTTTTAAAAAAATAAATAAATGTGAGTCAGCGACAGCTGTTACATCACTCTCACTAGCTTTGTGCATCGTTTTAGATGCATCATTTTCAGAATATCCCTGTAATCTGGTCACGATTACCAGCAGGTGCAGTATTGGACATTTTTCTGTACTCATAAATGCATTTTTACATGTAAAATAAGTATTACACAAACAACACGAATAGCTAATTAGTATATTTAGATTTTTGTGGCTCTAAATCATTTTACGATAGAAGAGTGTGCCAACTAAAAAAAAAAAAGGGAAATCAGCAAGACTGGATGAAGGAGTACTTTGTGGCTGGGAAATAGAGATCTGTTGCATGATATGAGTGTGTGCATGTGTGTGTGAGAGAGAAAGAGTCTGTGCATGATGTCATTCAAAGGCTTGCTCCAGGGTTTCTATCAGGTCAGGCGGGAGGCTGTTGTGGGCCATGGGAAAACTGCTCCGGGGAACAGGTGAACCTGTCACAGCTCTGAGCTTCTATCGTTGGCTTTCTCTCCCATGTGTCCCATTTTCCCATGTAGCTCATGCCAAAACACTGAAGGGCAAGAACTCATTTTCCAATAATTCATCCAGTTTTACTGAATGGTAAACTAGCCTGGGTTTTCTTTGAGACACAGCACATGTGTATGAAGGATGCTATATAGTAGCTAAGAAGATTAGCTTTTATGAATATTAAAATAATGCAGTCTCTACATACTAATGCCATAAATGGGTAAAAGTTCAGCAAAGCAGAAATAAGGATACATCAATCCAGAGATAATGTAAAGCTGGCAAAGTTCCTAAAACATTTATATCACTCAACTAATGACCGGAGTATCAGTTTTGACTTTCATGATTGTGCTGAGGGACATGATGACTCTTGCAATAAACAAAGAACAGGGTGGCAGAGTGCAAAGATGAAGTGCATGAGTGTATTTATCCTTGTGGTCCTTTGGCCAATTGTAAAAAAAAAAAAAAAGGGGGAAAAAAAAGGGGGAAGGTGCTTTTGGATGCTGTTCTCTAAGAGGACTCCCCCTTCGTTTCCTTCAGCTACCCCTCCAAAGATTTGTCATTTCCAGTCCTGGCAACAGTGGAGAAGGGCTGGAAAAGAAAAGGGAATGATTGTTTTAGTGGGCGCCACTGGTCTATTGTGAACGCAGCCTGTTCTTTCTCTTGACCTGTGACCTGTATTGTTGTTGGGCTCCTCGTTTGGGGAGGTCAGACAGCTGGGGGAACGGTGGGGGGCTGATGGACAGCTGGGCCAATTTGGGAAGAAAGAGAGAAAGAGCAGAGAGTGAGAGCATAAAAGAGAGAAATGGGAGAGGCAAAGGGAAGTAAGTGTGTTGTGGAAGAGTGGAGAAGTGGAGAGAGGAGCAGAGGGCAGCAGAGGTGACCGAGGTCCTTGATCCTCAATTGCAAGTTTGTCCCCTCTGCTGCTGTGTGTCAGCCGTGGTGAAGGAATGACACATAGCTCTACACACAGGCAGACAGTGTGAGAAAGTACTCGTAGAGTAGCTGATGCATGCTCTTTGTGTCCTTGCTATTTGGCTACAGCAAAAACGGTGTGTGCGTGTGAGAGAGAGAGAGAATGTAGTGGTTCTTTTTTTTTGGTGGTGGTGGTGGTGGGGTGGGGGGGGTTGTTACGACTTATCCCCCATAGTCCAAATAATACATGAGTGGGTGGATATGGAAATAATCCCTATAAATTGACTTTGGATACAAGATTAGAAAACACAGGACAGTCTTGCGCGAGGAGCATGGCGGAGATTTTCAAGCAGCAATTTCAGAAGATAGAAATATTTATGTGCCATAAGCTTTTAAAATGTAATTTTTTCTTGCTAATTTGTGCAAAAAACCTAAATTATTTTAAAATGGAAAACCCCCCCAATAATTATTGTAATAAAATACTTAAAAAATAGTAGAAAGGTTCATAACTTTACAATACCATATATCACAGGCGTCACACACACATCAAGTGGCTCTTGTCTATAATAAGGGCATGATGATGAGGGTCTAGTAATGGGAAGGGAACATATGCTCTGTGATGCCATCTTGGCTGAGGCGACAGGCAAGGGAACACAACCTGTAGCTCAATCCCCTGGGAGAGTGAGGTCATGTCAGATATCAGCACACAGGGGTTATGGGTCCCATGCTTCAGCTAATGATTTCTCAACTTTAGTACTTTTTATTGATATATGAATATAGCCCAGTAGTTGCTGACAACATGAGCCTATGTATAGCTTTATGTCTATAAAAAGCACAATTATTCCTCTAATTCACTTCTCTGCTTATATTTTTTTTGTTTTCGTGTACAGCATGCCTAATCCGCTAGCTAAACAAGAGTTGCTCACAGTAAAATGAAAAGGTCCTGATCCATAGGAGGTAGATGGAGGGATAAAGCATTGTGATTAAGACTGTATTAATGGGGCCATAGGACGCTGGAAGGCTTTAATCAGTGTCTGTGTGCCGATAATCCCTCTGCCTTTAAGCTGAGGGTGAACACAGTGATTCTCCCTCCTCTTGGGCCTCAGCGCACATGCATAAACACACATGCTTACTTCTGTGGGGTGCATAAGGCAATGGGTGGCTTGGTTGAGATGTGGAGCACCCCCAAAACCAAAACACCCTACACTCAGGATCAGCTGGTAGGAGGACCAAGATGATGGCTGGAAAAAAAGGTGTGGGCAAAGACAGAAAGAGAAAATGGAGCACGGTCTGATTGAGTAAAATAATTAAAAAAAAATGTACTGAGCCAGAGGTTTAACTTCATTTATTAACTAAATTCTAAGTAAGGTGTTGTTAAAATGGCAGCTTTCAGTCATAAATAGTCAATGATGTTTTTTCCCTCTGATAAAACACTAAAACATCAACTGAAAGTTTAAATATTTATATTAATGTCAGGAAAAAACAAAATAGAATTTAAGGGCTCTTTTTAAAATATGAAACATGAACTCAGAAATGGAGGGGGAGGAGGAGAGGAGGAGGAGAAGAAAGAGGGTAGCTCCCAGGTTCATTACCTATGGAAGTGGGTGTAAAGGTGACATTGTGTGCAAGTGGATGAGGGGTGGACCTTCCCCTCCCAGACTTCTCTCAGAGCATTAGGGTGTTAGAGTTAAAGAGCTTCTAATGGGATCTGGATGCTGTCGTGTTTACCCTGGCCCCCCTGCACACGCCCACTACATTGTGGAAGTTTCTGGGCTTAGGGACACCACAATGGGCTGAGTGTAGGGACAGATGGAGGTCCCTTTGGAACAGGGCACAAAACACAGCCAAGGTAGACGGGCTGCGGTGTCTTAGAGGAGAAGCAGCCAGAAATGAGAGAATATTTGATGAAAAATGAAAATGAAGTGAATGTTTATCTCTCCCCCCCTTTGTAATACAATGAACAGTGCAACTCATTGTCCTTAATCTGGCCGTCTATCAGCAAATTCATCATTTAAACACACTCACAGACTGGTCCACAATCACAATGGAGTCTAAGCTTTGTGTCAGCTGGCTTCTTTACATGCCAGTCATTTATCCTTTTTATAATATTCCCATCAGAACTTTTCAGACGGAGACAAGAGCGTGAGACTTTAAAAGTTAGATTAACATCATCCTGCCTTTCTCAGTGTATCCATTGCGCTCATGACATCTTTTAATTTGCCCTTTGTTTATGAGGGGGTAAATGCTGATGTCATTCATTTTGGGCACTATGGAGAATGAGAGGAGAAGATTCAGTGATAGATGCTGATGAGAAGCGTTGGAGGAGGGTAGAGGGAGGCACTGGTTGCAGGAGCAACAGATGGGGCCGGACTGGAAAGCCCAGGTTGTAAAGTTTCTGTTAGTAACATCTGTCAACTTGTCCATCTGCTACACTTGCCGCTTACAGTTTATTAAAGAGAAACCTATTTCATGACCAATCCTTTCTCACAGTCATTAATAAGTTTTGAATTAGATCTGCATGTGTCATAGTGCTCTGTGGACTCCTGTTATTTTAAAGTGTGATTTGTTAGGTTTATTCAGGTCTTAAATAACAGGATGGGAAAAAGTGAAAGGGCATCTTCCCAGCTTAGTTATGATGCAGTAATTTAAAATATTTTACTCATTCCCACAGATAAGCTCATCTGTTACATCTGTGCCACTTGAGGACAGAAGTCATACCAAGCTATTCTCTTTGTTCATTTTCTGGAGCACACATAAATAAGTGGATTGACACAGGATGTGGGTATAAGCCCTGATTAGAGTTACATTAGCAATTACTGCACACATCCCCCTTATGATCCATGTATTCACGCAAAGCCACACCACTTACCCAAACACCTCATCAGTAAAAAGCCTGGATCTTTCCCCATACTCACTCACATACACCTTCATATCCTTTAACTTTTTTTAATGAATGCGTTTAGCTTAAAGAACAAAATATAGTTTGAGGAAATATTTTACAACAGCACTGCAAGAAAGAGACCAGAGGAAAAGATAAAAGCAGAACAGTTTATTAAAAATGTTACATCACCTATGGGCATTTTACTTTATTTTGTCTAAAAATATTCTCTTCAATTTGCTCTGCAGTGAGCGGATAAGAGAGAATTAAGCAGCTGATCTGGGCTCAGTGGCCAGAGTGTTACATTAGACATTAATCCAGAACAGTGGAAGGTTGGGGAAGGGATAGCATCTCTTAATCCTTCACATCATCCAACCAAGCCTTCCATAAAACACAGTGAGAAACAAACAGAGCCCTGCATCATGTTTCTCTTGCATAAAGACAGGAGAAAAAGTAAAATGATTTTAAGAGTTAAACCGTTGTTCTTTAAGTGCAAAACAAACCCAGTCAAGTGCTTATCATGCAACCATCGTTCCCACACCTTCTACTGTCAGCTGCAGCATCTCTTGAATTTCCGTCCCCCTCAGAGTTAGAGAAGTATCCTGGCAAGCCCTCAGTGCACTGTCCCCCTATATGTAACAGATGTTACTGGGGCAACAGTTGGTATTGAAAAGGAGGGGCTTCAGGCCATCTGTCCAGGGTCAAGGTTTGAAAAGGGGTGGTAGGGATGGTGGCACGTTCGGGGAAATGATAAGTAAGTGTTTGAAAAGAGGGAATATAGCCCGCATTGTAATCCAGCTCAATGTGCGCTTTCATTTCAGAGTGAGGTGCATTTGTTAAGGTTTTGATGAGAGATTGGGAATTTCAGAAAGTGTATCGGCGTTATAGCAAAACTGCAGCTTTAATGCAAAAGCACCATCTTGTGGTCAAAGACGGTACTGTAAAGAAAGTGTCGCATTCGCCTAAGGCTGAATTTTATGAACTGCTATCCAATCCGACCAGTGAGTCAGGCTGCGGGTTCTTGTTTAACACTTAAGACTGGTATTGAAATAAAATAAGATGCAATAAATAAATGCATAGAATCAGTCCAGCTGAGATTTAAGCGCCGCAACTGTATGGTCTATGGCATCCCTCAAAAAAGCCATCTTCTTGTGCCAGACCTTTTTCTAAAGGGAGAATGTTGGAAAAGGGGGGAAAAAAAAAAAAAAAAAAAAAAGTAAGAATTGAGGAAGAGTTAGTGTCTTTGCACACAGCCTACTGATGGGCACTTACGTAGTAAATCTTTAGCCTTTTTTTTTCCAGGTGACAGAATTCAGCCATTGTTAGCTTGGTGAAGTCTTTCTTCATGGTTAAGAAGTCACATTTAGAGCGTCTCTCATGTTCTGACCTTGTCAGATGTACATAATAAGCAAAAACACAATTAAAAACAAAAACATAATGCTGATTAGGCAATAATCAGGAGCCATGACTTATCAACTTCATGTAGCAGTCGGTCTTCTGCATATAGGTAACACGTCTGAGTAATGTAGATACAAATTAAATGTTTAACTGCTGCACCCCAGGTAGTATATTTTTTCTTACCAGGGATCATCATCTGGTTCCCAGCCCTCAAGCTCGAGCAGACAGAAGAAGCAGCAGGTAACATCTGGCTCATTCTCACTGGGGCAGTGGACAAACCCAGCTTTGGCCATCTGCAAATGTAAAAAGCAAGAGAGACCATATTGCCTGAACCCTTTTGTTGCCAGGCAGGCCAAGAATTAAGAAGTTTTTTTGCAAAGGAATAAGTTTCATTGAAAATGAAACCTGACGATGGTCTCCTTTTGACTTAAGAGGGTAACATGGCACATAGTGTTGCTCATAAAGCAAGATGTCAGCAGCCTGTTTATCATGACAAGACTAGAAGGTACCGGGACAAACCCGTGCACTGGACACTTGATGAAACTGAATCTGGTACCTCCCTAACCATAAATTGCACGCTGCCAGGCTTTCATAAAAATATGTAGTGGAATACCAATGATCATCATCAGTTACAATTATGATTCATGGAGATGAGTGTAAATACTCCTGTGTACAGTTTGAACCACCTACACTTAGACTTAATTACATGTTACCTTTAAATACTTGGTGTCAATACAAAATGTTAAGTCATATTTAGAAAGCGGTTCAACTATTTAAATAAAAATATTATTTTCCCAAGAAGTCCCAGTTAAACCAACCTGTTAGAAAATAGATTTGACCAAAGGTAACCGCTGTGTAAATCCATAACATACTGTAGATACAACAAATATGATGGAAACAAGCTAGCTAATCATGTTCCAAAGCATCAAGATTTCAGTTACTTGCAATGGGTGTCATACCTTTTCAGGCGTGCAGTTGCAGTCCTCTCTAAATGGCCAGTCTACAAAACTTTGCTCACGTAAATCATGACTGTACATTTTGCCAAATGAGTAAAACCTTTTTGCCAGCACATCAACGCTCGCCATAATGTTACCAAGAATGGACTCAGCCTGACATGTGCTTAAATCACTGCCATGCACACTTCTGCAGCTGTTTTCACTTTTCACTGATTAAATTCTCCCCAGGTTCAAGGCTGCGAGGATCTGTTTAGACTTGCTTTTGTTAATATGTTCTACAGTTTTTTGTTGTGAATATCTTTATTATATTAAGATTGAAAGTTGTTATACAAGTAAAGCTTTACTAACTTACAACTGTGGGCAAAATTAGGCCCTGCTAGTAAAGAAGAAGAAGAACCACTGCAGATATACATTGAGGGGAAAGCAGTGAATGGGAATGAGTCAAAAGTTCAATTAAAAATCATTTAGGTAAAGAAAACAAACAAACAAAACAAAGCCAAAATTTAACTTCTGAAGTGAGGTTTTCCACGCAGACATCTAACTGTTTGTGTTTATTGTTGAAATAAAATTGGCAACCTAACCCGCCTTGCCTTCTCTCCTTCCCTCTGGCTTTGAACCAGCTTACAGTATTAACCACAAATACGATCAAGCATTCTTACTGAGAAATTATTAATACGCTTGAGTTTTTTTCCCCCCACATGTGCATGTGTCAGAAACCTAACAGTAAATAGAGACACTATAGCCATTAATGGTTTTTGGTGCTACTTTTAATGGCATGTTTATTGCTGAGAGAGACGGGGGCAGTTTTTTGTCCGCAGTGAGTCTCTGTTACTCTGTAACGCTACCCCCGAGGCCCCTGGGTGCTAAAAAAAATGCTTACATCTATAAACTGCTGTCCTTTTCCCCTTCTAACCTTATCTTTCTGCAGAATGCATGGGGAGGTGGGGGTTGCAGTGCCTGCTTATTAGGCTGTGAGTGTGTGACTCTGTGTACACACACACACTCGCACACTAATCACTGGAGGCACTCTAGGAAGTGATGCTGTGTAAGGACATATCAAACAGTAGGCTTTGAATGAGTTGGACATTCACTGTACAGCTGATGTCACATTAAAGCTAGCTCCAGTTGGCCTATGTGGTGGATGACTGCTTACTGCAGAATAGAATTTACATTTAAATTTCTTCATGTGTTATGTTGTCACTCTGCTTTTATTTATATCTGAATTTTTGCTTTTTTTCATCAGCTTCTTTAGATTTTATTAAACACTGCTGTCGGTTTGAGGTACAGCAGCTGTGCTGTGATCCAGTGGGACCACAGGGTTTATTTAGAGGTTGAAGAATTTGCAGATGTAGAAAGGCTTGTGTGCTTAAGAGTGTTTTGCAAATGTTGGAGAATTCAATCCACATGCTGTACCAAAAATCCTTTCACGGGTGGGTAATTCTCATCTGTTGGTATTGGATCTGACTTCCTCACGCCTTCACTGACATTTGGCTCACCTTTCTGCCCTCTTTGCTGCTGATGAGTCCCCGCTACAGCATTCGGCAAACGGCTCGCTCCTTCCCCTGACACGACTGCTCTCACCAGGTCTGTCAAGATTAGCTGCTGTACTCTCCTGCTCTCGCTTTGTTTTCACACAGGGCGGACAGTAAGAGGGAGGGAGGAGGTATGATGTAGAGAGGTGGAGGGGAGGTGACAGAGGCAACGTGTATGTATGCGGTCTCTATGTCCACATGTCCTTCATATTACTCAAGTATATGCTGTTTCCTTTCACTGATCGTGGGAATCTTTTCAAAATAATGAGAATTTAATCGTTTTTCTTCTACTTGCAAAAACCCAGATCAGTTTAATTGTACAAGGATTCAACAAAGGAAGTAGTTGTTTCTCATTTTACCTAGCTAGTGTTAGAGACTGGACCCAGTCATTAAGAGCAGGAGTAGCTGAAGTCAATGTGGAGCACAGGTAAGAACTGAACCTAATATCATATCATCGTCTTCTGCAATGTGTCTTCTTCCGTATAATAATAGAGTATGCTTGACTTCTATTTTTCTTCAATTTTAATTCAATATTGCAGCTGTGTGGTGCAGTTTTTGGGTTTATAAATATGCCTTGGTTACCTCAAATTAGATTATATTTGACAAATATGTGAACAGGTGTGCTTGAAGGTCACTGCTTGAAGGTCTTTCCTTTTCTCAAGTATACATCTGTGGAGATGAGCGCTGTCCTGACAGCTCCACCTGTTTCCTGCTGCTCTCACATCCAGACTGAGCTCCACACGAGTTTGCTCAAATTTCACACAAACATTATTCAAGGAATACATATTTGAGTGAAACTTGTCCCTGTTAACGAGTACACCACTTGTGTTTAACTGTTAGAAAAAAGCTAAATAAAGAATAATTTGCACACTTTCTTGATGATGATGATTGATGATGTATGCATGAAGGGGGCTAAATTTTAGATGTTATCTGGTTGACCCATGTTGAGCTTTAATAATAGAGGACTGGCTGGAGAGATGATAATTAGTCTAAATAAAAATACACTACTTATAATGTGTTGGCTTAGAGCAGAATAATGTGAATCATCATAGTAAAATTTTAGTAAAAAAGGAGTTGTGATGCAAGTGTGTGATCTGAATATGGCCGGAAAGAGAGGCGCCCTGTGCTCCTGTGGTGCTGGTGTAAAAGTGTCAGGAAAGTGTGAGAGTGTGACAGTCAACAGCGACATTCTCCACCTCCGCAGGCAAGTGTGGATTCACAGGACAGGCACACCCACCTGTGTACACACATCCACATACAGTGTTCTCACAGACAGTAAGTCTCTCTTTCTCTTTCTGTAGGAGACAGTCATTGAAACTTTATTAACTTTCTTTCTGAAAAGAAATCATAACAATCATCTTGATAGTTTGATCAAAACATGTTGCTGAAAGGTAAAGAAATAAAGCTTTTAAAAACATGGCTACACGGTGAATTATTAAAATTAAAACAAGCTTAAAACATTTTTATATTTATACAAATACTCTAAAACACTTCATAGTTTAATTCAAAATTAAGGGAGAAAATCTGTACACAAGGGCACATTGAGTGCTTCTCTAATAGTGTGTCTCATCAACTGTTGGAGTAACGGGAAAAAAATGGATTTCATGCTGGTAAGTTATTTTTTTCATACTGTATCTGGAATGACAGGAAAACATTTTTCTGTTCGTCTGATCTGTGTTTTCTGAAGGGGGACAAAGACTTCAAGCAACATGTTATATGGCTGGCCACATTTCCTGCACACATCCACACCTGATCAATAGTCTAAATTTAGTGGGATGATTATCCCTCACATTTGGAAAGTGATATGCCTGTCAGACTTGCAGGCTCAGGCCGATTCAAGGGGAATGCAGAGGTCCTTGTGCTCCTGCTCAGCTCCACTTACTCACCAGACAGATTGGGTCCTATGACAAACTCATTATTTGGTTAAAAAGAGAAAGATTGCTGTTTTCCTTTGACATGGTGACTTATTTGTCACATTCTAAGGCAAAGCCAAAGTACGCTGATGGCACCTGCCTGGCCGGCTCACTTTTGACCTTCATAGGCAGTCTCTAAATTCACCACCGCAGTGACGAGAGGCACCCAAAGCCCAATATATGAGCGAGGTTGGGCCTGTACATCAGCATCACCATGCAAAAAAACAGACTTTAGAAGAAGAAAAGAGAAAACTAACATGTCTGGAGAGTCACATACTGTAGTGCCTGCAGGACTCGGAGATGAACTATGACTTGAATTTATGATCAAAAGAAGCTGCATTTTGACTGTGCTTGAGCTCTTGAAGAGAAGTGAGTTACAGTCACCATTGCAAATTTCAGTGAGCGTAGATTTATTGTGTGTTCCCCCAGTAGGATAGCAAGAGGAAGACTTATCTTGGCATTATTTGAAAGGTTGAGTTAGATGTGCACGCTCTTCCTCGGGTTTGATATACAGTATTTCTCACAGGCTGTTGCTGAACATCATTGGATGAGTATTTATAAGCCTTTCATACTCAGCAGTCATTCCTTTTGTATCTGACACTGGCCTCAACAGCTTTGTCTGTTCAACAAATCTGTTGTATATATTTTTCCACTTGAGTAAGGTGTATCTGTCTCAGTCTGACAGGCTTTAAGGCCATAACCAGTTGTGTCAGCTTTCTCTTTGGTTCCCTTATTTACTTCTATGTGTGGTGATGTGGCTCTGAGAACATATTAGCCTTTCAGTTTACATGAGATCATTTTACATTTTGGAAGTTTTCCAAATGCTTGTCTAGTACCAGAGCAGATAATCTGTACCCTGTATTAACAGGCTTACACCAATAGAGGGTAGCATAGATTAAACATTAGCTAGAATCCAGAATTACTTATGCACACTTTGGGACCTTCAGACTCACTTAAAAGTGATGATAAAGTTCAGTATTAGTCTATTCTGTGTTAGCACTTTAAAAAAGACTTACCACTTAAAAAAAATAGAGTTTTATATATAAAAGTCAAAGTTAGCCTACTTTAGATTCAACACAGCGTCCTCAGAGGTAAGTGAAAGCTAGCTGATAGAAACGGATCAAGAAACAGAGTAAAAGCAAAGTATGTTAAATATTTTGTAAACAAGTTGCAGGATTGTTGATATCATCCTTCAAAACATGGTATGTCAAAGTAAATGTTCGGTTAATCATAACAAATCTCAAGAGTAATAAAAATAATCTTAAGAAGAATTTCTATATTATATTAACCATCTTCGAGACTACTTAAATTATTGTACTCTTCTTTAATCCTGCCTTATCTCAGCTATTGCACTGACCTATGGGGTAAATTATACAAAATTCAACATACGACACATAACATATGTGTTATTATTATTTTGCATTACCTTATTATAAATTATTAGTTTGAACAAAAGGCGGGTGTACGACCTTTTAGTTCCCTTTGACCTATGTGTGAAAGTCATTGTGATTTTATAACTTTTGAAATAAAATCAGAAATAATGATAATTATTTTTTTAATCATTGAAGGTACAGATGCAGTTTTTACACTTACATTTTACACTTTCTTGCAATACTCTATGTAGTGTGACCTAAAGGTTTGTAGCAGTAAAGCACAACTTTCAAACTTGGGAAATCTGACAGTCTCAGGGACACATTTGAATGCAAACAAATTCCTTTAAATGCTTGCTAAAATGACTAGGCACTTTAAAGTTGAAAAACAAAAGCAGTATCTAGCAGTTAATACCCTGCCAATTAAATCATTATAATTAATTGCTTGTGTAGCGAACAGATGTTTCAGCTGAATGCAACATTGTGTCTGTTTACATACACAGAGCTAATTTTTAGGAAATTCCCGTCCTCTACGATTAGTTTCTGTAATCGGATCACATCGTTTAGAAAATAGTTTTGTAACTATAGACATGCAAATTAAATATGACCATACTTGTTATTTCCTCCACTGATTGTGAAGCAACATTAGTGAGTGAAACACCTCTAGAAACACAAGTGGATGGGAGGTGAAATGATGTCAGTTCATTATTCATTGTTATCATTCATTATAACAGGTCCCTGGTGGCATAAGTGTCTCTCTCATCGAGAGGTGACAGAGATTAGCTTTAGAAGGCTCTATGAACAAATAGAGGAACCAATTGTAGTAGAGCAGCTTCCTCCCTTCTTGCTCTCTTTACACAGTGTTTCTCTACATCACCTTTCTCCAAACATACCAGTCCAATAATACCACCTGTCCTCTCCCCAGTGGCCTTCACCTTATCCCTGAGCTTCTTACCCCTGTCCCCCTCTCCTGCCGTCTGCTTTGCCCTCCCTTCTTCTTCTTCTTCTTGTCTTTGGACGATACAGGATCTCCATGCTCCAATTTCACCCTCTCATCATGACATCCATTAAAGTGGTGCTGGGCCCTGGGCCCCTGTTGGCCCGACAGCACATTAGCTCTCGGCCCATTGAACAACAACAAGGACCGGCTCTGAATTATTGATACCAACACAACTAATGAGGAAACACTATCTCAGCTCTTTTGCTGACACACAAACACACACACACAAATGTTGACGGAACAACTTGCAAGCACAACTATATTAATAACAACTATTGTTCCAGCTGCTAGTGTCACATTTTCAAAAACTAATATTTTCTGTACTCAGTCCATTTCCTGCAGACGTAATGTATGTCTGCGTGGTTTGTCCAAGGAGCCAGAGGCTAAAATTCTTCTTCTAACCTGCCGGTTCTTTTGCACTTAAAAAAAAATGCTTGTTCCACATCAGTAAAGTCCATTATTTTCTCTGCTGGATGTGTCAGATCTTGCTTGCAGTTGTGAAATTTTCTGTGCGTCTTTAAGAGCTACCATATGTTCCATAATACCAGCAGTTTTTAGTCATTGGATTTTATCCAAACTTAAGAATTTGAGTGGGTGTTTGTGGCACCTAAGACTGCCAGTGTTTACATACAGTAGCCTAAACGTATGCAGTGGAGCTGCTGTAAAGAGAGGTATTGGAGGTGTCAGCCAGCCTCCTTAGTATTCACTCCAACACCCTGTGACTCACAGCCTCAGCCTGAGAGCGTGAGAAGGGTAGTGGTGGGGCTAGAGATAGAAGAGAAAGAGGGAAAGAGAGAGCAGGACAAGAGGAGGCACAATGAACATCAGGCAGCATTTTCTGTAGCCCCAGGCTCACGTGTTTATATCTGTATGTGTTTGCAAGCATGCCCGCCCAAGGGGATTAATTTTTTGACAGCTTTGTTAAGCCTTCTCTTAAGCGCTGAGCTTCTCAATAACATCGTGGCTGTGTGATTTTCCGAATGTCTCTCTGTGATTTCTCTTCACAAGGGAAGCTGGAGAGAGAGACAGAAAGAGAGAGGCAAAGACTAGTGCTCAACATGACAGCAGGCATTCTTTGAGTGGCTCCTCGGTGTGGAGGAAGTGGACCATAAGAAGCTGGCTGTGAAGCTCCTCTTCATTCACTGACTGCATTGCATTGGTCGATAGTTAAATTTTTCCGCAGCCCATTTTCTGTGTCCGACTCTGTCTGTCTTTGTCTCAATATTCAATCCTTCTGGTTGTCTCTTCTTGTCACTCAATGTCTCTTCATTCCTCTGTCAGTTTGTATTTAGTTTAATCTCTGCCCCTCCTTCTTCTGCTTCCTCCGCTCTGTCGCTTTCTATTTCATCTCTCCTTTTTGCTTGCTCCCCCCCAGTCCCACTCCCAGTCTCAAGTCTATCCCCTTTGATGAAACCACAGATGTTGATAAGAATGTGTAACTTTGTCTGGGTAGGTTGAAAAGATGGAGGGAGGAAAGGGAGAGAAACACAAACGAGCACAGCGTTAAGGTTAATCCCCTTACAAGTCCACACACACATGGAGTCAAAGGGTAGCGAGGCGGAGGTAATAAACAGCGAATGCAATAGACAGAAAACCAGGCTCACTGTGAGGGGGAGATGGGTGAGGAGAGTGTGGCAAAGAAAAGTGAGAAATTGGTTTTGGGAGACAGCATTTTCAGTCAAGCTCTGTCTCCCCTTCATGACTTCCACTCTGCATGATGACAAGTGCCTGCTGCTGTTCCCATTGGTCGAACCTGCCACCAATCAGAGCAGAGGCATGTAAGGTGCCTTTAGGTTATATCCAATCCCTAAAAAACAAGGAGCAGAGAGAGGGAGAGAAAGCCAGAATGGGAAAGGGAGTTGTGTGCTTCATAGAGAGAGACCATAGCAGATGTTGACTTTAAAGTAGATCGAACTGCTTTCCTTTTGAAGTGATACAGTAGAGAGGAAACTGGTTGTCAGCTGTTTGTTGGAGACCACACCACAATTCCTCCTGGCTGCTGTGGAGAAGAAGATCTTGGCTCTGTAGTCTCCCCCCCTGCCAGCGTGATTGGCTGTCACACTTTAGGCTCCCCCTTCTCTCTTTTTCTTCTTCACTCTCTCTCTCTCTCTCTCTCTCTCTGTCTCCTCTGTACTGTCCTGAGGCTTACCTGAGCCACCACTGCAGAAACAGAGGACCCCCCTCCTCACACACACACACACACACACACACTCGTGCTGTTTCTCTCTCACACTCAGTTTTTCACCTGGATAGGGCAGGCGCAAGGGACGGCATGTGCAGCAGCAGCAGCAGTCTCCAATCTCTCCTCACATCTAGCGCTACCTCTCTGAGTTGCCTCTTTCTGGAGAGTGGAGAGCAACTCTGAAAAGACATTTTGGAGCCATTGTACACTTGGAGAAAACAGGAGAGACGGGGGGCAGTGAGGGAACACTTGTCAACCCAGGGACACCAAAGGCAACGCACAGCAATGATTTTGGGTGAGTTGTTGCTTTTTGGTGCATCGGATTTTAGAAGACATCAGTCAGGCTGTTGTATCACTAATCCCTACTTAAACTTGGCCACCAGCAGCTCTGTTTTATTTATTTTTTTAGTAGTCTGCTGGGTTTTGATTGCACAGAGACATCTGTCAATACCAAGCGCCTGGGTCAACCTTTAAATTACAGATAGTGTTTGTAATTACGCTAATAGTGTGCCATTTATGTGGCAGGTGTGAGTGATGACATAGAAGGTCAAAGCATTTGCGCTGGACTGTATCATTATGGTCTGTTTGGTCACATGACCAGACTCCACCACTCTCATGTTCTGTCAGAAGGGGCTAAGTGACAAAGATGGTTTCAGCTGAACTTGGTGATAACTGATGTCATGCAGTTTTATACAAACAGTCAGTGCAGAATTCGTGACTTTCTTCTGATGATTTGTTGCTGTGGCACTCAATTTCTTTGCATTGCTGCCATCCTGATTAATGATAAGCATCCAAGTCATCAAACACATTTTAAAAAGAAGATTCATTCCTTAGCATGCAGGAGAGTATAGATTCCAGTTACTAGACATTGTTGTGTTGTGAGTCAGCCAGCACTTTCTTCTTTAGTATGCTGGTCTCATAGTGGCCATGTCTAGGCGAGGGGATTCTGTGTGGTCTGTGTGCGCTTTGCATTCGGCTTGTAGATTCATACAGAGGTTTTAAAAGGAAATTCAGCTTGTGAAAATGTTCTAGAGTCTTCTTATTTGTATATGGCCATGACTGTGAAGCCGTGTGTGCTTATTGCCCATGTATTACTTCGAAATGTGTGTGCGCGTTGCCGCACGCTCTCCCGGAGAGGCCACTTTGTTTTAACGCATGCCTGGGCTGATTCAGGCGCAGTTCTGCTTCTCTGCTCTCCCGGCAGGCATGTTTTTCAAGCAGATAACTTTAATGATTATGGGGAGTCATGCAGTCTGAGGTGTGGGAGCTCAAAGTGTGTGTGTAGCTGTGAGCTAAAGGTTTTCAACCAGTCACTAAAGTTTTTTAGAACAGCCATCAAAGAGATAACTTTTTCACTTTGGGAAGGTTTTTAATTTTGTTAAATAACATTAAAATTTATCTCTATTTTAAGGGTTATATTTTGCGCTTCTGAAGCTAGTTAAAAATGAACAATTCCTCGACTTGAGCCTCATGTAACAGACAAGTACTGTCTTGATCAGGTTGCAGGTGGTAGCAGCTCCCGTAAATGATATTTGGGTAGGATATCTTAACACCAACATTCCCCCCCTCAACTACAACTCTGCTGGTAGAGGTTAAACTTTAGCGTAGTTATTGGAGTGTGTGTATTTGAATTTTGATGAAAGCAATATCACACGGAACGTAACTTCTGTTGTGCAGTAACATAAATTTGGCCTTTGCATAAAGACTGATGTCAGTGTTAACTGGTTACACCACAGATCTTTTTTCTATTTTACAGAAACGGTAATAATGAACTGTAGCTCTAACGTTCAAAATCTGTGTGTTTCTCATTGCATCTAATGATTTGTCAAACCTTTCCACTTCACACCTGCTGAAAAAGCTGACCCAAGGCTTCTGCTTATTAAGTTGTCACTCAGATAGGCATCTTTCATTATTTCTGTCTGAACACTGAGATTTTCTCGTGCCTAACATTCTGCTCCATTTGCATGATGATGTGGCTACTGAGTGATTTGACATTTCTAGCTTTCTTCTTCTGAAAAGGGTAATGTCATTGTAATGACCTTTACAATTCTGGCACTGGTTGATGTCGACCTCCAATCAGCAAATTTCCTGATTAAGCTCCCTGATATAAATCTGCAACGTTGTGATAACATATCTCAATTGGAAATGTGTGTCGTTATAAAAATGCAGTTAAAGAAAGAAATGTGTTTTTGAGTATGCCTGCGAGAACCGCATGCTCCAGCAATTGTGTCTGCATGGCTACTGGTGTTTTTCTCTTTCCACTGTTTTCTGTGACCTTGAGCAAACAACCTTTACCAGTGCGGCTCTGTCCCTGATGCTGTACACAATTCTATTGTCATTAGCTTTGTCGGCATTCTGGAGGCCTGACAGAGGCTTTTGGCTGCTGTAATAGTAATGACAATTCTGAAGTTGATCATTGCAATGGCAGTGTGCTTATATACAAAGCTGCAGGCAGCCAGCGTAGCTGTCTGTCTGCTGTCTGTCTGTCTGGCATGGGCTCTGCACCGAGGTATTGGTATGAGACTGCTGCTGGTCAGTACATGCGTGTGCGCGCATGTGTGTGTGCGTGCGTGTGTGCATGTCTGTGCACGTGTGCATGTGTGTGTTTGTGGATAAAAAAGAGAGAGAAACAGCAAGAGAACAATGGCGACCTAATAACGAACGTGATCACTGGGCTCCTGTTAGTGTAGAGCTTCTCAGTTGACTGTGGAGTCATGGTGATCAGCCGCCATGATGTCTAGCACAAAGCATCTACGCCTGGAGTGAGTTTCTGGTGTGGAGTCCACATTTAGACAGGAACTGTCTGTATTGCCCTCTTACTGTCACCAGATATTGCATGGTGACTGTCTGACAAGCATTCCTGGTAAAATCTACTTTGTTAGCATCATTGCAAAGTTTTTGGGGGAGGACCTGTCATGTCATGAGCAGTTCATGTTTAAACGTTGCTTCATGTCTCATCTGTCTTGTCTGTTTGAGTCAGATCTGACCTCCCAAGCTCAGGGCCATGCAGCCGATCTGTCTCTTTGTTTTTGTGTTTGAGCGTCCACTCCTACCTCATCTGTCTCCATAAAGTTTATCTTTCTGTTCCTGCTTATTCCATTCACCGAGCTCTGCAACCCCCTTCTTTTAATTGACTGCACACACCTGGTTCCAGAGGTCAAGTCAAAGACATCATAAAAAAATGTGTTTGAGCAGATCAGCAATGCCCCCCCATCCCCATTTTCTCCATGACTGTGCTGCTCTCTTTGTTTATGTCAAAGTGACATAGTAATTATAACTCATTAATGAGCCAGACATTTGGTATTCATGCCCCAGTATTTTTCCTCTATGCTTCTTTGCATATCCAAGATATAAGGGGAATACTTGAGAGCCGCTGGAACTGCAGGAATTCTGCAACCCCATTTTCTACCTTTCTGCAAAGTGGACCTCTGGTTTCACCAGTTTGTTTTGTAGAATATCATGATGCCTTTCAGCAGGAAGAGGTAAGACTATGGCATTGTGCTGTGTGATCTGTGTGATGAGTAGCTCAGTGTGCTTGACCCACTTCACCTTTATAGCTGCTCTGCATACCAAGGCACAGAATAAAAAAGACTTATTCCCATGACAGTAATTACAATATGCCACAAAGGTCAGGGCTGACCTAGCATGTAAGATAAATGTGGCACTCATTTGTAGGGGGACTGTATAATGTGTGTGCAAGGGATATTAGGTGGATGTATGTGTGAGCAGGAGCAAGTGGCAGGCTTGCCACTTCTTTCTTTAAGTCTAGCTCACCCCTGGTTTGTGGAGATCCCTCTTCCATCAAAAAGCTGCTAGGTCTCTTCCCCTCCCTGCCTGGCTTTTCTCTGTTGCTCCATTTGTTTATGCTGGAGTGACTGTGTGTCAGCAGGTTGTCAATACTGTCTGTAAGAGACTCTAATGAATAGGCCTGTTATTGGACTGGTGGGATGGAAACCCATTGTGTTTGTTTGTGTGTGCGTGTGTGTGTGCACATGTGTGTGGCACACTGCGGAGCAGCAAAAGGTAAAGGTGTGTGATTTCCTGACTCCCATGTTTCCACTGGTCTCCCCACAGTGCCCTGTATTAAAGTTTTTTTTAGTAAAAATTAGAATGATCCCGGAGTAAACATAGTATTTTTTTGTGAGTTATAGTCATAAAGTAAAAAAAGCAAACAGTGAAAATAAAACCGATTTGTGCCGTTTATGAAGCACCCACTAGGGCCCACGGCACCTGCCACCACCACCAAAAAAACCTGGCGCTTTGCTGCTGCGCTGTGAAGCACAGAAATGCACCTGTGCGTGATTATGGTGTCACATTAGTGCATTCACCAAGGCAAGCTGGCTGACTACTTACTGGGAATCCTGGGGCTACAAGACACCTGGGAGTTGAAGCCTGGAAAATGTTCTGTATGCTTCAACAGTCTGTCTGATCACAAAGTGGAAAGAGGCACAGATGATTCTTCACGCTGCAGCTCTCTAGTGTTTTCAAAGAGACAGTGTTGCCTTTATCATGTAGAGGTGTAATATTTTTTGTCATCTATTTTCCTGATGTCTTTGCTTAATTGTGCTCTTTTTTTTCATGACAAAGCTTACTAATAACTTGATTGCCTTTTATTTTATTTATGTTCGTGAACTGTGACCTTCTTTTCTTTAGGATTTCCTGTGTGCAACAAAAAATTGTTAATATGTTTATCCACATTCCCTATGCAAGGTGGCTTAACATTGCACAGGCGTTCTCTTTTGCCCATACTGGTATTGAATCACCTTGTGTCATACAGCTGCTTTGATGAAAGACTGGAGATCAAAAGCTTTGCTTCCTGTTTAACACTGCACTGCCACTGGTTAAATATTTAAGTAATCAGTGTTTTTACATTACATGAAAATATAAAAAATCACATCTTCAGCTCTCTCTTTTAAGATATATAGATATATATTTATATATAAGGGTTAGTGAATCATAACTGAGTTATAAGTTCAGAACAACTCCTGTGAAAATGCTGAGCACTTACATGGCACTCTGTTATGCAATGGTTTATTTTATTCTTCTCTAACATAATTTGAAATACTTGGACTATTAGGACAGTGCAGTGACATAAATCTATAATAAGACCATTTTTATATTCACTGCTTGTTGAATTTTTGATTTAATTGCATACGAATTCTGCAAATTAAATTGAAGAGATTTGAGTATGGACATTCAGTGTATACTGATATTATCTGATTTAGCAGTTTGTATGTCATATATGGAATTGTGAAATAATTCCTATACTCAAATGTTTATTTGATCTCTTATTCCTTTTGTTTTCTCTTTACTGATCACGCTCATGTATAGACAGAATCAAGCATTTATGATGATGTAATGATCTGATAATTCACTTGCAGTTTTGTAAGGTTCAAACGGCAGCCAAGTGTAAAAAGGTTGAGCAAAGCTAACGTTTGGCTGCGAAAGATGTTGCATTAATCATGCCTGTTCTATTTCTGTGTGCTCAAACGAGAAGAGAGTAGAAGTGGAGGGGGAAGAGAACGAGGAAAGCAGATAGATAAAATGGAGTGAAAAGTGTCCTCATGAAAGAGAATTAGCTCTTTCCAGCTCTGGGGGGGAAGAGGAAATTCCTCTGAGTGCTGTTGAGATAGGGTTTCACACAAAGACAGAAGAGAAATCAATTGAGTTGCAGCAAGGTCATTTCATAGGAGCATGGCTAGCAAGGAGGAAGCTAAAGGGTAGAAGGAGGATCTCCATGAAGCAAGCACAGAATGAGAAGCGGGATTGAGTGAGTAGTGTAGGAGGACTGGGACCTAAGCGATAAAGAAGGAAATGAGCAAACAGTGAGATGAGGAACGCTGGATGTGGGGTGGAGTGACAATTCTTTGGTTACAGCTTGGCTAAAGGGTGAAATCCATGCTTCCTTGTGACAGCAAACATGGAGCACTTCTGTCTCTGTATCATCTGACTCATACCAAGAGGAAATATGAGCAGTATATCTAACATACTGCTGTCCTAAAGCTCTGCCTGAACTTCACTTATAACCACAAGGACATGTCCTCACTATGGTACCTCAGTCATCTAAACAAATCTCACTTTGCTCGACTACATACTGCTGGGCACACAGACTGAATGAATGCTACCAGCGTTTGGTTCCAAGAAGCCTTAAGCTAGCTTTTAATCCTTAATGTTACATGAACAGCTCAAAATAGCTTAAATCTCCACCCCTAACGCCTTCCTTCTGCCAACTAAATCTCTTCCAGCATGTTTAAATGTATGTATGATGCTTGATGATGAGTAGCAGAAAGGCTGGGTGACAAAAAGGCGTCAGTAGGTTGAGCTCTCTGCCCAACCCCTCTGCCCTCTGCCCTCTGTGGAGTCCTGCCCATTGACAGCTAGTGTAGCTAGAGCTATCAGAAGGGTTTAGCGCAGTCTTGGATGAGTGCCGGGGAAGCCTCACTAGCAGGTAGTTATGGAAACCGCATGGCATAGGTCTTAACACAGGCGTCTGGTATGCACACCTGTCTTTGAACAAGTTCTCCCCTGAACATGCGGCCCTACCCCTAAGTAGGAAAGCGGGAGGGATGATAAGGGACTCTGCCGGGACCTGCACCACAGCTCCCTGCCCCTGCCTTGGGGGTGCACAGGGAAGGTAAAGAGAGGTGTGGATTAGAAGGCTGTAAGGGACGCAGGGGTGAAGAGGTACCTGAGGTCATTCATGTGAGTCGTGTATCTCATAGAAAAAAACACCTTTTTGCATTTATGCATGTAAAGATTTTCCACTGGGCAGCTTTGCCTAATGCAGCAGCAGCAGACACTGTTGTGGGATGCACAGATGGTGAAATGGTTGCTTATATATTTAACATAACTTTCAGCTAACATGCAGTGGCAGTAAATGTAGTTCAAAAGAGAACTGATAAAATGTAACAAATGGAACCGAAGAGGAAGGATGGAAACAAACATTTCCATAAAATTAGCATAGTCAGGATTGGTGCACTTGTCCCAGTGAGACAGGAATTACCGCATGAACATAAGCGACTTCACATTACATTTTTCAAATCTGAATAATGGTGGTTAATGTTTGGGCTTGTAGTGGTTTTGCTTATTAACTGTAGCATGAGACGTTTGACAGTACAGCAAAGCAAAACATTTGCCAGCCCATATGCTATAAAAGTAACATTTCTGCCTCCAGCCTAAATTTTCTCATTTTCACCTGCAACGGTTTGTGTAAATGCGAGGTTTTATTTACAGTAGCGAAAAGATGGCTTTTGTGTTCGTTCTAGGCCAATAATCACCAAGCAGCCACTGCCACAAATCTTCATTAGAAGATTAGCCTGCAGAGAGACAGCTTGTGTGTATTGTTTATTTATTTTGGGGGTTTTGCTGTTATTAGTGGTGCTGCATACACCAACATCAGCCTTGGTTTCAGACTGCTGCCAGTTAAAATTTGTGAATATGAGCAAAATTCACCTGAGACTCGCAGTCTTCAAAACACATGCACACCAACAGTCTGTCCTTGTGGTGTTTTATTTTTCAAATCCTTATCCTCCTCTGTCTGTCTGCATCTTTCCAATGCATATGCTCAAAACAATATATATATATAATGCTGTCAGCTTGCTCTCTTAAGGTGCATCAGCTGCCCAGTAGGTACTCATACTCAAGACAGAACAAATTAAGGTCACAGCAGGGAGAGGACAATGCCATGTGTGTCTGTGTGTGGGTATATATGTATATTTTTATATATATATATATATAAATTTTTTTTTTTTTCCTTTTCTGACCTCCAAACAGTGGCATGACTCCAGAGAGTGGTGTTGTCAAATGGCTCCTGTCCCACTCAGAGGACACTGACCCTCACTGCACCATTTTGCAGGATAAAAGGTGCCATCCCCCACATTTGACTTTAAACTAGGAAACAGAGTGACGACTGAAGACCGTGGTATTAAATTTCCCTTTTGTGCCTGCGATTGTTGTTTCTCATCCTCAGCTTTTAGTTTCATTGTACCTCTACTAAGAAAACCTATTGTGTTTAATGTTTAAATTTAATAACACTTTCAAAGCGGTGCCAGTTTCAGCAGCACCTGCTAAAAACAGAAAAATAAAATCTTTTCTTGAAATTGCCTTTTTTTTTTTTCTTAATTCACACACCATACCAGATAAATAAAAAGAAAAAAGTAACAGGAGGACAAGCTGGAAACTGAAGCATCTTCTATCATCTGTAATCAGCAGTGTTGGGAAGGTTACTTTTAAAATGTATTCCACTACAGATTACAGAATACATGCCCCAAAATGTATTTTGTAACGTATTCTGTTACGTTACTCAATGAGAGTAACGTATTCTGAATACTTTGGATTACTTAATATATTATCATGCTTTTTACAACTACATGAATGTACTATTGCTGTGTGAATTATTACTTTTACTGAAGGTTACTCGCCATACAAATACCGACTAGATTTTTAAATCTTAATATAAAATGAGTAACAGTAGGTGGACATTAGGTAAGGCTGCACTTTTTGCAGCGATCTCATATAGAAAACAGTTTCAGGCGTATATAAAACAGGTCCGCGGCTCCAAACTGTAGTAAAGGGACCTCTGACTAATACGTCGGGTTCATGTCGGGCTCGTAGCTGAAAACTAGCTTTACTTTGTTGTCTGTGTCAACTTTGCTAGCGAGAGACAGAAAGAGGCGTTGAAAGGCTGCTCCAACGGAGCTTATTGTTTTGGAGGAAAACACAAAAAAAGTGTACAGTCGAGTCTTAATAGCTTACTTACAACTGGGCTCGTCAGGCACTCTTTTTGGCTGCAGTGGTTATTATTATATTTACATGTTTCCAGCTCCCGTTTCTGCTCGGTGACAACTCGTACATTTCGACTCTCCTTTTCCCCCCTCCCTTGCTCACAGACACATAACGAGTATGGCGGTCTATTCTCCCTGCAGCACGGACTACACTGCCCATGAGGCTACGTGCTTTAGGCCTATGCCTGTATCACTCTGCCTATTGCCTTCATATTAAATCATTTTTGTGAATATTTTTTTAAAATATTTCTTCACGTCATTATGCGAGCCGCAAGTAGGGGTGACATGGGCGGCGAGATTGAGACACAGGTATTAGATCCTCTTAATGCGTGTTTTGTTTGGAGCGTGGAAACCAAAAATAGAGAGGGCATAGCTAAACATATGAAACAGGAAAATACCGCCGTGTAATCCCTTTATTTCAGCAAAGTAACTGTATTCTGAATACCACCTTTTTAAACAGTAACTGTAACAGAATACAGTTACTCATATTTTGTATTTTAAATACGTAACGGCGGTACATGTATTCCATTACTCCCCAACACTGGCAATCAGTTTTATTCTCCTTCACTAAAAAAATGAGTCATATTGTCCATATATGTGTGGGTCCTAACTACCACATTGTGGACCTCGACCCGTAGCTGCTAACTGGTTAGTTTAAGTGTTTTCACATCACACAGCTGAACGCTAAAATTTTGACACTTTAACAACTAAGTTCCTCTCTAAAAATATTTTAAAAGACCCTTTTGATTCCACTGTTTTATCCTTTATCCACTGGCAGTTTTTCACCCGGCCCTAAGCATGAAATACTTGACCCATTTCACTAGAAACCAAAGATGACTATTGATTTTAATCATTTTAGACCAGCCTTGTATTCTTCAGTGCGCTGAAACAGGGCTGGTCAAAGTAACTAATGACCTTAACAACAGCCAACTGTTCGCTGCTAATTTTCCTCAATTTTCGTCCAGTCTTCAGTCAGTTGGAATCATGCAGATTTATTGGACAGTCTTTTTTTTATTATCATTTATCATTTGTTAATGATAAATGTTTTTTTCTTCACCTATGCCGCCCACGTGATATGTTCCAAAAGCCTCTATCCATAGCCATTTCCCCCCCTCTGTCTATATGCTTCCACTGGAGCATATTATTAGAAAGCACAGTATTGATTTTTCTTTTCTATTTGTATTTGCTGCATCTTCTACTGTAGCTTCCATTTAAAATGACTATACAAAGCAACCAAAAACACCAAATCTGTCATCTTGTCTCTCTGATTACTGCCGTTCTGCACACTAGCTGGACTATTCAGCTTTATTGCTCCATTGTTCTGTTGATCTTCATGCTGATCTTCAAAAGGTCTTAGTTGCTTTTTTAAATTGTCACATCTAGAATATTGCAACTCATTATATTGGATTGTAAGATTTTGATTTTGTTGATCATTTTAAAGCACTTGGCTGCAGCTTTACAACCATGTGTGAATCCTAAACTCCTCAGCTAGGGGTTTTATTTCTATCCATACCTGTTTGCTTCTTTTCTTATTAATATTTTAAGTAGCTTCTATTCCTTTATGTAATGGTGAGTTTAATGCAAAATCATTATTATTCCTACAGTATTTGTATATATAGTTGTATATTTATTTAATTCTTTCCCACCACTGATTGGACTGATGGATGAATGTATGAAGTGATAGATTTCTTGTGGTTTTATTCTTGCTCCTTTCCATCCACCTACCAACTCTTGACATGAGGTTGCTTGGTTATCACACTGGCTGGTCCTGGTGGGTCCATAAGTTCCAGAGGGCTTGTCCCTGCCAACCAAAGCCTCAGACCTCCCCTCAAGGGCAGTATCGTATTCTGCCTGACTGTGCGTGCCTGTGTAATCCATAGCTGCAGGGAGAGTGACCTTCACAGCAGGCAGCCTCGCAGCAGGTTGCGTCGCATGGGCTCAGGAAAGAGGACAGGCTGGACAAAAAGGGTGCTGAGGGCAGGACACAGCAGTTTTTAGATAATTAGCCTTTCTTGTTACATTTTTCTACATGTTGGTTCTTCTTTTCCTAAAGGAGCAGATATATATTTTAGAACATTACATTTCAGGGGGACATGTTTTGGTGTTTCCTTTAAATACATTCCCTTTAATTGCTCTAAATTACAGTGAGTGCCACTTGCTTTCGGCCCTTTAAAAAGACTTTTGTATCATTCACTTTGTGCCACAGATATTAGGTCCCATGGCTTTAAATAGTGGAATGCCCAATCTTGAACATTATGAGGAAATGGATTCATCACCACCTAGTCTGTCTTAAAACAACTTTCTGCAGTTTGCTGTCTCTAGGACAAAATGCTATTTATGATGTAAAATTTGCTGTCTGCGTCCAGTGCACACTCCTGAAGTAAAGGTGAAGCCACAGCCGGGAAAAAGTTATTGACAGTTATGGGAGGAGATGACGCAGCCAAATAAGTCTCTGCTCATGAATGATGCATGTCCTCACTGGCCCTGACGGAGAAAGAGAGTGAAGCTGGATGACAGCTGGGGTGCTGTGTGTGCATGGTGCAGAACAAGGTGAGACTCTTTACTGTACAGCCCAGCGCCCTCCCTTCCTGTCTGTTCCCTCTTTCCTTCCTTTAGTTTCTCTTATCCAACTACACACAAATATACACAAAATTGGGAGGCGGAGCTGTTACTCTCCACAGTCTTCAGTGTTCCTGTATAACCAAACACTGACCTTTACAATGCTCTGATTTCCTGCGTTCTCCTACCCTTTGCTCTGTCACTCTTAGAGACCCGCTCTCTTTTCTCTCCCTCTCACGGAGCCCCTCTTGTTCATCAGAAACAATCATTGTGTTTTTCATCTCACTGCCCTGCTCTGCCGCAGTCTGAGCCTCCAATAGCAGGATGGAGAGAGATGAGAGTAAAGGGGGTGGGTGTGGGAGGTATGCAGCATGCAGGGCACAAACGGGAAAGTCTACATAATGGTTTGTTGTCGTCATCACTGTAGCGTCACAGCTGTCTATCCTTTTAGCAGCAGCTAGAACACAAACGCGCAGTCTGCATCATCGGCGTGCCTCTGATTTAAGAACTGTGGTCAAACCTTTAGAAACTACAATAGCAGCCTTCGATAGACACATGATTTTTGGTCATAGCACGTTTGCATAAAATGGGGAATCAAATAGAACTGAAGAGAGTTGTGTTATTTGGTTGTTGTCTTGTAAACCATTGTGTCATCTGGTTCTCTTGGTCTTCTTCTTTAGATAAATGCACCTGCATACATATGTCAGCATTGACCTTAGGGGAATCTGAAAATCTCACGTGTCCTGTTTGCTATGTTTGAGATAGTTGAGAAAGGGTATAACTTGGAGGATAATTGCTGGTGACAAACTACGTCTTCAGACATGGCTACATTGACTTGGATAGAGCATTTGTCCAAGGGAACCTAACAGTGATAGATCTAAATACTTTACGAACGAACCCAGCGAGCATCTGAATAAAACATTGTGCACGGGAACCACATCACTGGGGAAAGCCATTAATTCTTAGATTAGTAGCAAGTGGCTAACGTAGTCCATCACTGTGTAAAGCCGCGTAGCCCTGCACCACCCAAACAAACACATCAATCTGACTAACAGTGTGTGTCAACATGCTCCTTGATTACCATGCTAATCCCAGAGCAACCCGCAGGAGCCCAAAGGAGATCATTAAAATCTAACATGCACACTTGAATATAGCTTCAAGTCAAAATTCATTTTTTACACACACACACACTTTCTCTAATATTCGAAGTTTACAGGCCATAGGTAAAGTGGTGTTCATGACAATGAGTTCAATTTAAATGAGTGCTCCTGTTGTGCGTTGCTATTGCACAGATTCCTCCGTACACAAAAACAAATGATGCATCTCAACAGTTGATATTCAGGCACAGATTTTATAGCACTTCAGCGGTAATGTCATGTAAATGTGTTGTGAGTGTCAGAGATTTCGTGTTGTGTTAGTGGAGCAGAGTATGGCTGGAGGGTGCAGCAGGATGAGGGTGTGCGAATGTGTGCGCACGATTGAGTGTCTCTGTAGAGTGCTTAGTCTTTAGGTGTTCTGTGTTTTAGGCTCGAGTTAAGATCATTTAGAAAATGTAAAATTTTAGGATAATAAATAGCCGAAATGTTGGTTTCATGTATAACAAGAAAAAGGGAGGCACGTATAGGTATTTGACCTGGTTCAAAATACTATTTAATATCAAACCACAGTGTTCCTGTGAAATAATGTTGCAACTTTCCTACCTGATAAAAAAAACACGTTCTGTCAAGAGCAATGTGTTTTTATTGGAGGAATGCAGACCCTGTCTGTACTCTGTATTCCCTGTCTCCTAAAAAGTTTTCATGTAACTAAAGAAACTAAAGTTCTCAATTAACTTGGAAGAAACACTATTTTTATCTAGACCTACATTTGTAATCAACACATCTTTTCCATTTATGGTCTTGTTTTCCTGCTGCTGCTGCTGCTCCTTTTTTATATGAGTAAACATACGTCAAATGGAGCTGCATTCTTGTCTCACATAACTCAGAAAATGGAGGACAAGCTTTAAATGTGACTAGCTTTATAAATAGCTCCATTTTATTTTGAGCCATGATCTTTTACTAAGCTAACCCAACTAGTTTCCGTGCCTAAGTCTAACCGAAGAGTGTGTGAAAATAAAACTTGAAAGTATTTATGAGAACCCAAAAGGATTGGTGAAATAGATACTGATATTATCTATAGTAAATATACTAGAATCGCAATGGGATGTGATGAGGAAAGCAATGTTGCAATGTTGCAATCTTTCATTGTCACCTCGCTTCCTTAGGATTGGAAATATGCTGCCACTGCACATGGTAATCTCACACATACACACACATGCACACTCACCATGGTACCATTGGGCTGTCTTCCAACGTTAATACACAGGGCTGACGATGCTGTGGGACTGCGTGCACGTCACACTGTCACAGCATAGCAAAGGAATAGAGAGCGAGGGAGAAATGGAAGGAGGAGGATTAATTTTGGATGCATGGCATGTGGAGTTAAGATAACCATCTTTTTCTGCGGCTCTTCTCCACCACATGGTTTGTTCAATTACCATTTACTGCAGAGACAGAGAAGGGCAGATAGAAAGAGAGGGAGAGAGGGGAACAGTGAAAGGGAATAGCGGGAGCCATGGAGGAGGTGGAGGGGAGGCGCTCAGTGATGCAGGGGATGAGGAAGTAGACGTGAAAGAGTTGGAGAGAAGGTGGTGAGTGCAAAAATAGAGGAAGACAATAAAACCATTCTGTAAAGGGGTAAGGAGAGAGCATAGGACACGGAGAGGGACGTGTGGTGCGCACAAACGCGTCAGAGTGTCACGTCCTTACCTGACACGACTCTACCAGCGACAAACATAACATTTCTGGTTTGATTGTGTAACAGCTTCGTAAAAGCAGGGCTTCTGTTATGAAACGCTGCCACTGTTTTTGCTTTGATAAGTGTCAAAAGCTGCGAGTGTAGCTTAAAAAAAATTACTTATTCAAACAGACTATTCCCACTGCTCTGCATGGGGCACCAACTGTACCAAATTGAGATATTCTGAGATGGAGCTCGATCCACCAGCCCCTCTCATCTCCCCCTTCTTTCCAGCATCCCCACTTTTAAATCCTAATCCCTCCCTCCTTATCTTTCTTCAACCCCCCCCCCCCCCCACAACTATTTTCTCCCTCTCTGTCTCTCTGTGTCTCTGGCTTTCTCTGGGTCCAGTATATGGAGCAATTACAGAGATGATATCCACTGTCAGTCAGCGGCTCACAGATGAAGCTGGGCCTCTTTAACATGCTAATGGAACGCCAGATTCAATCAGGGCTTTGTGTGGCAGAGGGGAGGGCAGTGCCGCTCATTAAAAAATAAATCATAATAACAAAGAGGCCCGGGCAGCACAGGCAAGCAGCACCTACACTGCAGCATCGGACTTGGTTTTCCTCTCTGCTTTCTCAGAGCCCTCTCCTTGACTACTGTCCCTCTCTTTATGAGATTATGTCAAATCAGCACTTTGTCCTTTCAGGCTTTGTTAATCTTTCTCCCGCTCTTGTCACTGTCGGATATGTAAATTTTGGAAAATTTTACAGAGAGAAGCTGACATCTCTTCCTCCCATTTCCAGTCTTTGTGATAAGATGAGCAAAACTGGAGCTTCTCCATATGGAAAAGAAACGGAAAGAAGAAGAAAGTAGTTTATTATTTATATGTATTTTATCTCTGAATATCTCTTTGGCTATATACCACAGTTAGCTCAGGAACATGGCTCCTTTTGTCATTTTGCACATACAACATTAACTTTGGTTTCTTTTGTAGTTAAACCTTTTGGATGAGTTGGACTCCCATTTGCCTTCAGAACTGCCTAAATTCTTTGTGGCTTAGATTCAACAAAGTGCTGGAAACATTTCCCAGAGATTTTGGTCCATATCGACATGAAAGCATCACACAGTTACTGCAGAGTTGTAGACTGCACATCCATGATTTAAATTATCCACACACATTTTAAAGGCGCTCGAAATCCAATGACTGTGGAGGCCATTTGTGTGCAGCCAACTCATTGTCATGTCCGCAAAATCAGTTTGAGATGATTTAAGCTTTGTGACATGATGTGTTATCCTGCTGGAAGCAGCTGTCAGAAGACGGGTACACTGTGATCATAAAGGAACAGACACGGTCAGCAACAATACTTAGGTAAGCTGTGGCATTTAAATGATGCTCAGTTGGCTGACGGGCTCAAAATGTGCCAAGAAAATATCACCAACATCATTACACCACTGCTAGCAGCCTGAACCACTGATACAAGGCAGGATGAATCCATGGTTTATGTTGTTTATACCAACATTTGTTATCACAGTAGACAAGTTAACATTTCATCTAATGTTCTGTTTCAATTTTAGTGAGCCTGTGCAGACTGTGCCTAAATGGACAGTTAGTGTCATGTGATTTCCTGATTAGAGTAAATATATGCATCAATGAGCAGTTGAACAGGTGTACCTAATGATGTGGTTAGCGAATGTATTGATAAGCATGAGCTTAAAATAACTAAAAAGAAAGAGGGGCCACATGTATAAGTCATAGCGGACATGAAGCCTTACATGAAACATAAGCATTTACTATTAGACAGCATGATAAATGCTCTTTATTTCTATTTCTTTTGCATATCGATAAAGACCTTTATCGATTTATTTATTGACCTTTTTGGATAGATCTCTCCTAAAAAGCAGAAAGGTGAACTTTTCTGCTTGATAAATTGATGTGTATGTTGACAAAAATATAATTCTACCAAACTGAAGGTAAAACCTCTTAAGCGCCTTACAAAGTCAAAGAGGATATTGTACAACTGATGAGCAAATTGATTCAGATACATAAGCCTTGCCAGGTTACCCTTTAGCATCTTATGGCTCTCCAATTGGAAGCCAGTGTTGCTCATCTCCAGGTGTCCCTGCTGCCCCGTTGTAGATTATGATTGAACACACACTGAAAAAAAAAGTTCTTTCAATTTACTTGATTTTATTGTGTACATCAGTCCCACATAATATGAATAAGAATGACTGACTTAATTTTCCACTTTCCCTCAAGTAATTAATGTTTGTCAAATCAAAGTGTTTTATTTACATCAGATTACTTTAAAAAAAATCATGTTTGATGTACTAATATTAATCTGTTATCATAATATCAATGTATTGCATAATGTCAATATATTTTAATGTTTAACACCAACTTATTTTTATTTGCCAGTGGTACGCAATGATATTGTGTAATGTAAACACATTGCAATTATGTTCCTGCAACACAAATTATGGCTTTAAATCCTACTTAATTTTTTCAATTGAACAATTAACTGATCGTTATTGACAAAAAAGGCAAAGACTGTGAGTGCTACTGAACAATTCACCTTTATTAAACTGTAACAGCAGTGAAAGCAGCAATTCTGCCATGAACAAGTCCAAAATCACATCCATATAAACTTGTTAACACATTTTTTAAAGATAGCCTGCAGAAATAACTAAAAGAAAAAGTTAGTTTGAGAATATATTTGCAAATATTTCCCAAAAAACTGACCTTAGCAGCAAATAAAAGAAAATGCTTATAGATGATCCTGTCATCTCTTACATATAACATTTGCATTAATTACACAATTGAAAATTTAAACTAAATTAAGACTACCTGAAAAAAAGCAACACGCTTTTATGAATAAACAGATTTACACAAATATAACTTGTGTATTATTTGACAACAGTTTCAGCTTCTGTACAAGTATTTACCTGTACAAGATTTCAACTAAGTTGAGCCTTAAATGACATTGTCACTTAACTAATACCAAACACCTACATGAATCTTAATCTTCCTTTCAAACATGTAAGCAGGACATTAAGGTTGACTCAGAACATATTGCTAAAAATCGTCAGTAAAAATTTCTTACAACATGATATCAAAAGGAAAAATCATCCTGCATTGCAGTCACATGGGGGGAAAGCAATAAAAACACAAGCAGTATAACATTACTGAACACAAAATGAAAAACTGCAAAGAATTGCAGAAGTGCAGTCTTTGACTTCTCAATGAAACAGATGGTTTTTGAAAGCAAGAACTTTAGAGAGTTTAGCTCCATCCAGTTCCATGAAAACCTTCTGGAAAACGTCAAAGTTGTAGCGGAGATCAGCAGGGTAGGCAAGGTTTAATGCATACATGAGTCCAAATAGCATTATCACAGCAAATGCTACATTATCCAAATTCTTCGCCACCCTGATGCCTGCAAGGACAACTCTTGTTCATCTGCTGAAGCTTGCTCTTTAAGAAGATAAATTCAAACAGTGGTGTCTTCAACAGTCTCACTGATGGCACGTTCTTCCATGCCCTGTAAAAGAGAAGCCATGTTAGTCATTTCATGCCAAGTAAGTAATATGACACACTGTGGAAAGTCTGAAAAAAAAAGAAAAAGAAAGACAAGTACATACCACATACTCCCAGATAAGCATGCCAGGGTCTTCACCCAAGTAGATACACACTCCCTTGACACACTCACGTCCAGCATCAACATCTTTACACTGAAATGAAATGTATGTAATTAGCATCTTCATTCAGCCCTTGTCCTTCATTTAAGTTTTAATAGTGTACTTTACATGAATGTTTTTAAAGTAAAGGCACACAAATTAATAATAGGTTTACTGGCAATTAATAATAAGTTGACAAAGTGAAGGTTAAAAAAACAAGCAGATGTAAAAATACAAAATGAGAGAATTTATCATGGGAAAACATTTGAAATCTTCCACAATTATAAAGTTTCATCCAAAGAGGATCATGTTAAGTGAATGTTGAGGCTTTATCACTTACATTATCCATTTATGCCACAATTCTTTTCAGTATTAGTCCAAGCTCTCCTCTTCTGTTGACCAACTTCACCAGGTTGTCCAAGTGGAGAGCCAGCTGAGACAGGAACTTTGTTTGAGGGGGGATGGTGGCAATTCTCTTAAACTCAGTGTTGATCTGAAAACATGAGCACAGAGGAATGAGCTTCAAAGGTTTAATACCTGGAAGAAGGCTGCAATCACTCATGCTGAAGAAATGGGCTGTCAAATAACAACTGTGCCTTAACCATTTTAGGCTAATACCACAAGAACACCGTGTATGAGGCAAACCTTACCTCATGGAAATCAAATAGATCAGGCCATCTTGCCATGAAAGCCTCCACCATTGGTGCATCATGAACAACTTCATGTCTTCTGTATGAAAAAGTCTTTTCCATCTTGAGTTTCACCAACTCTGTTACTCTTTTTTATGTCCATGTGGTGGGCTTTGAAATGTCAATAGCTTTAAGAGTCCCTTTGTCTGCTACTTCTGAAACTGAGGTAAGGTTAAGAAACTCATTCCCAAACAATGAATCCATAAACCGAAGTCTGAAACTGCCCTGAAGACAACACTGTCTCTTGACTTCAACGATGAGATCCTCAGTTGATTTAGGCGCTCCATTAGAGAGTGAGCCTTCGACAGGTTCCGTCAGCCAAAACAGTCTTTAGGACCATAGGACTCCCCATAGGACTCTGTAAGCAAAAAAGAATTACATATCAGACATTCAGAAAGAATCATTTCAGTTTAGTTTTCATAAAGCTATCCATACCCAATAGTCAAAGTTATAAAGATCAGACATAAAAAAAGAATTTATCTAATGAAATACATGCGATTGAACCTATTACACTTATATGAACACCTTTTATTTCTATATGCCTTTTTAAAGTCACAATGTGGACTGATCCAATCTCATAGTCAACCAATGGATAAGTATCAAGGAGTTCACAGAGTGAAGCGAGTGTGAATATTCTTGTGGATACTGGGCTGAGCTCAAAAGCTCTGTCGTGCTCTCTGTACCAGCCACCAAGCTCTCTGACAATGTAGAATATGCTGTGGTACAATGCAGATATGGTTTTTCAGTATTCTGGCAATCCACCTGCTGCCCTTTGGGCCAGTACCATTCCCTTTCTATAAGTTATGCCCTTTAATGTCACACACTGTGCAAGGTTGACCTCTAGAATGTCAGGGAATATATACCTAATGACTTAAGCTATCTCCTCTTTAAGCAAATCCACTAGAAAGGCCGATACAGCTGAGACCTCTAATTCAGACTTGCCAAGAGATGGGGAGTTTAGATGGTAAGCTATCATCATCTGATGTTTTGACTTCTGTAATCATAAAGGTAAAAATTCCACCATCACAAAAAACATTAATTTTAATTGAAAAAAGGTATTCCAGTCCAGAAGAGCATCAATGGTTTCTTTAAAGTACCAATCTTTCTCTCATTTATACATAATGTTTTGAGAAGCAGCTCACATATGTTCTACACAAAGTAGAAAAAAAAGGGGGGGGGTCCTAATTTTTGTTAGGAAAATTCACAATACATCACTTAATAAGAGTACTCTGTTGAACAAACGTATCTCCTTGTAGATATCTGCTGTATTATTTGGGCTTGACCAATAGAATATTCAAATATTCAAGTGACACTTCACCTAAAACAATGACTAAATGGAAAAATGATTTGGCATTTATGGGCACAGGTTCTTAAATCCACGTCTAAGGTGGCAGGATCCTTATTATAACTTGAGTGCGTGTCAGCAGCAAGAATTAAGGTATGGCACTGTGGGGCTCCCAGCTTCTTAAACTCTGGCAGTTACAGCCAGACTAATTAGCCGCTGTAGCCATAACTAGCAAGAGTAACACAAACACTATTGGGCTCTCTCAGTGACGTTTTAACTTGCTAAGCCATCAAAAATGTCAGTGCTCTCTGTCCCATGCATAAATTCCATATCTGACCGACAACAGCTGTTTTCTCAGGACTATGTGCAATTTGTTACTATTTTTCAGCTTTAGCCACAAAGCTAATACCAACTTTAGCTAGCACTGTAAAAACAACATGTAGATGCATTACAGATTACGTTTCATATAGCATGCACTACAACTATTCTGTGAAAACGTACCCAACTAAAACAAATGTATTTAAATTACTTACCTTCTCAGTATGCCTGACTCAGTGCCAAAGGTTGCATGTGGCTAAACAGTCTTCCAGAATCTGGCGGTCAATTGCGCTCTCCTTAAATTATGTTGTTGTCTTATTGGATAAGACTCTAGGTCTTATTATCCAATCATATTTAGTTGTTGTCTTTGAATATATTGCATCATTTCCGGTTGTGGTCAAACATGATTACAATGGTTTTAGTATTCTAATTTAGTCACTTTAAATCAATGCAAGAAAAATGAGTAGTCTCAGTATTGTTTATAATCAAGTAAATGGTACTTTATTTAATCATGTAAATAAGAGAAACATGAAAGGCTTGTGTAGCATTAACCAAATTCATTTGTGCAAATTCAAAAGCCTGCCAATTCCCATTTTTTCAGTGCAGCTACAGTAAGGTGTCGTCACATGTCAGCGTGAATGTTTGCTTCACAAGTCTTTTGCGTCACAGGGACGAAGCTCTGATGTAATTCAGCTGTCACATTTAACAAGCATATTGCACCACATTCAGTGTCTGATATCCTCATTACTCTCATTACCATACTGCTTTGGATTGCTTCTCAAAAGCCAAGCTCTCCTTTTATCCATAATGCGCTTTGTTTAAGATCTCTCCATGGAGGTGTGATTCATGGATGCTCAGTTCCTCTTTATTCATCATGCATCAACACTAAAAGAAGAGAGGCAAGTTTGTGTGTGTGCCTTTTGTGCTTCACATTTCTATAGACCAAAGATTTATTATAGCTAAGATCAACCTGAGCTCACTGAATAATGCATCACCTGCTATCATGGAAAAATATGCTGAATATGTCTCAGCTGAGCTTAAAGGTGTGGAAGTGGGTATGAAAAGTGTAAAGCTCGCCCTCGACTTAGCTTGTAAGTACGAGACAACCAAAGGAAAGCATTCCTCTCAGCTTTGACAAACGAGCTTGGGTCTGGTTCACAGAGGTTTCCCTTTTTCATAAAGTGAGCACTGCCATGGGAATTAGCATCCATGCGGGGTGTTTTTGTGTGGCTAAATTTATATTAAAAATCTCTTCAAGAACTTTTTCAGCTCAGCTTTTTGAATTTCAGAATTTCAATTTTATGCCTAAAATTGCTTTGTGGCTTGCCTTCCATATCTGACTGTAGTTGTAGGGTGATGAGTTCTGATTTAAACAAAATTGTCATTTCTCGACCTCAATGACAAATGACATTACAGCAGAGCACTTAAAGAGATTGAGCCGTGGTAGGATTGCTCAGAACTGGACAGAGAGGCGCGTGTTAGAGGACATGCTCGTTAGTTATCATATTCATAGAAATGGCACTGCAGGCCTGAAATGAAAGCAGCGCTTGTCAACCTCATAAAGTATCCTCCCCCACTCTATTAGGCTGATAGCATATTGCCCTCCATCCTCCTTGGGGAATGGAAGTCGGTGAAATAGAGTGGCAAACACAAGCAGGGGCACATTATGGTTGCTGCTCCTCAAACACTGCAGCTATATAGTGTTTAACTCCCAGCCTCCTCCTTCCTCCAAGCCATCATGCCTCCTTCCTTTCTCTTCGTTTGGGGTGGGGGTCTAATCTCAGAGAGAATCTCATGCTTTTGTCGATCTCCTCCGAAGTGTATTTGGGTTGATCCACCTGTTTATTGTTGAGTGATAGAATTCCATACCTGAGGGCACTAGTCTCTGAGCGGTGCATGGGAATGAAGTCACAGGCTATTGTTCCACCTGGGTGTGTGACTTGAGCCCTGAACAAGGGAAGAAAGGGAGGAGATGGGGTGGGGCGGGGGGGGGGGGGGTTTGGGTGGGGGCTGGGTGGCATGGAATAAATGGGAAAATGGGAGCAAGGAGGAAAACAACAAACAGCCAAAGACAGGTGGAGAGAAGGGAGATAGAGGAGGTTCATGCTCCAGTGTGCTTCCTTCCCAGAAGAACGCCATCTTGTCATCCTGCCTCCTGTCCCTCCTCTCCCCTTTCCGCATAGGTGTAAGCGGCTGTTAAAACAGTAAATCAGTCTTTTTCAAGAGACACAACAAAGCAATGCCCCCCTCTCCCCCTAACCATCCAGCATTCCAACAGTCCATCCATCACTGACTCAGACTTTGCCTGCAGCTAGTGATACTCAGATGCATCTCCTCTGGACAGCAACTGTGATCATGTTACTAGCCTGACTTTTGGCAAGGGGAGGAGCATTCATTACAAAAGAAAACTATATGAAAAAGATAGAAACCTGAGAAAGAAAGAATGAGAACAGACAGCAGACAACTTGAAGGGAAGCATGGAGGAATATAGAATTTTCTCAGAATGTTCTCTTAGCTTTTATAAAAGTGTTAAAACTGTTAAGGTTTGATCCCTCTAATAGCTCACATTCATGTCACAGTTGTCAGTTACAACTGACCAAATGCAAAATGCAACTGTACAGTATTTTTCTTTGTCTCTTTTAGCTCCACAACAAATATCTTTTGATGATCAAACGTGACTCTGAAAAGATTGTCACCAGCTTCAAATGATGGCAGCTTATAACATCAGTATAAATTCACAACTGCTGCAGTGTATTATAATGGAGGGTTACATCTCAAATAGTGAAAACCCCTTAGGAGCTTCATATAGTGCATATAAAACAGCATCTTTGTAAAGCTAATGTTCATGTGTACAGGCAGAAATGATTTAAGACCGACATTTGGTGGCTTTTTATGAGAGATCCAGCAACATAAAATATTTTTGGCTCATTTGTAGAAACCTAAGTTCTACAAAAAAGACTGAAATTAGTGGAAGCAAATTGCTGTGCTTTGCATTTGCCATTAAAGGTGCTTAAGCATTTAGAGTTTAGTTTAACTGCCCTTATTTGCATCAACACAGGTGATTTTATACTTTTATACAAACTTCCCAATCATTACTCACAATTAAGTGATGATACTTTCATTTTAACTGAGGCTGCAAAATATTGCACCAAGCATGCATTGTATGTTTTTGTACCCATGTTGAACTGGGCCTATGGCTTAAAGTTAGAAAATAAATTCAAACTGATTCCCTGACGAGGGCAGCCACACAGAGAGTGTGTGTTTGCACATAGAGTGTTTGTGTGTTTGCTTTATGCTCCCATTTTGACCCTGTGTGCCTTGTCTCTAGCTTCTGCCTGTGTTGAATTGCACAGCAGTGTTCGCTCTGTGTTCTCATCATCCCTGGCTGTCCCCTCCCATTAACCCTGACAGCTATTCGTCTGTCATTATTGACCTCAAAACAGCACAAACCCTCACTGTCATCGCAGACACTCGCATACACACACACATAGACAGACATGCACAGACTACACACTTGCTATGCCTTGCCCTGAAAAATCATTTTACGCTTGTGCTATAGTTCAAGTTAAATTACATAGCACTTTTTATGACTGTTGAGATAAATATCACACTGGAATGCAATGAGTCTCAGGCCAATTCAGACTTATTTTCATTAAGTCAGTTCCTCCTCCTGCCCTGAATGGCTTGGTGCAGGTTGTAACATGAGAACCAGCAAGTGGCTACCCCACCAAAGTGTTTCATTTTAAGTGCCATCATTGATTTAAGGTGGAACCACACAAAAACTGTATATTAATCACGTCAAGTAACAGAGAAACGTCATTTTATTGGACCACCTTTACTGGGAAATTTTTTGGGAGATTTGACTTTGTAAAGCTGATAAAAGCCCTAAAATATATACACTTAAAGTCCGTGTAGATAGATAGACCATCCCACTTGATCTTTGTTCACGCATGTCTATATCAGTGTGTGAGTGCCTCTATCTACACATACCCTGCAAATAAACAAAACCCAGTAGCCTCCAAAAGTTCAGTTTCCAGCAGGAGATTTATCTGAAGGATTAAAAGGGTGTGCATCTGCTTCTGTGGATCAAGCACGTGCACTGGCCCTCGTATGTATTCTGGCCAATTCTGGACACTGGGTAGCACTGAATTGTAGATTGGTAGCTGGAGGTAGGTAGGCAGGGATCTCAGATGCAGGCTGTCTTCACCTCATTCCATGCCATTATTTTTGCATTATACCTCCTCCCCTAGTGCCCATCTTTCTTCTCTCCATGACTCTTGGAATCCCCAGTCAGCTCCTCTGCGTCTAACGAAGAGACAGACTGGCAATTAAATCCTCCCAGCCTTGATTCAGCTACTTAGAAGAGATCAACGTGGGATCTTTTGGGGGGCTTTTTAAGGCCTGCCACTGTCATATTATCTCAATAGGGTGTCATTACCGTCCCATCCAGGCTATCATTAAGCACAATATTCCCCTCTGGGAGAGCCGGAAGGTTTACCTAGCTGTATATCAAGTATGTCTAGTGCATGTGGGATTTTTTTTTTCTGAGGAGAAAATATGTGCCCGATTTTATTTGTAATATTTTAAAGGAAAGCTTGGCTTTCAATAGATCTTGAGTTCCCTCATCAGATTGGAAAAGACAAGGCTTTCTGGTGTGCATTTGTGTGCTCAGGATGTGGATGATGAATTCATGTTTGTTTGTACAGTGACCTAAAACTGCATGTAAAGCATGGATCACTCAGTGGAAGCTAGTTTAACTTTGTTTGACCTTCAAGTTGCTGGCATTTTTTTTATTTGAGCCACTCAAAATAAAACCATGCATGCTGCAGCATGTACTTTTCTTGTACTTTGCAGTGCAATTACAGTAAAAATGTGAAACAGCTCTTCTCCAAATTGGTAGGTTTGGTTAAAAAAATCTAACAGACCTACAATTAGCAGAGAAAATTTAAGCTTCTGCCACCAATGCAGAAAAATGTACACAAATATGCTTGAGTGACTGTATGTGTGTGTGTGTGTGCGTGTGTGTGTGTGTGTGCGTGTGTGTGCTCATAACTCTCTTTCCAGTGTATTTTGTATTCAAGACTGAGGCATGTCCTAACTGATACCTAACATTAAAGACTTGGAGAGCAACCACTGTATCCCTTTTGCAGAAACTAATGACTCAAATTGTTTTTTTACGACCTAACAGAGAAGCACACATCTTTCTTGTCAAAGACAAACACACACAAACATATCTTACATGCAAAGCGAACACAAACAGAGAAGCCTACTCTTATTTGTGGCAGTGAAACAAGTTTCAGCTTCCCCCGCTTTCCCCCTGCATAATCCTCCTATTAAAGCGTAGCATAACACCAGCAGTTCCAGGCAGCAAATCAAACAGATCTTAATCTCCGTCCACCTATCTTGTGTGAATGTATTAACCTTCACAGGAAGCAAGAAATTAGCAGAGGCTTGATGTGACTTTGAAATATTCCGATGCACTCAGCAGCACACTCTGGTGGTTGCTTGCTATCAAAACTGCTTGTGTTTTCCAAGATTTTGCATTGTGACATGCGGACCCCTATACGAGCCTTGCTGCATTCGGTGCAGTGTCCAATGAACCACATCGCTACCTGTCATTCACACTGTGCGAATCCATAATTCATTCCTAGCGCCAGCTGTGGCAGCTATCTGAAGGACGGATTCTGCTGGCACAGCTGTCTGTGAAGAGAGCATCGACAGGTAGACAGAACAGGATACAGTCTGTAGCAAGTCTCTTGGGGCTAATGACCTGTACAGTGCTGCAAAGATTTTGAGGTGACAGTTGACATATCAGGACAAACCTTTGTTACAGGTTGCAGAAACATTGCCTCTTTGTGTGTGTATGTGGACATAAAGGTTCCTTTCTCTATGAAGGACACAGCTTTAAACTCATGGACACAGGTGACTCAAGGGGAATTATGCCCTTCATGAACCAAACAGGACATTCTTCTACTTGTGTAAAAGTGGGTGTTAGACAAAAACTGCATTCAGTCTTTTAGAAAACTGTATGTGCGCATGTACTTATTTCTTTGGTGTGCATTGGTTTGTCTCCTGTGTGTGTATGAATCAGCCATCTGTAGAGTGTGAGTGACTTTTTTTTTCTTTGCATTTGTTCAGGGCTTTTGGCCAAGCCTGTGATCCTGTTGATTGCGCTTATGGTCAAGTGAAAGCCAGCCACAGTGTCCTGTTGGGGCTGAGACTGGAACAGGAATGGATAAGGGTCAAAATTTCATTCTTTCTCCCCTTCTTATACCCTGTGCCCACTCTCTATCATGCTGCCTCCATGGCCTGTAATGAATTGGCTATTCTTCCAGACCTGGGCTCAGCTGTGTACAGCACAAAATTCACACTGAGCTGATCATAAGGCAAACAAGGAAGGAATAAGAGTAAGAAATTTAGAAAACAAATGGAGACAGATGACCAGCTGCTGGTTGCACGCTTTAGCCCGTATGGAATATGGAATTGTAAACTAGCCTTGATCCCACATTAGCTTCACAAATAGTTAAATAATAATAAGATTGTTATTAAGGTCACTACTCTCTCCTCTTTACTGGTTGTGAAGACAGTTGTCCATCTGCAGTAATTAAATCTGCTGTGAATTTGTCCATTTTCAGGCAGAAATCATCTTCTGATTCAGTCAGACTGGACTGACGAGCATTTATGGTCTGTGGTAAACTCAGAATCAGAATATTTTATTAATCCCTGATGAAATTTTGTGGCCACAGTTGCTCCACGACAATAAGAAAAGTTACTGACCAAACATAATCAAATAATACAGTATATTACAAGGTTACAAAATATAATAAAATAGCTCAATTATAAATATCCCAGTATATAGCACAAATTAAATATATATGGTTGAAGCCGAGTTGCCCCTCTTATCAAACTTTTGGAGCTCTGGTCTCTTGTATTCATGTCGCTGAATCAGAGTTCTTTAATCTGAGAGCTCAATGCACTACATGCATACAATAGGTAAACAAAATCACAGTTCATTACTGAATTTACTTCTTCACATAAAATGTTGAAATCCCAAATTATTTTTCGTAGTTGTCATGGCATGTCATTGATTTCAGGCAGGTGCTATGCATCCAGACTTACCAACACATCTGTTGGTTATATTCCTGCATCAAACATATCTGCGGCACTGATTATAAGTTCTTATGTCTCTGTTCCCTCTGGGCAATGAGGAGGACAGGTGCCAGCTTCAGAGCCCAGCAGAAGGGCAAGTTGGCATCCTCACTGTTTCCACCTCCTTCTCCCTGCCCCCACTGCCAACAACCCTGGCACATCTGTGGCCGTCCAGCATGGCTGGTGCCAACTACCCTGCGCCCATTGTTCTCCCCTGAATGCATCCAACGCCCATGGGAAAGAAGGCTGAACACAGCGTGGCGCAATCTACACGGCCTGTTAGATAATCTCAAGACATGAAAAGATTCTCTTAGCCTAGATTCTAGAAACAGCTCTTTGTCTAGCAGAACGGGGGAAGGAAAACACACGATGGTGTTTTCTCCAAAGATTCTTACCAAATCAGCTCTATTTCTTTTCTCTTTTTTTCACATGCGTTGGAGTAAACAAAGCCTTGTATGAGCTTAGTATCACATTTTACGTTCGCATTTTACTTTTATTATATGGAAAACACTGGTTAGCGTATGAAAATCATCACCCTTAAGCATGTTTTCCTTTTTGATTCACCGATTGCTCGAACTGATTTTGAAATAGCTTCTGTTCTTTTCACTGTCTTCACATTAGTGTACGGTATCATCATTTTGGGTGGGGGAGGCAGGATCAGGAAATACAAAAGAAAGGCAGTAACCACATTAATTTGCTCTGATCAACCATCAGTTATGTGTACTTGTATTTTCAGTTTTGCCTCCACTTGTTCAACCCCAAACAGAAACAGCTTTAGGGATTAAATGTGTCACATGGTGAAGCAGGACTGAGGGTCATTTATTAGTGCGTATGCATAAATGGAATGGTAAATAGACTGGTATTTACATAGCACCTTTCTGCTCTAACTGAGCACTCAAAGCATTTTTTTTTTGCTACAAGCCACATTGACCCATTCATACAAACATTCATATAATGCTTTTTTCTATGCATTTAAGCATTTCTCTAACTAGCATGCATAAACTCACATCTGATGTATGAATGGGGGGCAGTTCAATATCTTGCCCAAGAACACTGACATTCAGCTACAGGAGGAGTCGGCGTTACCTGCTGTTGTATTTATACAGTGTAAGCATGAGTGTGTGGCCATTTTCTAAGTATTGGCACATATAACTACTTGGAGTGGTGCTTATTTTCATGCTGTCTCTTGCCCTCAGTACTGTTCATAACCTAGACCTAACTCGATATTCTAATTAAGGTACAAAACGTGTGGTCCTCACAACAAGTGAATAATAAAGGCTCATATGAAGACAAACTCTTCAAAAAAGCCTGCAAATCCAAGCCTTCTGGCAGCGTCCCACAGGCTGTTTATGAGCTCTGATTATGGCCCCTGTTAGCCTGGTAGGATTCCTGGCATGTCAGAGGGTTTAACAACATCCAAATCACTGTCTGAGTTCTCTCAGCTCTTCCAGGCCGCCCTGTCTGTCAATTTCTACCACACATACACTCACACAGAACAGGCTCCAACAGCCACAAGGGAGTACTGAGGAAGGGAATATCAGACTACAGTGAGCAAAGATCCTGTTTTGTCATCACTTACTTTTGCACGCTGTAATTAGTTTTACTAATAACAGTACACATAACAGTTCTTTGATGAACTGTGAAGGCCTTTTGCGATTTAAAGTAAATTGATTTGTTTTTCTTTTAGTCATTTAAAGGGTAGAAAATGCTGTAAAATGGCAGTCACAGACAGCCAAGTTGCTTACTCTGTTTGTCCTCCTGTCTGCAACAAAAATTTTTTATATATGTGTAGTATTTGCACAGAAGCCATTAGAGGAGACTTCTTGTTATTACTCATTTACAATTTATTGTTTTATCAGCTCTGACTTCATTGACGTCTGGTCCGTAAAAGCCAAGTGGGAGCACTTAAACACATGCACTTGTTTACACACTGCACATAAAATGCCCATATGTTTGCGAAAATGCATTTGTGCACTTGTCATACTCCTGCACCATATAACAATTTGTTCAGTTAACATTGTAAGGAGATCCCCAGAGAGAGATTAAATTACTAGGATAAATATATGGTGCAGCCACACTCTGATTTATGCACGCTGACAAACACACATATGTCTTGGGCTCAAGGGCCAACTGCTCTTCTTGCTCATGTCTGGTCCACAGCTCCATTCACTTCCTCGGATTTCAGCTCCTTGTGTTGCTGCAGAGACGCGTTTTGCCCTCCACTCAGCCAATCTCTCTGTAAGCCTGCCAGACACTGCCTGACCCGCTGCCAGTAACGGTCTCAGTGTTCAAGGACAGACTCGCTGGGGAGCTGCAAACATTACTGCTGTGCAATTTCAGCTAACAGAGTCTCACTCCATACAAGCAAAACACACATTCACACATGAACTTGTACAAAGATGCTAAAGGAGACGATGTATCGAGACATGGCACGACGCCATGATAAATGCAGTGAAGAATCATTGTATTAGTGATGCAGCCCTGATAGAGGACAAACTGGCTTCATCAGTTACTTCTAATCCTCTTTCATCAGAAGCTACATTTACGAGGAGTTTAGATTAAAGGGTGAACTCTGCATGTTTACAAGTGTACATATTTAATTAGGAAAACTAAAAAACCTGTCACTTTTTTTTTTTAAACCTAATGTAAAATGAAAGAGTTTAAGATTGCTGAGTCAGACTGCACCAGCTGGAAAACCAGCAGGCAAGAAGTCTCAAACTTGTTTCACATGTTGTAAGAATAATTGTGTGGTTTTGTGCTTTCATACACGTGTTTGCATGTGTATATGTTTGGTTTGTTTAGACTAGAAAATTTAAATGCTTAACTAGAGGTAATGATGCAGTCCTCTGCACCTCGAGGCCTACAGATGCGTAGCAGAAGGCAGCTGAGACAGCACTTTCACTCCAGCCCGACAAAGTCAATCCCCCCCCCCCGCTCTCTCTTTCTTATCCCTTTCTCTCCCACTCACTCTAATCCAAACTTCGGCGACTCCATCTGGTAACATAGTCTTCAAAGCAGCAGTCATAATATTTTCTCTGTTTACATTCAGTTGACATAAAGCTTGATGAAATCGCAGAGGTGTCAAATAATGCCCAAATTAGCATGTGAAAGTGTGGAGGAAGGTAGAAAAGCACTGCTGTGGAAACCACGGTGAGGGATGGCAAGTAACAGAGCAAAAAAAGTAGCTTAGAGCAATCCCGAAAAGGAGAGCGGCAGAGCTTTAAGTCTCGGAGGAATTTGAAAGCCATAGAAATCCAGTTGCGGATATTAAGAGGCTTAATCTAAGAGCTTGCTGAGGCTGAGTTTTGCTGTTTGGGCCCCATCACTATCATCCTTGACAGAGGTTAGAGAGGAGACGAGAGGGAATAAGGAGGAAAAGGAAGAGAAGCCAGATGGGAGCAATGGGGAGAATAGGAAACTGAGTATCATTAAGGCAGCCTCACATGTTTCTTATAGGCGAATTAAATATTGCGTGTGTGTGTGTGCGCGTGTGCATGTGTATCTCTCTGTGTGCAAGGGTACCCTTGCAGTAGTTTTCTTAAGTGACTGCGTTTTTCAATTTCTTTAGAAATCCAGCCAAATGAAGTATGTGGTACTTCTTCTTTCATTCATACTATAATTAGACTCAACTAAGTGATCCAGCTGTAGTGCACAACACAGGATGACATAAAGCAGCGCTGCCTGAGATGGAACTCATTATCATCAAGCTGCAGATGTCTCCCAGGAGAGGAGAGAAGAAGAGAGCACACTGGCAGACAGGTGGATAAGAGGAATCCCCTCTGCCTCTGTGGCATCCTTTTCTTCCTTATGGCATTCCTGTTTCGGGGATGTGAATCATTCAGTCCACAAAACCCTCAACATCATTCTATATTTATTAAAGCAATGTCACACTTTGTAGATTCAGTCTTGCCAACACGTCTGGAAAACCAGAAGATCTGTGCAGCAATCAATGAAAAGCCCTTAACTGACCAAATGCATCCTTTTTCCTCACTGTGTAGAAACTGTATGCTTCTATGGGGCGTCACATAGCTTTGTTCTGTCCACAGAGAGATAATTGCTTTTGCGGTGAAATTAAACATTATTGTGCATTTTGGAATTCAGCTGCACCTTCCAGGAAACAACTGTACACAGCCTGTTAGATAATCTCAAGACATGAAAAGATTCTCTTAGCCTAAAAGCACATGTTTTTGTTGTTTTTTCCCTTCCTCTCTCTGTCTCTTGCTTTAATTTGTATTCTTTATATCACCTAAAGACACTGTTTAAATTCTCTGTCACACATTTGAGTAAACACAGCCCGGAGCCTGGGCTCATGAATGCTGGAAAATACCGTGCATACTTATGTATCTCTGTCTCTTTCTGTGTTTAGGAGGCATCAATCGAGCTGGGGCAGCAGTGCCGACATTCTTACGGACCCCCACAGTGATCCAACCCCACTTGGACATGAAGCCCTTCCTGCAGTTCCCAGTGGAGACCCCCCCTCCTCCACACAGCATGAGCCTCTTCCACAACTTCAATACGGTAAGAGTTGCTGCAGACAACAAGCACAAACACTGCAGCCTTTTAAGTCATCGACTGCAGCGAGAAAAACGCACGACGCAAAATTGTAAATGTTGTACTGGGTGCTGGAGGTTACCGCCGTTATGCTTTAACTTGCACTCTTCTCTGCGTACAGTTTTGAATGCAATAGTCAGCTTTAAGGTATGTCTAAAATTTTTAGGTTGTGCTGCCACATCTAGATTAACAATGTATGTTGAGACACACTGGACTGTATATTAAGGAACCAGGACTATTTTCAAAGCCGTAAAATCGTAGCCATATAATTAAAGAACAGTTTTAAGGCCATCCCTATAACTAACAACATCAAACGCCGCAGTTTGTTTGATGTAATATTTTTTTTCTTTTAAAGGAGAGGAGGCTTCCTGTTCCTTCTACCTCAGGCATTTAGATTAGACCATAGAGACATTTACCATTTCACCAACTCAGCATAATGTGGCACCTGCTCCTCCAGACTCCGCTGAACAATGTCAACACATTTCTCATCAGCAATATGTAAATTCACTGAACTGTATATGTACTCTACTGGGGCAATGCTATTTGCGGACCATGGCTTCAACAGGGTTATGTGTCACCCTGGTATATTTAGCTGCAGTCTGCAACAAGACAACATAATAACCTTTCACTAATTGGAAATATCTGGCATGAGCTTTGACTGTGCATGGCCCTACAGGGATTGTAACAGGAGTCCAGACACTCTTAAACACATTTTAACAATATAGTCATTTTAATAGGCCTCAATGGACCATGACATAAGTGGAAGCATTTTCACTACCAAACTGCACTACACCCAGCAGACATGCATTAATAGAGATACTGAGATTATGCAGGCACTCGGTTTCCATTCTGGCCTCTGTTAGCGTAGCCCTAAAATCATTCTTGCTTGATTTTATTTCCTGTCTTGCTGCCTCTGCAACACTCCCTCTGGACTTCCTCTCACCTATTCTGTAACGTCCATCCGCTCACCATCCTCCTTTTCAACGAGTCAACTAGGTAGGAAGGCCCACAGGGACGCTGTGAATGTTAATAGGTGTTGCTGCTGATGACTGCGAGGTAACCGTTAGTGCTGTTTTACAGCTCTGTGGCCAGGAGATGGGGCCATAAGAGAAGCTGTAAGGGCATTCTGACCTTACAGCGTACTCATAGTATACGCAGCACATTCAAAAGCATGAAGAAATGACTTACTAATATATCACTGTTGGTGTTTGCAAGGAGAGCTTCTGTTGCCTGAAGTGTATGACATAATCTCACATTTTATTAGATATGTGGCATGTATGTGGTGTAAATATGCTGCAGATATGGAAACCGCTTTGTTTGCCCCTAAATGAGGCTCTGTTTTGACGTTTTGCTGGGATATCCTAGCTTTCAGCGTTCCCAGAGTTTATTATGTTCAATGTAGTGCTGTGAAGATGAGTAAATTTATACAGGAAGATCTAGAATAAGAGAGTAAGTGTCCACAGCTCCATTTACATCTTATACTGTTTTGTTTTGGAGGTTTTTATATGGATTGTTAGGCTGAACTGGGGCTATTTCACATAACATTTCAAGTGCTTTTGATGTTTCCTGGCACTTTTCTGCACCATTGCACAGTAACACATTATGATCCACAAAATATCTCAATGAAGGTACAGCACTGCAATGAGCTGACAGCTAGTTGTTCCATCATTCTGCCTTAATAAGTGATCTGCGCTGAGTTTGTACAGCCTTAATGAGGCTCTACTTCACATTGAGGGTTATTAGCCCCATAGCGGAGGAATGGCCTCTCCTAAAGCCATATACAGCTTTTAATAGTCCTTTAATGTGATTTGTCCTCCACCTGCCTGTCTCGTGCAATGTGCCTGTAGACAATGATGAGGCTGAATTATTTATCTGCATCAGCTGGTACTGATACCGACATAAAACTGCTCATAAAACTCTGAGTAAAACTCAGAGTTGTGTTGCCTGCACTGTTTGCTGAAGCTACACAATCACATGACTTCTTGGTCCAGTATAATCATGTGCAGTTGTTGAATCTTAACTACTGTGTATATCTTTTCTCACTCTCCCCCTAACAAAAATAATTGTAGTACAGCAAGACATGACTAATAGCTCATTATCTAAACAGTACACATTTATGTTTTGTCCAGCACCACATGTGGCCCTGTCATCACTTTGGTGTGAATATGTCACATCCAATAAATATTTGTCTAGCTAGAGTTTCATGCAAGTGTGAGTTCTGGGTTTGTAGGGGAGGTGCAGGCTACAGTGGTGGATGACGACATTCGATGGATGGTGTGAATTAAAGATGGGAATTGCTCTGCCTCCTCCAGTTCATCAGGACTGTAGGCCTTCCACTTTATCATTTCCTTTTATCAGTGCTCGCATGTTTTTCTAGCAGCTTGAAAGGACACGGCTGTGGGGCTCTTGTACACCTGAGTCACATGTGAACCTCAGCTCTGGCTCATAGGTAGTAAAAACAAAGCTGAAGTTGCACTGAAAACCTAAAGAAAGCCTAAACAGCAAAGTCAGGAATCAAGAAGTTGATTAGCTAAGAACCTGACCTATGAGCATAATTGATAAAAACACTGTTATCAGTAAATTCTTATCAATATCCATACCAAGGCTATTCAGCACTCCTAGAAGAGTGAGAGTTTGGCAGGAGGAGAGTAGGATACATAATCCTGGGTGCACATGGGCAGACTGACAGACCATGGGGAAGAGTGAGAGAGGGAGAGGGAGGAGAAAACTGGAAAGCAGAGAAGGAAGTGCATTATAGTGGAGTGTGAGGCAGAGAGGGAATGTAGTTGAGAATAGAGGAGGAGGAGACTGAAAAAAGGGACAGGCACTTGTTAGGTCATGTGTTGAAAAAAGAAGTAAGGGAGAGATTTCTCTTAAAGCATCTCAAAAGAGAAGCAGACGGTGTGCTGAAAGGAAAAAAAGATATCGCAGCTACCAATGCTTCACTAGGCATAAGCTCAGTTTTTGTGAGCTAGTCTGTATTCAGCATTGACCACCTACCAAGCAGGCTGAATGAGTAAAGATAGTGCACCACAAGCTCTGAGCCTTGCACATGCTGAGACCCAAACACATACCTTGGCCAGCAGTACACACACAGGAGGACCAATGCAGCTCCAAGCTTCTACAGACAAAGAGGAGATGAAGGTAAGTACCTAAAATTCAAAGAGCTTGTCACATTTTTGTCGGTCCAACTGTGTCTTAAACTGGGCCAGCTTAATTTGTGCTTCAAAGGCTGTTTTCGTCTGGCACAGTGTGGACCTTACTGTGACTGTCACAATGGCTCTACTGAGAGTCATGCTGTAGTGCACTCTCCCCTGGTGGGTTTTAGCTGATCAAACGAACTAAAGAAAGACTAACTAAGACAGAATGAAAACACAGTAAAGAATGGGAAGAAAATAAGAAGAATAAGCTTGGGTGATATTTGAGTGTTTGGAGTTTTAAGGCTGCATGGAGCTGTTGACATGACTGCCGAGTGATGCTAAAGTCAGCGGTCTGCGGTCTGTGTGCTCTGCTTACCTCACCACATTCACACAGCTCCACAATAACATGAAGTTTCCATTATTTTCCCAGATAAATGTAAACTTTGTAATATGTTTGATTTCTAATTTTTTTATGAGAATGTACAGTTACAGTTATGGATGTTCACAAAATTATATGAGCGAGTTTTGGAAAATCCCACTGCAGTTACATCATAGTGCTCTCCTCCTATTTCATGAGAACATGTTTTGGAGAGAGTTTGGAGAAGAGGCCATGCGAGCAACATTCCAAAGACATTTGCTGGCAGCTGGACTGTGTTTTCAACAGCTGAATTAACTGGATGGGTCATAACTGACCCACACCCAGACTGGTGGAATGACTGCGGAGAAGCCCATGATTCATGCGGTTACGCCACCAGGCAGGTTCAAATTCTTGCTAAACTCTATCTAGTCTGGGTCACATTATGGACACTGAGAGAAAGAAATTTTTCTACACTTTGGAAAGATTTGATAAAACACAGTGTCACTTTTTAAAAATGAATAGGAAGCTTAATGCAGTCCTGGTGTAGAAGTTTGTGCTGGCTAAAGCTTAGTTCTTGTTGTTTAGATGTTCACGCAGTAAACATTTGTAATTGTTCAATATATCTTCCACCCCAGCCCTCCCCATTAATCTGTCCTCACAGCCAGAGCAGCAGAGCTTTCTTTATACAGTTTCTTGGGAGAGAAACAGAGACAGTCTTGGAACGTGGAAAAGAGATAAGCATGCTTGATGTGAGAATGTCCAGCTTGGGCCTCTTTCTCTTTCCCTCCAACTCTCTGCTCTTCTTTTTCTCATTCGCTCACTCATTCTCTCCTCCAGATGGTATGTTTCTGTGCCTTCCGGCCACAGCTGGGTGGCTGAAATGTCTTGTGGCTCCTCCCCTTAATCTTTAATTTTTCTTTATTTTTGCTTCTTTTTGTTGGGAGTTGCCAAGCAACGAGCACTGTGCAAAAAAAAAAAAAAAGTTATTTGAGTCTAAGTAACAACAATATTTGTTTAAGCCCCTTCTATCCTGTCCTTCACTCCTCGGGATGTTGAGCTGCTTCTATATTGGATGAGACTGTGCCTCTCAGTGTAACAAGGCTTAAAGAAAAGCTTAGTAAATAGTCCAAAATACAGTAATGAATCAAAAGTGAGTTATTTTGCATCTGCCTGGCACTGCATTATGCTTTCATTACTCTTGGTGGACACACTTGAACGTTTCCTCGCTGTCTTTTGAATTCAAAATACAAAGTTTTGTATCCTTTTGTTCTTCAGGCCACGGATTTTTTTGCTTCATTCTTCTTGCGTACCCGCGCACTGCTACATCAGTCTTTGTTTATGATTGTTGCTTACTTTAGCTGTAGACAGTTGTCTGAGGTCGAAATATAAGCCAGCCACTGAATCCAGAGTAATGCTAAGGTCAACCAAACAGTGATTGCTTGATAAATTCGGCTTCAAACACAAACAGTCCAGTACGGGCCGGGTCTTTTGTGTCTGGGACAGAATTTATACGGGCAGCTTAACTGCTGAGGGCTGCTAAGCAAGTTAGTTAAATTTATACAAGGTGCTTAACACCACAGAGATGATGGATGTCCCAGCTGAAGCAATTAGCACAGAGACAGTATTATGCTACAATGTAGTGAGGATCCAGAACCATCAGATTCCTAATCGTGGGGATGCAACAGGTGTCTCGGTTGTAGCAACAAACTGTCAACACTGCTGACCACTGTTTGCTGAAGTGAATTACAGATATCATCGAACAGACTCTGTAACTGCTCTTTAACTGTGAACCTTATGCATTCTGCATGTGGTCATTTTGGTTTAGTCTATTGCACGTTATGACAGCTTGGCCCATTGAGCTGTGGCACCAGTGTGAATTATAGCTGCTCTCTGTCTTTCACTCTGGCAGATGGACCCGGTGCAAAAGGCTGTGATCAACCACACATTTGGAGTTCCTCTGATCAAGACCAAGCGACCAGTCATCTCCTGCAACGTCTGCCAGATCCGCTTCAACTCAGAGGTAAATAAATAAATGACGACACACTCACACAACATCACTGCCTCTCATCTTGTTTTCATTTTCTTTATGGCACTGAAAATATTTTAATTTTCTCCAAGTAAGAATCAACCTTTTATTTGTTTCGGAGGACTGTTTGTCCTGGTCTGCTCCCGCTGGAAGCTGGAACTAACAAAGCGGATGTGGTGCATTTGTTTGGGTTATGTGTTGGCCATTGCGACCTGACTGGAATTTAATTTGTTTCAAGGCAGCGTAGACTAAAGTAGTGCACTGCAGCACAGAGGCTTAAGCGGTCCTGATGAATGTGTGAACGAGGAATAAAATTCTGGATTTTGGATTTTCTGTTGTTCATCAGTACTGATAAGTTTGATCTTAAAGTTGTAGATTTCCATTTCTCTCTATAGAAAATATTAAACTTTAAAAAGCTTAATTAATTGGGAACTCCTAATTGGAATTTATTTGCACGTTATACTCTCGGGCAATTCGCAGACACAACTGATGACAAATTAATGAAAGCAAAAAATCATGGAAGTATTTTATGAGTTGTGATGCCAAATATTTTTTCCTTTTTTGTGTCAACAAATAGGATAGACCCATGACAAAATCAGTACCAAATGTCATATGTGTAGTGTATAATTTGGCTGCAATACTCCCTATTCAGTGTTGCAGACTTCAGGGCCAGGGGGTTCAACCATCCACAATACACAACATTAAGGAGTGGGTCAGGGCTATATATACACATCAGATCTACAATCATGGTTTCCGTGTGGTCAGGGAGCTGCAAGGCTGTAATCATGAAGCTTCTCTTAGCCGGGATCTGTCCTGTATATCTTCACAAGAAACAGGAAACAGTTAACTCGAGATGTTTATATAATGGAATACTTTAAGACCCAAGGATTGGGAGCCAATACTGACTTTTAGTTAAGACGTGTTCTTTTGTATGAAGTTACAATCAATAAAGGATCTGAAGACTTTGAATATTAGATTTTATGGTTAAAATATTGCCTAAAGAACAATAAGATACTTGCTGTGAAGAACCTAACCTGCTGTCCCCTGAAATCGTATGAAGGTTAAAATTTAACAAAAGCAAGCGCAATTATTTAGAAGTATGCAGGGAGCATTTCTGCTTGGAAGCCATGTTCATGTGTGAATGATCTTTACACCAGCACCCTGCAGAGATTAATTTCTTCTCTTTGTCATTCACTGACGTCAGCTTGAGAGTGGTATCTGGCCATGATCTTCTCTGCTCAGGGAAAGGTGACTCTTTTTCCCTTAGTACTATATCAGTGTTTAGTGCAGTGGTGTGCGTTGCAAAGTTTGGGAGATATCAGGCTGTAACTGTCACAGCGAGTGAGAAGAGCCGTGTGGAAGAAATGAAGGAGGATCCAAGCGCAGGCAGTCGTGAAGGTGGTTTATTGAATAAACGGCAAAGGGAAAACGGCAAATGAAGACAAACTAAACTATACTGGAAAACAACTAAACTACGGCGCAGAAACCAGAACACAAACATGAAGGAGGGCGAGCAGAGGCAGACGATGGTAGACAGCAGGGAACACACGGATGAAACATGGTGAATACACAGACGGACCAGCAACTACAATGACAGAGGACACGACTTAAATACACACAGAGAAACACAGGGGAATTACACACAGGTGGTGGACACAGCTGGGAATAATCAACAAGATGAGACAGAGGTAAAACTGAACACACTCACATGAGACGCAGACCTTCACAATAAAACAGGAAACGAGAACACTACACCAAGACGCAGACCTGACACTGAGAGACAGACAGACAGAGAATGACACATGGAACCTGAACTAAACTAAACGTGAGATACAACCGAGAACAAATCCTTAAACATGAATAAACAGAAACATAGAATTCTAATAATAATCATCATTATAATAACAATACTCATAGCGCCCAAAACCACAACAATCATTCAAAAATAAACTAATCAATCAAAACTCAAAATACTGGGTCGACACTGACCCAGAACCGTGACAGTAGAGATGTCTGCTTTCTCTTGAATCGAATAAAACAGATGAGCATTTGGTGGTCAGAGAATCAAAGAAATACTTTTCTTTTCAAATCCAGCATCAATATGTTTCTCATTCTGGGTAGGTGGATGCAGTCCTGTGTGGTGGCTGTAGTTTGGAAAAACACAACAAAGTTTTTTTGATGGCTACTAGAAAAAGATGTTGTTACTGTCAAAAATATGCAAAGCAAATGTCAAATATATTTTTTTAACTAACATTGCCAAAACTCAGCCGCTCACCACAAAATAACGTAAATGGATAAACAACACTACAAGCCAAGTAAAATATGTGTTATGACCCGATTCAAAAGCCACAACATAAAGTAAAAACTGACAGAGTTTGTAGAAACATTGCCTTTTTAAAAATGACATAAAAATCTCAGCTAAAGCTTACAGCCCACAATGAGATCTGGCAAAAAGTCTAGTCCAAGTGGACCTTGGGGATGCCTATGTCCACACCTCATCAAATATACAATAAGCAATAAGCAATTAAGCCCTCTTGCAGTATTACTGCAAGGAGAGTAGATAGCAGAGGGATATATCATGTAAATTTAATTCGGCTATATACTGTCCCTTTAATCGAGTAAAAGTCTTGTTAATAAGTTAGTGTTTTTCCAGATCAGCTTTAACTCCCATTACCTGGACAGGTAAAAACATACTGCAGTGCATCATCAATGTCAGACTTGCAGTCTTGCCCTAGTTGTGACTCCCCATCCACACTTTTTGCGTCTCAGGCGTACAAGGCTGATGGGGTGGGTGGGTGAGTGGGCAGCGTGGACAAGTTTGTGAATGCGATCACTTGAGAATGAGGCAATGTAGGAGCTTTAAATTGAAAGCATAGGTGTATCTACTAAAATCTCAGACGAGTTTGAATCACAGCGATCTCGTCCCCAAGGTCAAAGTTTTCTTAAATTCTTGTGAATGGGATAAGTCCAGAATGTGGCTATTTAGAACTTTTAAATTGATACCATTTATGTATCTACTGGGAGAATGAGAGGAATACAGGCAGATGCCAGTATTTTTGTTTTTATTTGGAGATTATGTATCGGAATTTCATGAGCAGGACCACGCCTCCAAACACGCTCCTTCCGGTTGTCATCTATATAGGTTCCTCCAGTTCTGCAAGCTGTTCATTCTCGTTTACGAGCCCCACCCTTCCTCCCTCCTTGTTCTCAATTCTTTAACTTCTTCATTTCTATTTAGTGCGTGGGGATCTGCCGGGCCCGGGAGCCATTGCCAGTCCCCTTCGAGGCCTTTCCCAAACCGCAGCTCGATTCATGTCAAAGCCTTCACTTTTACCTACTAAAACACTGTCAAACCTAAAATGAGGACATGGGCCTCTGAGCTAGTGAAATCAAATTCAAATGAATATATGATGGATGAAGATAATACAGTGAGAAATACTAAAGGAGAATCTGATGTTGCATTCTCAGCTTCATTTTCAAGCTCGGGCACTGTCCTTGATGTAGACATTCTTTTCCTTTATCTGCCATATGTGAGCTGAAAACATTTTTGGGTGAAAGAAGAAAGCGAGTGGGCTTTTTATGGAATGTCATGGCTACTGTATTTGTCTTGCTTTACCTCCTGTCTCCCACCCACGTTCTCTTCATTTCCCACATCATTTTGCCATTATTTTTTTCATCCCATATGATCATTCTCTACTGTCTCTCTCTCTTCTTTTGCCTGTCTCTCTCTCTCTAAGGAACCTTTTCCCCTTCTTGCTGGCTGTCTCCCTCTCTCATGGTGCATTATTTACTGTGTGGAAATGCCCAAAATTGCCTGCCACTACTTATTATAAGATGCATTCGTCAAGGGCATGGATTAGTGTCTGGCTCTGACAGCCCCAGTGCATCTTGGGAAAGTGGTAGAGAGGAGACTTGAAGGGGAGGGGCAGGAGGAAAGGATAAGGGGGGAGACAGTTTGTGCCCCATTGTCTCTGCATTGTGTGTGTCCGTGTAAAGAACTTAATGGTGGTTTATGCAGAATAACCTTGATGCCACGCTGCATTAGTGACATCACAGGCTCTGTGGAGCTGCATTGACCAGCGTCACAACTGCTGCAGTATGCTGATATGCATCTCTTATTTTCATCCGCTTCCTCCCTGCTTATCTTTTCTCCTCCAACCATATTCACTTCGCTTCTTGCTTGCTTTTTGTCTCTCTTTTCTTTTTCTCCCTCTCTTCCTATTTCTTCCTTTAGAAATGCAGCTCTGCAGTAGCTCTGCTTTAATAACACAACTCCCCCCTCAGAGTGATGATCATGTAGGAAAGCAGTTGTTCACTTCAAACTCTCTGCATAATGAAACACATGCATCACAAACTGGCGTGGTGCAGTTTTTATTCTCTCTGAGATTTGTGTCTCTTTATATCCTTTCCATTCTGAGAGCAGCTTTTTTTGCGTTTACCTTCTCTGACTTTCAGTTCCCTGTGCTTCCTTTTCCCTTCATTCTCCCTCCCTCCTCTCCGCCCAGGACCTCACAGTGACACTCAGCTGCTTGGTAGTTGATCCCTTTGACTTGCTGGGAGAAGTCAAGAAAACCTCTGTGCCCGCTTTGCCACGCACTGCCATATACCTTTTAATCTTCCCACATTCCCCTCTTCATCATGAGAGATTACTTCTCTTTCAGCAGTCTACACCTCCACCCCTTTCTGCCTGCATGCAGCTCTCTCCACCTTGATCTGTAGGCTTTGCAAGTGCAGGTCCTTAAGACCCCTTTGACAGGGTACAGTTACAGCCTGATGTGTCATCCTGGTTTAAAAGAAACATGTGATCTTCTTACTTGCTTCAGCCAGTGCTCAGTGTTTGCCATGCCAGCTCGTTTGATAGATGCTGCCAGGCACAGGCACACACTCACACAGACACACACAAAGCAAATATAGACAACAGGGTTCAGTAACATTAATCATCACCCCCTGCCTGTTTTGCCGAGCCAGTCTATCGCCACACTTGAGCCTCTGGTCAGCACGATGTCCTAAGTGTCAGTCAAATTCCTGAGGCAGCTGTCAACGACTCATCCCTGGTAACCAACTGTAATCCTGCTACTTAATAAATATCTTCATCATTGGTCCCTTGATGCAATCACATGCCATGGCACATCAGTTCACTTGACTTACAAGTGCAGTACTGACTGAATATGTCTATATCAGCAAGTAGCTACTTATGTTTTCATAGTTGGACACATACTGTGAGAGAGGGGTGATGAAAAAAAGGGGCCATAATCCTATATTTGTGTGAGTGTGAGTGTGCGTGTGTGAGAGGGAGTCAGTGAGCCAGTGAAATGACGTGTGTTTCTGTTTTATAGTCACCATATTGTGAAGCCAGACAGCTATGTATAGCAACCCCGCATCACATACGTCGCATTTTACCCGACTTCCAAACATCTGTGCAGTAACACAGAGGCTAGAAACAGACAGTCCCATATTCTCTTCACAAATAACTCACTTGTTTACTCAGTGAGCAAACACATTAGGCAGTAGAGAGCATGTCATCAGGAGATTGGACACAGTGACTTCCATAATAAATCTCTGCAGCATTTTTTGTCTTTGCTGGAATGCCGGCTGAGCGTGCGGATCCTTATTTTATATTTCCTGCCAGATATTAAAGACAACAACATTGATGCCATGTAGTAGGTAGATGATGTGTATTCTCCAAGACTGTGCATATTCTATAAGAAAGGGAAGGCTTAGAAATGGACTAATGAGCCCTCTGGGCTTATATGGCAGTTTCCTGATCCTTAGGTTAGCAGGCATGGCAACTTCAGCCAAGTGCCAATCCTCCACATAACCTATACTGTTAATGTTTCAACACACACCTTCATAATTTGTTCTTAATTCAAATAAGGGGACAAGGAGGGCAGGCAGTCACTTCATCATTGCATCTCTCTTAATATCTTGCATGTAATCTATCTCTCTGTTCACTGCCTGCTGCTCATCATGACTTTAGTCCCCAGAGTATATTAAATATCGTGCTGTCATAATGGCATGCATGCATGCCAGGTGCCACACCGAGTTTAATTCCACCCTGTTATATACCTGGGCATCTTGGCATCGGTGTTCACTAATGAAATAACTTCTTTCCTTTCCATGCTCTTCTTTAGAGCCAGGCAGAAGCCCACTACAAAGGGAACCGCCATGCCAGGAGAGTCAAAGGCATCGAGACCTCTAAGAGTCGTCCTCAAGAAGGAGACAAACCTCACACCCTGCCCCCCACCTCCTCCCCATCTCCGCCTGGAGCTCCTGGCACAGCCCCAGACAGTGAGCCCAGCAAAGCAGGTGAGAGAACAGAAAACTACTGCCACAAGCAAAAACTGGAAAAAGGCTCGGGAGAACCTTGTTGAAATAATCATTTCAGTCCACGCAGGATGTTCGGCAGCTTATGGTCTTTGTCAGAAAATGAATGGGAAAATATGCAAGAATAACAAAGGCGTCTAATCACAGTGGCTCCGCAGCGTATTGCTGTTTTTATGAGCATCTCGTCTATATTTGTCGTCGGATTTAGCCGCAGCACATCTTATAGTAGACAGTGCGGTTCCACAGACTGCTGAGACTGATAATGACTGTCCCACCTAAAATCTAAAAAATAAACATTTAATTTGGAAGATTAATAGCTGAACACATTTTTTAGTTGCCAGTACCATGGGAGTCTTTTAAGTATAATTGTAATGAGAGTTCAAATGAAAATGTTGAAATTCAGAATATCGGGAAAGTTGCTTTGACCTATAGGAGTTGGAAATAGCTGAAGCAATAAGTTCAAATTGCCTTTACTGCCTAGTCACAAAAACATATATTATTAAACCTAATTGAGCCTTCAAGCTCAAGTAGGCAGAATTATACAAAAGGAAAACAACAACAACAAAATTTGAAAATAGGTCTGAATTTGATCGGCCAGAGTCTTTCATAATGGATTAGTTTTTTCAGACAAGAGGATATTCAGGAGTCTATTTCCCATTCAAAACAATTACAATATGCCACAAAGTTTGTATGAATTTTCTTTTTTCCACTGACATCCAGACTATTTTGGCTTTTCTCAACTATGCTTCAAAACTTTTGGTCATTTAAAAAAATCATTTTCTGTCACAGTAGGGTGTAGTAGAAGTAGACCTCTTACACTGGAATCAAACATGACATGAAAGGCTGATCGAATCATCATTACTGTGCCAGAGTTAATCTTCTGTATTAGTCAAGATAAACAGCAAGACTTTATTTAGTTGTTCAATCTAAATCTGGTTTGTGTCAATCCATTTAGTCTATGAGCAGGAGAACATGGTATGGCAACATGGCAGTTTCTCTGCATCAACCCCTCTGTGGTGTGTGGTGTGTCTTTGTACAGTAGTAAGCTACTGGGAGGTACCACACCATGTATACCACATTCAACATAGACTACGTTGCCTGACCATCCACTTGTCAGTAAGACTGATTAAGACAAATGAATAAACGAAAATCTCATCCAGCCTTTAAAAGGACAGAAACAGCAGCTGATCTGACTTTAATGAAAAGTAATTAACTGTAAGCAGATTAATTTATTAGTTAATATGATGCAAGGCGTGATCAAAGCAGTGCAAGATCTTTCTTTAGCAAAGGATCTTTAACTTTGTTCCTGTTGTCTTAGTTTTTCCTTTATCCCTCTGGTTCATCTTTGCATTTCACAGTATAATTTAGAGGCTGGGTTCTGTGCGCGTCTGCCATTCTTCTCTGTGCACCAAACATTTCCATTCCCTTAGTGCCACCACTCTGGTCTCAGATCAAAAGCCAGCCAATGAACAGGCCAGTCGTGTTTTGGTGACATTTACAAAGGTTTCTGTAGCCTACTGTTTACCAGACATTTCCACCTTATTGATGGGAGGGCACAGAGCAAACACGATAAATTAAAAGATGAAACTCAGGTCCAGAAAAAGCCTCAATGCAGCATGCCAGAGCGAAGAAGCAAAGGTTTTCACATTTCAGTGTCTCTTTCTGTCCATGAACATAACACTTAAGGTTTTCTTATAGTTAGTCTCAGGCAAGTACGAAGGCCAGTCCTCTGTGCTGTCTTCCCTCATGGGGGATCTAAGGTCAGCTTCAGATAAGTCCTCATTAGTGACGCTTCCTGCAGTGAACTCCTAGATCATGAGAAGCCAAACAAGCCTGCAATGATCGAGCTCTGAAAGTAGCAACATGTGAAAAATGCCTTTTTCCAACCAAGGGTCTTTCTTGTGACCTTGGAACCTTGCCTCTTCCTGATTTTTTGCATGCTTGTTTGTGTGTATATATGTGCGTGTATGCATGCCCTGAGTGTGATCTCGGGGGGGGAGCCAGATGTCCATTTCAAAAACTGGGAAACTACTGTCTGGGGAACAGACATTTTTTTGGGCTGTGGAGTTTTGGTGGAATTCACCTCATAACATAGAGCAGTATTTGTCTTTGATGCTGAGCAACATTTCTTAGCAACAGCCTCTTTGTTGCTCTCAGATTTCATGCAATATCAATGTCATTTTAGACATTTAGATAGTCTGGGCTACTATCAGATATATCGTTTGTGAAAAAGAATTCACCATAATTTGTGATCAACATATCAAAAACAGAGTACATATACAAACTTGCTGAGGGCCGAAACAGTGATAGGTTATCCAATATTGTTTAAAGAGTGCTTCTTGAACCTTACAGATTTTCAGAGCAGGTTGTGAGTTTTACACCAGTCAAAGGATATGTGGTTAGCGTTGTCCCCAAAAAAGGAGGCACTTGGCTCTGAGAAATTTGGACTGGTGAGCTGAGGTTTGGCTGAGCCTGCAAGTGATGGAGAGCCAGCTGTTGTACTGGAGAGAAACTCTGGTCTTCCCTCCTCCCTTCCTTTCCTCTTTTTCCCTCTGCCGTCTGACACTCCCATCCTAATGAGGGGCTCTGTTAAAACCACCCTGATATTATAGCACTCTTTGGTCCACACAAACATTCACAGGCGCACACACCCAAGGTCAATTAAACAGATGACTTTCATGTGAGGGTTCAAATTGCATGGCTATGAGGTGACTGTAGTATTGAGTTACACTGAGCTAATGTTTGCTCCATCCTCTGTCTGTTTATTGTTAGCATTTGAGTCTAATTGAGGAAATCTGGGAATTCACAAGCTTTTTACCTCCTTTGTGAATTATTTGATGAAACTGCCTGAAATAACAGTACCTGATATGGGATGACTGTGTGGGTGTGTTTATGTGTGTGTGTGTCTGTGTGTGTATGACTCAGGGTTCGGATGCAGGCCAGACAGGGAAAAGGCACCCAAATGCATTATGAATGTGGCCCAACTCTTGTAAGGCCAGCATTGAGTTTCGTAGCTCGTTAATCATTGAGAATGGGCATGATGGGGGCAGTGGTGACACTCAGAGTCATCCTACCTAATCATGGCACACATATAACACACACACAAAGAGACAAACCGCTCACACTTAAAGTCAGTACACTAGTCCTGCGGTAAACCTCCTGGCAGTTTTGCTTGACAAGTAAGATGATGACTTATAACTCTAAATACTGCAAGCATCTTTTTATGGGGGTGGGGGAACATTGGATCCATGAGGGTGGAGGGTGGGGATTATATTACATTAGTTTCTTTTGGCATTTAAAGTAAACAAAGAAAAAGTACCCCTGTGTAATTTTCCACCTACACACAACAGAATCATACCAACAATAACTCTCTTGTTTCAGTAAATAGACTGGTTTTTATATAGCGCTTTTCTACTCTAAGCAAGAAGTCAAACACTTTTTTAGAGCCATTCACACCCATTTAAACACACACTTTTTCCTCTGCTTTTCCTATGCAAGTACTATCTATCATTAACACATATTCATATGGGTTAGTTTCTTGCCCAAAGATACAGTCTGGAGACTGTGCCAGGGATCGAACCACAGACCACCAACCTTCCGATTAGTAGGTGACCTGCACTACCTCCCAAGCCACAGCCACATACATGCAGTTTATGTGCTTTATATATCATGTGTAAACATCATGCTGTATCAAATAATATTATATCAGACAAAATAAATGTTCACACTTCAGGAATAGGGATTAAGGATATGGATTGAAGAAAACACTGTATTAAACCCTGCAGCTTAAACAACAAAACCTTTCCACATGGACAGCATACCATACTAGCTTTAATTTCCTGAAGTGGTTCAAGGCAATACAGGCATAGCAGGCCATAGTGTGAAGCATCTGGATTGAGTTATCCTTCTGTTGACCTCTCTCCATGAATAATACTGTCTTCTGTTGTAATTTGAGGTCAGCTAGCAGAGAGAATGGTCAGTTAGCCAATAGAGAGCCAAGTCTCATTAGAGAGTATCCTGTACTCTTAAACAATGAAGTAACTGACAGTGGGAATCTTGGGGTAAGAAAAAATAGTGCTTTGTATTGCTACCCTGAGAGGATGTTTCATGATTTAAATTTTAGTCAGTAAAAATGACATAAAAATATTTAATATAATGAAATATGATTTTCAGTGGATTGTGAATTGTTTTGGCCTGGAAGCCTAAAAGGGTTAGCCTTGAGCTGAACTTGTTCTAAAGGGGAAAAGTGCATGACACATTTACTGTAGTGCTGTATAAGGTGCAATAGTGACTGGATGTTGGTTTGGTGTGGCAGAACTCCAGGCCATCATGGATCATGAAGACCCTCATTACTATTTGGCCAGCCAACACCATTCCCACTTGATTTTAACCAAAACCAAATGTTATAGATGTGGATTTGGGGTTTGTTTCTTAACATTTCTTTGCACCGTGAAAAAGGCACAGACACGTGCCTAAGTGTGCATAAAGCTCATAACAGTGCGGATAACTACTTTGGTTTTTCTGTTATGCTGCCTTTTTGCACTTACAGGTACAAGCTCTTTACTCAGCTTAACATGTTCAGTCAGTGCTGTGAAAAAGTGGGCATATTATGAGTCATAAACCTCAAACAGCACTTTGATCCAGGACTGCTTTATGGGATCCTCAATGCTACATAGAGCTAGAGATAGTCCTTTTTTTCTTCTTTTTAACGGAACATCTGTTTGAGAAATGCTCTGTGCAGCCAGCAGCTCTGCAGCTGGAAACTTCCAATCTGGAAAGAGAGGGAATTCTAATCTTGGAAAGTAGTGGAATGGAAAGCACTTACAATGGCATCTTCATGAGAGATGATGCAATGGGGTAGCCAGGCCAGAATATACCAAACAATATAAAGTCATAAGACTAAAAGTGGAACAATAGATAAACATATCATGGTCTCTGTCATGTGAAAAAATCACATGCTCTGTGAACGCATGATAGAATCTATAAAAGGAAGTTAAACAATTAGAGTGAATTTTTGTTTTCTTCCCAGAAAATATCATATATCATCCCTTTAATACCCTAATCCATAGAGACCTGGTTTTGACGCTGTATCCTGTGGAGTGGAGTTCGGAGAAAGACCTTATAGTCCCTGCTAATGAGGGTAGCTCTGAATACTCCATCCAAATTTAGATGTCTTTCTTCAGCTAACACTGAGTGCTTAGTGAATGCCGAAAGCTCAAAGGTATGTGGGTGGCTAGTCCGAAACGTATACTGTATATAAACATGTTGTGTGATAAATACAGAAAATGTAACCATGAACATATGCAGTGAGGAAGCTTTAGAAAGAAAATCAGAGGGCATGGAAAAGAAAACGTGAGAGGAGCGCTCACTTAAAGATATTTTCTTTGGATTGCATGTATTGCTCGTTGACAAAGCAAATGCCATTATTACTTCTATCCCAGCCAAAAATAACGGGGGTGGGACAGAGGGGAAAAGTCAAAACATGCTCAGGTTCAATTATCTGCTTCCTTGGAAACATTTCAATAAGATGAGCCCACAGCACTGACAAATTGACTTGAAAACTTCAAAAAGCTTGGAAACATTAAACGCTTGCCCATCCGTTCTTATATTTGGGTCATATGGTTTCCTCCTCTGATCTACTTTATGTGTAACTCAAATTAAAAGGAACTCTTTTGACCAATTATGGGTTGCAGTATAGGAAATAAAAAGCACTTCTAAATGTGCTTTATGTGCTTTATGTTGGTTGCTCTGATCTATGGAGCAGACTTTGGCTTCCATATTCAATTGGGAGTGGTAGGGATGTGGTTACACATGTTTTTTTTATTGCTGTTTGACTTGTGAACTTTTTGTTCTTCATAATCATCTTTATTTAGTTATTTAGTTTTACATTTAATATGTTACTTTCAAGCTGGGGCAGGCTCCAGCTATGGTAAGGATTAGCAGAAGACAATGGATGGATGGATGTGACTTTCATTATAATTTCCTTTCTTTGTCTGTTTTGTTTTTGTTTGGTTTTTTTTTAGATGAAACACGGCCTATGTCACGGATAAATGGACCCTTACTGGCACCGGGGCCCCTTCCACCTCTTCAAACCCCACCTACCCCACCCATGGACTCCCCTGTGCCATCAGTGTGCCCTCTCATTCCCACCCCTACTCCTCCACTGGTCCCCCCGACCTCTTCTTCCCCAGGCTGCGGGAGCAGCCTCACCAATTCAGAGCAGGTTGGATCAGGAACCCCGGTTTCAGGAGCCGTTGGCATTTCGGCTTCAAACAGCCCATCCAATCCAGAGACTGAGGAGGACAAGGCCAAGAAGCTGTTGTACTGCGCACTGTGCAAGGTGGCTGTGAATTCCTTGTCACAACTGGAGGCGCACAACAAAGGTCAGTAATCTCTGAGCAATGATATGCTGAAATAGTTGAGCTTTCCTGAATTTAGCGGGAAATACAGTCAGCTGGAATTAACTGTGGCGCCTTTCTTGTTCTGATGAAGTTTGGCTTGGATTCCTCTCTGTTTGCACAAGCCACAGTGTTTTTGATGGAAACAAAATGTATCACATCCTGCCTGGACTTTAGCCAAGAAATACACATGCAAACACTTGCAGAGATGTTGTTTTGAATTCCTAAGGAAGAAATTAAAAATCACAAAAAGCAAGTAGCAAGTCTAAACAATGTTTTTTTATTTTTATTTTTTTTGCATTTCCAGATAATCAACTGAAAGAATTGCTCAGTTTATTGAAACCACAGTTTGAATTTCACTGAGGCTGTTGTGCACTTGAATTGGCAGCTATAGTTTTGTATATTTTACAGTGTGTAAGAGTTTTCTTTTAAACAACTCCCAAAGTATCTACTGAGTTCCTGGAATTATCGCAGTAGCCCTAACGCAAATTCAATAATAATGAGAATGATGATTAATAACACATTACTGAGTTGTTATAGCATCTCATAGGTACTAAAACAGAAGGTGTTATGTGAAAAAAATGTAATTTTTGAAGACTTTATGTTATAAATTTACACTCGGCTTTATCAAACCTTAACATATTTAGTGTATTTAGTAACTGAAAAAATGGCACTGGTAAGTTTCTTTGCTTTTGTTAATTTAGTAGAGAGCATTGAAAGTATACTAATTAGCAGATGAATCACTTTAATATTGACATGCTTGGTCGCTGTAACCAAGGATTTCTTGTTTTCAAGGGTCATCTGTACCTCACCTCTGTCAGTCCAGTCTTTAATACTGGAATCCCAGCCATTGTCAAGCCTACGTTCTTATTTTACTCTTGGCACAATTAGTGTAAATATACCCTCCCCGCTGAAAGATTCGATTTTAGCAGTGGAGAGCATGACAAATGTTCCTGGGAGTCGTCCAGAAGAAATGTGATGTTTAAGGTGTTAAAACCACAGCATGAATGGGAAAATAAAAGGAAATGTTGGTTATTGTGTGGGTGAGCTCACCATAATATGGGTTTAAATATTCTGTCAGACAGCTTTCACACGACAACACTTTCATGGTTACATATACCTCGAGGAACTGGCTGCATCCTATAATCCTTTCTGCACTGCATACTTGGATAGCTGCTGCATGTCTCACAGGACAATATGTATGTGCTGGGCTTTCTATCTGTCTTTTGGGAGTATAGTATATGCACATGCACATGCATGAAGTACACTTAAACTTCACCACAGACAGAGGCCCCAAATAAACCTTATAAAGGACTGACTCCCACAACAGTGTGATTGTGTCCTCTCTGCTTAGAGTACTCTCAGCCTGAGCCAGCTGAGTCAGACATGAAAGCAGGTGATAAATGCTGCACTTATAATATTGCCAAAGCATTCACTAATATGTATATATAGATATAGATTTTGGAAATTCATATTTTTTTGACCCTCTGATCACTAGTTTATCAATTTCCCAAAAACACATCAGTATTTTTGTGTTGTATCTGTCTCCAAGAAAACATTTGCACATTTACTGTGTTTATAGTATTAAAAAAGATCATAGACAGCTTAAACATGATCCTGGGTCAAAGCCTGCTGGCACCCAGTGGGCTCCAGAGTTCAAACCCTGAATGACTAAAGGTTGAAATAGCTAAAACTGCATGAGGAAAGCCATCTGGAAACAATCAAGTTCACTCATTCTAAAAATCAGAGCTGTGTGTATTAGCAGGGTTCAAAAATGGAAGCATATGTCACACAGACACCCAGACATGAACAGTGTGCGTGGCACACCATGAACTGCCCAAGACCATGAAAACAGGAATAAAGATTTGTAAGTCATGTTACTTTATGTAACATTCATGCAACAATGTTGTCCCCTTTTGTTTGGTTTACACCCTGAGTCAACTTTGCAAAGACAAAAAAAATCCACTGGGCCAGCCATTGCCAGACCAAAATAGAACAAAAGCAAAAACAGGCACCCAAGAGCACATTTTTGGCCACAAGCAAACCTTTCTCCACACTGAAGCCCACAGCCTCCATGCTCCCCACTTCCACCCCACCCAGATGACTTGTCCAACTTCTGTAACCTTAACACTGTTCAAAGGGAATTTAGGGAGTGGGGCAAATTAGTATTTCAAAGTCAGAGCCAAAGACAGTGGAATGCTGTTTTTCAGTGTAGGGGAGCATTGCAGTAAAATGGAGTGGGAGGTTTCATCCAAGTACAAAATGTGTGATTATTTAATGAGAGACTATTTTAGCACACACAATAATATGCAGTATGCAAAAGCATATTTCTCTATGATGTCCTTTTTGCAGCTGCAGCTAGTCAAGGACTTGTCCAAATGAAGAACATATTGTTAATAGGAAATTAGCTTTTTATTTATTTATTTTCATTTTCTGACTCATGACTGAGTAGATAACGTCATGCCAAATGGGCTCTGTCGAACAAACATCTAAAGGGGCTAATCTGTTTTTATGTCAAATGGCTTCATTTCCGAGAAACGGCTCTAGGAGTTTCAGTAATATATGTCTAGTGCTACAATCTGCTATGTAACCTGCCCTGTTTCTTTGCTCAGCAGTGTTAATGTTTGTAATAATACTGATCTCTTCAAACGGTACAAAGCAGGGTGCCATGCTCTTACAGCATAGCAAATGCCTGATTGAAGAGCCATTTAAAGAGCAGACCAAGCCTGCATCTCATAAAAATGTGCTCCTAAATTTCCAAACACTGACATTAATTGTCAGTATTTTTTAATGTTCTATTAAAGGCTCAGTGATTCACATTTTCATTGATAATGCCAGATGTGGATCATGGATAATAGATGTAATATTGTACAGTACACACTATTTGGCCTTATCCTACGCACTCCACTGAGTCAAACATCATGAATCACTTATATTATTAGGTTATTATTAGAAAGGCTTTGAGTTGACCTTCCAGATCACTAACTGCACAGATGGGTGACTGCTGCCCTCCTGTGGTGAAAGCTTCGCTCTACAACTTCAGGCAGAATTCATTCTTTCTGTTGTGCTGTGCTATGTGGTTATTCAAGCCAGTGGATTGTAGTTGTGGTTGTTTCTTTTTTTCTGCTATGATGTGACATTTTTCACTGTCTTTGTTCTGCAATGTTAACTACAGAGAAATTCTGTCCAGTCTCATTTTACTTCAGACATGCGGAAGCAGTATGACTCATATGTTACAATTAATGTTTCGCTGGCACCTTATTATTTCATTTTATTATATTAGCTTTTAAATGCTTTCTTTCTGTGCAGGTACGAAACACAAAACTATCCTGGAGGCACGGAGTGGGCTGGGCCCTATAAAGGCATATCCTCGCCTGGGCCCCAAGCCCAGTGGAGAGCAGGGAGGAGGGCCGGTGGACCCCAACACTCAGGAACGAACCTTCCACTGTGAGATCTGCAATGTGCGGGTCAACTCTGAACTGCAACTAAAACAGGTAAGGTAGCAGTGGATATATTTCTGTACCTAAAATCTAAAGATTAGACTGGCATTTAGATTTGATTTTTTTTTTGTTAAGCACAAGATCAATTCAGTGTTCAATATTCTAAATTTTGAATTATGTTGTTTTATTCATGTTTATTCAAGTTAAACAATTGTGTAATTACATAGCTGTATTTTTTCATTATGTTTTCTCCAGTTAGTGTCCATGGTGTAAGGCAATAGGAAAAGTAATGCAGTTTGCTGTGATCTTTATTTTTAGCACATATCAAGTCGAAGGCACCGGGATGGTATGGCGGGCAAGCCTAACCCTCTCCTCAGCCGACACAAGAAGCACAGGGGAGCTGATCTAACGGTAACATTTTACTGCTGATTTTTAGCTCCTATGACAAAGCACACCTGAACTCCAGAGATCAGATAGCCAGTGATACTTAAGGACATTAAGGTTGTGAAGCTTTGGAGTTGGTTTGATCTCCACAAAAGCCCATCAGGTGTTCTGTCTTCATCCTCCTACCTCAACCTAACTGAACTTTCTGAATTACAACAGTTCCAAAGAATATAAAGTGCATGGTGTACAGTTGTTTCACTTGCATGTGTTGACCTTCTGAAACTAATCAATGTTACCCCCCCTCCTTTCTCTCTTGTCTTGTACTGTTATTGATTCTGTTTTTAGTCTTCTTTGACCTTCTCCAAGGATCTCACCAAAGCTTTGGGTGCCGGGCTGTTGCCCAACCCTTTGGCGGTTGCGGCAGCAATGGCCGCCGCAGCGTCCTCAAACCCACTGGCTCTCCGCGCGGCTGCTCCCGCACACCATCCACCTCATCACATTTTGCAAGGCCCGCCTCTCAGCCACGCAATCCTGAGACCTGCCCCGGGGCCCATCCGCACCACCCACGGGCCAATCCTCTTCTCTCCTTACTGACACATAACCATCTGACTTCAGCCAGTCAGGAACATCCACTCCAAAAGCACACTGTGAAGCTACAAACATGATCAACTAACAGCAATTGATAAGGGGGGGAAAAATCTGATAATATAAATATCTGACTGAGAGAATAGCAAGGGAACAGTGGAAAGGAGTACAAGTCTCTATTTTTCCCTTTACCTGAAACTCTCCATTCACTCTCCCTCCATTTCAAAAGACTTTTTGAGTGATCTGCAGATGGAATTATCAGAGAGGGATAGTCATTATGCATCAAACTCCCTTGTACATTTCTCACCTCCTGGTCCCTCCCTTGCACTGTGGCCCTCTCGTGGCCACCTCAATAGCTACAGAAGAAACACATGCAGACCTTTCTAGAAATGTTCAACCACATGTAGTGTTACATAATTATTCCGGGACAGGTTGTTTTTTCCACCTGTCACCATGGCTAAATGTGTTCTTCTCATCCTATGCACCTCAAAAACAAAGACAATAATGTTATGTCAGTAGGGTAGCTGCTTCCATCAGTCTTTGCTGTGTGCGCCACATGTAGCTGTACAGGCTTCAACGGCACTGTACATGTCCTGCTCCGTGCCGGAGGTCAGCAGCTCTCCAATTTGTGACATTAGGTCTCCGCTAGATACAACATGACTTTGGCTGACAGGCAGGTGGTAGCCACATCCGAACATGTCTGATGGTTGGGGGGATGAGTGGAGCAGAAAAGTGACTGTGGGGGGTTGTTCTTTGCTGTCATTTCCTGAGAGGGTGAGGTGAGAGGAAGGCTGGCACGGGTCACTGGATGGATTCACCACAGGCAACTTGCAGACATACACAGGCCTGGACAAATATGTGTTTTAAAATAGATTGTACCAACAAAAATTGCTACAAGGCAAATCTGCCAACCTCCATAACAGTCAGAGAATAGGCTCACCAAAGGGGAGAGGAGATGAAAGAAGCAGCAGAAATCACACATTAATACACATTGTACTGCCGGGTTTAAATACTCGATCACCATCTTTAGCTTTGATTGCATTTTATGGAAAGAATTCTGCAGTTTTACGAACAGCAGTTTGAAATAAAGTACTTGAGAAAGAGAAAGAGAGAATAGGTGTTATGCTTCAGCTTGGATTATTTCAAAGCCAATCATCATCCTCACATCTCCCTGGTCTTCATTCGCAGGCTGACTGTGTAGGTGGGCAAGTATGACTTGTGTACCACCCTTTGTCCTAATTTTTTCTCCATGCCACCTCACAACAGGATGCTACACAGCGTTCTGCATCACTGGGTTGACCTCTCCCAATTCCTGCACTATCCTTCTCCTCAGCTCCCTATTATCCAAAGGTTCATATGAGTCTATTGTGGGAGACACATCAACACTGGCAACCATGATGCTGAAAGGCAACAAATTAAATAGAGGAAGTTGAAAGCCAAATACATTCTTTGACAAATGATCTTGAGCTGAAGCGACAACCAAGCCAGAAGCCCAGAGAAGCCGCCCGGAGCAGGAGCCGAGACGTCCAGCCCAAGGCATCTATTGATACTTCCTGTCTTACAACTGAAAGCCATGAAACACACCATGATTTGTTTTCTTTTACAAAGACTGGTGAGCACTTTGTTTTTCTTGTTTGGTTTGGACTGTTGGTTTACATTTATATCACACATTTAAAAAAAAAGAGCAAAATAGAAAACATGATAAAAAAATATTTTTGTAGGTAGGAAATGTTATTAACGTCATCAAGGGAAACAAGGAAAAGGGTGAAATTATCAGAGAGTGAATTATATAAGGGACTCAGCCAGAATGATATAAACAGGCAGATCGACTGACTCAGTGGGGAGCCACAAACACTAGCTAAGCAGCAGCAGACTTATCTTGCCTGACAGCTTGAAACTAACACCCTTTTCTGAACGAGATGTACACTGTGCCCTTTCATTGAGAAGCAATGAGCTCTAATGTCTTACCTTTGTCTGAATATTGCAATGCAATGAGCAATTTTTATCAGAGTGACTTGTTATCATTGTGACATGTTGTGACATATTGTCTGGAGTCATGTGTAAAGTGGGAGCACGCCAGCTGACTGACTTTTCTGTTCTTCCATGGGGAGTGCAACTTCTTGAGGGGATTGAGGTGGGGACGGAGAGACAGAGGTGTAGCTAGAGATAGGGACTGACCCTTCATATTAAAGGGCCTTTTTACTATGGTAATCTCTGCTTGGGGAACAGGGTACGACACCAGGTATCAAGGGATTAAAGCTAGATCTGTTCAACGGGTTTTTTGTTTTATTTGGACTTAACGAATTGCATTTTGTTGTTGTTTTTGTTTTTTGTTTTCTGTGTGTGAGAAATATGTCTAAGTGAAAACCTAGAGGAACATTATCAATGCCATTACTTAAAAAGAGAAGCTGGCTCTGTGTCAGCTTCCACCATTGTGCTCTTTTTGTTGCTGAACGTAATCTTCAAGTTCATTTTGTGAGTGAAATGCTATTCCAGCATCCTTGCTTTTCTTCCTGTTGGTGTGTGTACTATAAGTATTCTAGTGTGTGTTGGGACCTGCTCTCTCCCCACTCCCCACCAATCAGAGACAGAGGCAGCCTGGATCTATATAGTGGCCTAACACAACTATGGGGACAAAAACCTGCGTGTGTTTGGTACGGTGAGATTCATCAGTCGTTCTGGATTCAAGTCACAGAGTTGACCAATAACCGAGCCTTATCAAAGTACTGCAAAGATGTCCCTGGTAGGTCAGTCAAGTAGCACCACTTGTCCTTGATATGTTCATAAAGTGGTAAACACCAGAGAGTCATTTTCATCATTCACATGTGGGAAATAAATGGTATTCCTATTTTCTGGGCAGGTATTTCATGTTAGCTGTGTTTAGGCTACTAGCCTTAGCCTTATTCTGCCCTCGGTCTTTCTCAGAGCAGAGAGAGAGAGATGGAGAGGCTATGGTGTAATTTTGTCTTGCCAATAAATTTATTTTTGAATTTCATTATTAGAGGGACAAAGACTTTGTATGGCGAATTGTAGCAATACCTGACTCATTCTGGCTACTCTTGTTTATTGCAATAAGAAAATTAAACAATAAATGTGTATGTGAGTAAAACATTATAAATGTAATTTAAATGAAAAAGAAACTTTATGGTAAGTACTACTGGTATCAAGAGAAACCATGGTGGAAAAAAGTAAATGTCAATAAATCATTAAATGATACTGTCTGTGGAGTTTTTATGAATCAAACAGTGTGGTGCTTTCTAATGCCAGCCATCCAACTGCATGACCCTAGCTGGGAGTGTCCAGTCACAGAGCTGGAATTAAAATGAGTGAACTGCTTTAAATCATGGGTGGGGACTCCAGGCCTTAACGGCCAGTGTCCTGCAGGTTTTAGATATCACCCTGTCAACAAACCTGAATCAAATGATTAGCTCATTACCAGGACTCTTACTCTGGAGAACTTTAAGACATCAGCCCTTGAGGCCTGGAGTTCCCCGTCCTCTAATCAGCCAATCACACTTAATGTATTTAGGCATGTACACATGGTCAAGCCAACCTTCTGAAGTTCAAACCAGGCATCAGAATGTGGAAGAAAAGCAATTTAAGAGACTTGAAACGTGGCATGGTTGTTGGTGCCAGCTGGGCTGGTCTAAGAAACTGCTGAACTACTGGGATTTTTCCACACAACCACGTCTAGGGTTGAAATAGAACTATCCAAATTAAAGAATACATCCAGTTTGCAGCAGTTCTCTGGGTGAAAATGTGCTGTTTTCAGAGGTCAAAGGAAAATACCCAATTGCTTCAGGCTGAAAGGAAAGCATCAGTAAACTGAACAGCCACTTGATACAACCAAAGTATGCAGAAGAGTACTTCTGCAGGTACAACAGCAGAGGGGCTATAGCAGCAGAAGACCACACGAGGTACCACTCCAGTAAGCTAAGAGGAAAGCTGAGGCTACAATTTGTACCCACTCACCTAAACTGGACAACAGAAAATAGCATAGCAACATAGAAAATAACTGTTCCAACAGTCACAAGAACACAAAGAGAACAGTAAAGACAATAAATGGCTCTGTGACACAAATTCTGTTTGTCTTTCTTTTCTATCTAGTTTGTTAGGAAAGGTGATTATTATGAAACATATTATGAATCTATTAAAACAAAGGTCATGTCTCACTGATATGTCGAACCTGTCAGAAAAATCATAAAGTGACTTATTTTAAATAGGTTACAAGTAAAAATGGCTGCAAATCCCTGCATGAAGGTGTAATTTAGCTAGACAAATAAAACAGTTTTTAAAAAATAGCCCACCAACTCTATGAGCTCAGTGGTCAAATATATATTAAAAGATAGCTGAGGTCATGAAATTAACATTTTAGTCATAGGAAAACTAGACAGTGGGAGGACAGTTGGTGACACTGGTGTTTGTTAAAACTTTGGGACCTTAATAAAAAAATATAATGGTTGAAAACTGCTGAAGATGTGTTCCACAAGAGCATATAGAAGAACAATATCTTTTGTGACAGCAGATGCAACTATGAGAAGAAGTAGCTGACTGGTCCTGCATTGCATCTTCAAATGAAAAGCAGCATTGTACTGCCTGGAGACTATTGCTGATTTCTTGTGATACACAGCCCTCAAGCTGTTCCCATGAGACTTCTTTTGAGTATTGCCAAACAGATCGACTGCTTGGCAGTAGCTGTGTGATTCTTATATCAATACACAGTTTGGCCACTAGATGGTCCTGCTGTGATTACCGAGAAGCAAGTCTCACAATGCAAGCACGTCAGACTTGTGTAACACTGCAGTTCTTCAGTTAAAATTATGAAGACTGATAATCACGTACATTCAGTATCGAATGTACACCACGTATAAATATCTATTGTTTGACTGCCTGTCGGCAACGTACAGATGCAATGCATTGCCATATGGCAGAGACAGGCTATAGGGAAATTGTACAGATGGCTCCTATGCTACTGTCTTTAGTTTCAAAAGAGAATTTTACAAGTTTGGGTCCTTCCATGTTGTTATTTTATGTGCTGAAGCCTCGTAAGAAGTACAAGTGTGGGAATAAAAAACACTAATAAAAATAAAATATATTGCTTTTTAAGATATTTATTTGATTATTGCATTTTAAGGAAAATATCTTTGTAAAATTATAGTGGCACGACTTCTTCTTTTTGTTTTTTTTTTTGCCTGTAAGAGGCAGGCATGACAAGTTCTTTCTCGAGAGGTCCATGCATTGAGACGTGGAAATAAAACAGTGAGGTGGTTAGAAAGAGGTTTTCAAATGGAATCTGAAGAGGCAGAGATGCACTTTTCTCTTAATGGAAGTCTGCTTTTGAGTGGAGAGGGTGTGTTTCAGGTCTTCTTTTCTTTCTTCCTGACCCTCTTCTTATTTCTAAGAGGGTTTTTTTCTTTTAATAGTTTTGTATCACACATGTTGCAGGAAAAAGAAAGGTATGTAGGGAGCCCTCCTGGTGGCATAGTTGGAAAAAGTATAAGATATTGTTTCATCCCATGAGATGGGATGATGGGACGATGTATACCCATCAGTAACTCATAGTTTCAAGTTATCAATATGCTATTAGTTAAAAATACAGACTGTGACAATGTGATAAATGCATTACAGTCATATTGGCACACTAAGTGGGGGTATTATCACTCATAAAGCTGATTTATATTGATTCTAACATTTTACCTTATCATACCATCCCAAATAAGATATGTTGATATAACTCACATCCTGTCTGTGTAAATAAGGAGGCATACAACATACAGAGTTTGCTGTTTCAGTTTATGTGTTCATGAAGTCACGCAATGCAATAAAGTGCAGAGTACCTGGAGCACTTTGGGCAATAGGTGCAGCTGTTCAAGCAACAACAACCAAAATCTACCATCAAAAACAAAAGCGTTCAAATAAATATTCACAAAAGTCACTCAACAAAAATGTTGCATATGAAGAGCTCCTTCTATGTAATTGTAGATGGAGCTGTTTTACATTTGTGCTAATGGGGGGAAAAATCAGAGAAAGGTGATTTCTACACCTGTTTTTAGTCCTAAACATACACGCATGAGACACACATCTTCTCTTTAGCAGGTTTCGCTGCATAATTTGCCATACAGGTGTCTACTTCAGCACTTCAGCAGGTTTAAACTCATAGTCATCTGGGCCAGTTTAGTGCATGACAAATAAATAATCATTGCATGCTGTGCAATCTTCTTCCAACTTAAACATCTTTTTAAGTTGGAATTTAAAAAAGAAAAAATAGAAGAAAGACATTTTGTGGAAGAACCTTTTCAAAATCTGTAGAAATACAAAGAAATTTTTACACAGTGACTCTAAAAGTGTTATACAGTAGAGAAAATATGAAGACTAAATATATCACCAATGGAAAATTCTTGGAGGAAAAACGAATTGTAACATGCACAAAAAAAGTCGTCAATTTGACATATTCTGAGTATTAATCCACTTTCTGTATGCAAGAAATGAAAGCAGATATTAGTATAAACTGTAAAGGTTTCTGAATTATTGAAAATATATTATTGAAATATATTGAAATATAATAGTTGCCAGTGCAGCGACTCAGTGTGTTACAAAGCCTGTGTTGCATTTCAACTACAGAATGACCAAGCTGAGTCGCAAATCAAATCGTAATTACAATTCAAACCCCACGGATAATTAATATCATATCAGACACAGACCTAATGGATCACCAGCATGAAAAGACATCCCTCTCTCACTCTTACGGCTAAGGTTAATTTAACCGCATGCTGCCTCCACCAACATGACATGGCAGGGTCAGGTACATCAGAACAGATAATTAGACCAGAGTCTGCAGATAGCCTGGAAGGAGACAGAGAAGACGCAATGGAGCAAATGATTCCATAATGCAATTTCTTTAACTAGTTGCAATATTGTGTTGACGCCAAATGTAGCTCTTTCTTTTTTCAGTTCAACTTGTCATCTTTTTTTTTCAAATGTTGAATATCTTTCTGTTCTGTGCAGTGTTTGTGCAACTTCGTTTACCAGAATTACAGTGTAGCATAGGCTCCTCGTTTCAGATTTAAAAAAACACAACTGTTTGTCATTACTTTTAATTTTGGACTTCCTTCCTTCATTTGAAACATGTCTCTCATTTGTTTCATTCATGTTCTTTCTATTTTTCTTAACTGCAAACAACAATCTTAATAAAAATTAAGAAACCTTTAGACACCCAACAGGCATCCGAGGAAGACGTGAAATTAAGCGATCAATCCTCTGACTAATATGTTGTTCTCCTTTGGGAAATTAAGTCAGTCCTCAACAATAACCAAACTGCAGCTCGGGGTCACTCATAAGAAAACGGTCCCAGAGGAAATGTGTGGATACAAAGAGCCCATGTAATATAACAATAATGTAAGTGCATTGCAGCAGACCTTGAGTCTACTATGCTGGTCATTATGAACTCTTGAGAGACAGTTGCCAAATATGCTTTCATGTAGCATCTCTGCAGTTTCAAGGCTGCGCTGTTGGTGTCGGGATCTCATAACACAAATGTGAAAGAATGATCTTCAGTCCTTTGTGCAGGAGTAGGCGGGCCAGTCAAATTGGCCTTCTGCTCTATCACAGCATGGGTCACGGAAGGAGTGAATTGAATTAACTATTACGAAGAATTGATTTGAAACCCATGAATAAAATCCACTGCCTGCACTGATTTTTGTCCTTGCGACAAATGTGATAGAAAAAAAATGCACTGTGCATTTAAATAAAATATATTAAATATCTTTTAAATGCTTGAGAATTTGAGGCCTCTGCCTATTTATTTTCCCACAATGCACTGAGCATTTCTTCTTCACTCACCTCTTTTTGCCCTCTACGGTGCATCTGGAAAGTATTCACAGCACTTCACTTGTTTCAGATTATGTCATGTTACAGCTTGTTAGCAAAATACATTTTCACCTGTAAATTCTACACACAATACCCCAAAATGACAAAGTGAAAAAGTTTGTTCACAGCCTTTGCTCAATACTTTGCTGAAAAATCTTTGGATGGGAAGCATTGATGCACGGGTATTTTAAGATCTCTCCAGAGTTGTTCAATCAGGTTCAAGTCTGGGCTCTGGCTGGCCCACTCAAGTACATTCACAGAGTGGGCTGCCAAAAAAAATCCCCACAGCATGATGTTTCCACCACCGTGCTTCACTGTTGGCAAAGGTATGGTATGGGCCAGGTGATGTGTGGTCCCTGGTTTCTTGCAGACATGATGCTTGGCATTCAGGCCAAAGACTTGAATCTTCCATCAAGTCTCATGATCTGTAGTTTCATCTTTTTCAAAACTACAGCAGGGGTGTCATGTGCCTTTTATTGAGGAGAGACGTCTGTCTAGCCACTCTACCATAAAGGCCTGAATGGTTGACTGCTGCAGAGGTCCTTCTGGACGGTTCTCTGCTCTCAGAGTGACCATCGGGTCCTTGGTCACCTCTTTGACTAAGGCCCTTCTTCCTCAATCACATAGAATTTGCCAGTCGCCCAGCTCCAGAAAGAGTCCTGGTGGTAACAAACCATCCATTTAGAGATGATGGAGGTGCTCATTGGGACCCTCAATGCTGCAGATGTTTTTCTGAACCTTTTCCCAGATCTGTGGCTCGATATTTAGTCTTCCGGCAATGACAGAAGTTCATGCACCATATAGCAGTATATGGACATCTACACTTAAATAAAAAATTTAAAAAGCAGAATTTGTAACAGAACCTTATTTTTCTTAAGTGCATCCATTACAGCACTGTGTCGAAAACATAACAGAGAAGCAGCTGCAACTCCAAAAGTAACTTTACTAGTATTCATTTTTAAAATATTTGTGATTACTTCTTCAAGGTTAAAAAGACAATATGACCGTAATAGTATCATTTTAACATACTGCCCCTGGAGTATTTAGCAGCAAATATACTACTGTCAGTACTGTACACCTCCTTGCTGTTGTGATTAGCCAAAAGCCACAGAGAGACACAGATGTTTTTCCAAGAATTTTCTATTTAAAGCTTCCATAATGCATGAGCGTACACCCTGAAGCGTTTCAGGAAATGATGGTGATGAAAACTATGGTGGGGAGAGCAGCGGATGAGAGAAATGGTGACACTGAAGCTTGATGGTCAGACACTGGATGCAATGTGAAAGATAGGGTGCCACTTTTAATTAGAAGATGAGTTACTGACGAGAGGAAACAAATAATGTTGTCATTCAGCTGTATCCTGTTGTGACAGCCACTCACTAATTATCTTTCTGTCCTGTCATGCATCTGTTTTCCTTTTCTTAGCTGTTAAAGCCAAATATCATTAATGTGTCTTGGTGTCTAGTGTAGCATCTAAATAAAGAACCGGATGATTAATAAATCCTGCTAAAAACTGTCAGAGGAAAAATGTATAGCTTTTTGATATAAAGCCACAACAGCTGCAACCTAAACATCTAGAAGTTAGTTTCCTGATTGTTCACATGAATTGCTACATCCTGTATAATCCACTGTATATTACAGACTGACATGACTCTGAAAAGTGCCATAAATGTGGATTCTTTCAATCTGACAACTGCCAGCAAGGGGCAACTCCTACAGTGAAGTTTCTGGAAATGCCCACCTCTGACGAATGACCATTGAGCAGTTAGGCTACAATGACTGCAGGCAGATGTGAGATATGGTGCAAACCTACTTTTGTTATTTTTTATTCATCAACCATTTATTTAAAATGGCACCTCTGGTGAGCACTTGTGGCCTCTACAAGCAGCAACCCCTAATTGCGCAGGCAGCTACTGATGAGCTACACTTAGCTCTGAGGTGTCAGCAGGGTTCCCATGCTTCCCAAAAGGCAAATGAGCCATGTAACAATTTTTGTATATTATAGCCTTTAATGAAAACTATCACCAACAGCACCCACAAATGCTTTATTATTACATTACATTAAAAAGGACCTAAAACCCCCAATCAGCTTCCCCAGTTTAATCTCAGTCTTGATTTCTTTGTGAATCTTTAAATTATGCTCAAACTCGTGGGGAAGCTTTGCCTGAACAACATGGAGAGAACAAACAGTTGACTGAAATCAGCACTGGTAGCACTGTTTACAATAATTACACAAATACATGTGCTCAGATAGTAATCAGTTATATTTGTGGCTAATATTATCTTTTTATCTTGCAGCATCTTACCATACGCAAAGTAGCTGTTCAAGAGCCTTGAAGCCAGAATCACAAAAATCATCAAAACTATTTAAGAGTTCTCATTTGCAGGTTGTAAATGTTTTTCCTAAATTGCAGATTACTAGACGATTTTCCACTATTACCTGAAACAGCCTTGAGACAACAGTGGTTGTGATTTGGCACTATTTTAGTAAAACTGAATTGAATGAAAACAAGTTGCTCTGAACCAGTAACTTGACTAATAACATCAATAAAAGCTCAGTTTCAAGTTTAATTTAGGATAACATAATGATTTTCTAAATTATATCCATATTTATATAAAATTAAGGATAAATCGTGGCTGTCTCATGATTCAAAAGTCAACACCATGAGTGCACAGAGTTTCTCAGTCAGAACCTGGCTCTTCCCCATCCTGTCCATTTTCAGAAAGTTGGTGGGGATCCACAACCTAATTGATGACATCAGTCCTTTATATACAGCCTGTGAGCTAAAACCAAAACCTAACATCAAAGAATTGAAGCTGACTTCACTAAATCAACACGTCAGTTAAATAAATCACAAATTCCACATTAAAGGCAGATGTCGTCCTTCTTTCCATTTTGTTCCAGCATCCTTCCCACACAGGTGTTTAAAGTTATTCTGGATGACTGGGCCACTTTTCAGACTGGTTGGCCAATGTTTTCATTGAAAATACTTTTTCACAGCATTTTGATATTTGATGGAAAATGATGTTTAACACATTAAAATATACATCTGTGTCATGACTTCGTATTTATCTCTCGCACTTATGTATGTGATAGGCGGGGGGGGGGTTCTAGCCTCAGGACTGGATACAGACGCCCCAGGCGGGAATTGATCTGGCAACCCTCCTCTCCACTACGCTACCCAGCTGCTAGAAACTTGGCAAATACCAAGGGCTCAGAGAAGAGCAGGTGAAGGTAACAGTGGTCCCAGGGGTAATTGGAGCACTCGGTGTGGTGACTGCCAAGCTAGGTGAGTCCCAGGAACAACATCGGAGATCTCTGTCCAGAATAGCGCCGTCCTAGGAACAGCTAAGAAACTGTGCAGGACCCTCAAGTTCCCAGGCCTCTGGTAGAGGACCTGAGCTTGAAGGATAGACCGCCCTCAGGGGCAAGAGAATCAGAATCAGAAAGATTCTGATTCTATTTATCCCCAAGGGGCAATTAAGATATATATAGAGAGAGATATAGATATATAGATATATTCCATTAACTGTCCCACATACTGACAATGGGTGTACCAGGATTTAGGATTTATTTGTATACTTCATAACTTTTATCTAGTGCTGCATAACAGTGAAATCAAACAAACAAATAAAAAAGATTTAAGAACAAAAAAAGATGGAATATTGACGTGACAACAGCAAAGAAACTTTATATTCGGGTTCTTATAAGTCAACAACCAATAAATAAATATATATCTACAAATTACAATTTAAAATACATGTTTACATGTTTCCTTTGTCTAATTTCCCAATGAATATTAATATGCAATTTAAAATATAACCTTATCAGCTGTTGTTTTGGTTTTTTGTGCTTGTGGTTTGAGCATTTAGTATTTGAATGAAAACAATCAGCTATCAGATTCTTTAATGTCTTTTTATTTCAGGAAATAAAGATTTGGAAAAACATTTTTGTCATTTGCTTTATCATGTTGGCTCTTTTAGATCGCTTATGGATCTGTTTCACTTGTGAAGTGTTATATTACACCAATAATATTTATTTCCCTTTTTTATATGTTGCAAAATTGCTAACCAGCATTTAAGTGTTGCTTTGTTCACTTGCCTTTGACCATGTATTTATGGACAGTATATTATCATAAGCAAACCACACTACAATCATTCTAATCAGAAGATGAAACTGACAGATAAAAATCACATTATATAGTGCTGCCATATTTCTAATGAATTATAATGCATGTGAGTATCAGATAGTGATGCCTAATGAGTTTTTAATGTGCACTCCATGCTCACGATAGACTCGAAGTCCCCTCCTCCTAGCATATTATCAGGTTTTATCATACTTGGCTGTCTCTGACATCCTCTCGTTTAAACAGTCAGCTTCTCCAGTAAGTGAGGTGGAATAAAGGTGTAGTCCATCTGCCATGTCAATGACAACCCTCTCTTAAGACGAACCTAAAACACAATCAGTAATTCTACATGGACTGAGCGATTTGCTCTCATGTCTAGCCTGACAGACGTGGTGCCAGCTGTGTTTACCAGGACATTGTGTGTTATGAACATAATCACTTTACCAACCCCTGCCTACCCGTTATGGATGGCACTTGTCATTTACAGAGGAGAGCCCTGGGCCATCAGTCATCTCTATGTGTGAGTGTGTTCCTGCACAAGTATTTCATTGTGTTTCGTGAGGGTGGGGCTGGTTGGGCTTTTTTGTACATTCTGTCCGTCTGTGGAAAGCAACAAAACAAGATTTACTCAAATACAGTCACTGAACAGAAACATTTAAATGCAGTACTGTGAGCATTCAACAATTACACTTGCAAGCTCACATAGCTAATCAGCCATTACATTCAGAGCAGACACTGGGCATTTATAACTCAGTCCTGCTGCCAAAATATTAGTCACCATGTAACAGCCATGCCATTTTGTAAACTGTGGTATGACTTTATTTAGAACTCCACTTGCCCAGCAGCTGTTTTGATTCTCTTCATTGCAACGACATTAAAAGTCTATTCACTTGTATTCACTTTTCTTTTTAAAGATATTAAAAATAACATTAGAACACACACATTGTACATATGTTTTAGACACGTTTGAAGGAGGAAAGCAACATAATACTGTGAATAATTCAGTTATTCAAAGTATAAACAAAATTTAGAAATGAGTGGACTAAAAGCAAAAGGCGCCCTTTCGATGTACACAGAGGTCAAACGTGCTGTGTGCTCTAAACTGGCAGTTTCGGTTCTAATCTTTATACAAAGTGCCAGCCTAATTATATTACAATTATTTTCCAGTACCAGTACAGCATAAGCTAAAACTTCATACTGCAGCAATTTGATTGTAGAGATGCTGATTTGACGATCAAAAACACAGACTGTTTTTTGGGGGTTGCCAAAAGGATTACATTTATACTACTGATACTGGGTGATAAGCTCACATGTCAGTCGAGCCACAATAGCATCTACCCAGCAATCTTAAAACTTACTTTACTGAGTTTTAATCTGCAGGTTTCTATCCAGCATCCTGAAATTGGTCCATTTAGAGTAAATTTAGAGTAAAATCGACATTAATATTGTTTTTACTAATCAGATGATAAGAGCACATTTTTATTATTGAGCTTATGTAAGGAAATATATAAGGAAGAAGAGATGATTCACTGAGAGTGTCAGGTCAGCATTTGCAATATGGCATCCAGAAAAATAGGAAAAGTTTTATGTAAAACTTTTTCTATATCCAGAATTTGGTCCCACAGTGCTATTATTATTATTATTAGTAGTAGTAATAATAATAATAATAATAATAATAATAATAATAATAATAATAATAATGATGATGATACATTATATTACATATTATTTATAGGTGCCTTTCAAGGTACTCAAGAGCACCTTAAATACCAAAATCACAGTATGTATATGCAAAGAATTTAATAGTTCAACCAATACAGAATCAAACAGAACAAAGAAGCTTGAACAGATGTGTTTTAAGAATGGCATTAAAATAGAGAGGGACTCAATACTGCAAGTGCGGTGCAGGAAAGAGTTGGAAAGAAGAAGGACAACTTAGATGAAAGCCCTAATATCCATGGTGGTCAGTCGATCAGGTGGTATAATGAAAGTAACAGCGCAGGATGATCTCAGAGTATGGGAAGGAGTGGCAATGTGCAGAATATCAAAGAAATGTGGAGCTTTATAGGGATACTTGAAAGTAAGATGCCGAAACTTAAAATTAATGTGATATTTTACAGTTAGCCAATAAGGCTATTGGAGGACAGGAGTAATATCTTCTACAGATGGGGTTCTCGTAATGACAAGAACAGCCCCATTATGAACCATGGAAAATTATGAACCATGGAAAATTTTGTTTGATAAGTCAGAGAGGATCGTATTACAATAATCAATACTAGATGGAACCAGAGCATGTGCAAGTATAGCAGTACTGTTAGCTGTAAAGGCTTCACTGACTAATATTGTGTAAGTCGAAATATGCAAATATGCAAACCGAGGGATATTATTGCTAAATCGTTTTTCAGTATTTGAGGAGCTATTGAAAACGACATCTAAACTCTTAACCTCGGAGCAACCAGAGAATTGTAAATACATAGAGAGAATTTATCACAATTATCCAAAACAGTTTTACTTCCATTTAGGACTTCTGTTTTGTCTAATTTGAGAAAATTAGCAAACCACCACAATTTAATCTCACATAAGCAGTCACTGGGAAAAGAAAGTAGGAGAGTGAAATTAGGCTTAATGGACAGAAAGAGTTGGGCGTCATCAGTGTAAGAATGGAAATGGATGTCACTTTTTTTTTAAATGTGACCTTAAGGCTAAAGATAAATAATAAATAGAAGAGGGCCTAAGACAGAGCCCTGGAGAACACCAGTGACAACTAGGCAAACTTGTTATCTGAAATTTTAAAATTGTACATACTGATTACAATCTGAGAGATATAATTTAAACCAGGCACATGAAGTGCCAACAATATTGATATATTCTAATCTCTTTAAAAAATATATATAGGAGAATATGAGAGACTGCATCAAAGGCAGCAAGCAGAAATGTGAAACTAAATCTGTATAGCAACAGATTTTTTTTTCAAGAGTTTTTGACAGTAAAGGTGAATTAGCAATTGGATTACAATTATTTAGGTTTAAACAGTCTGCACCAGGTTTCTTAAGAGGTAAAGGAATAAAACCAGATATTAATGAAGAACGTATAATGTTGATTAAGTTGGGATTTCACCACAAGTAGGACATGGGTCAATGTGACAAGTACTCAAAATTCATGAGTTTGACACTAGAAGGGGAAGAAAAGTGGGAATCATACAGTGTACTATATGTGGAATTACATAGAGACAGCTGCTGATGAATATTACTAACCTTAGTATTGAAAAAGGCCAGAAAAGTATTACACTGCTCATTGCAGTAAAACTGTGGTGGAAAATTGGTGGCTGAAGGGTGTTGTACAATAAAACAAGGAAAACAGCGATAGTATTCCTTTCACCAGACCTAATTAGTGCCTAATAGTGCATAATATTCCATATTCTTTGATTGCAGTTTTAAGTTGGTGTGATTCCAGGGTGAAACAGGGAGCAGAGTGAATGAGAAAGTCTGAGTTCTCAAAGCAACAAAAGTATTCAGAAAACTGTGTAGTGCATAATTGTATAAAAAAAACACTTGTTCCTCAGGAGAAGATAAGATGTTCTACAGTTCGGCGGAACAACACCAACAGATAATATCAAGAATATAGCCCTCAGAGTGAGTTGGAAAATCAATAAATTAGTAGTTACAAAACTACAAAGACCAAATGAGAAGGCACTTATAAGAGGATTAGTGACGGTGTTCATATGTATATTATAATCACCGGATAAAATAGCATTAGAGGATATGGAACAAACTAAATTTGCAAAGTAATTTACAAAGACCTCATTTAGCTTGGGCGTTCAGTACACTGTAGTAAGTGTACACTGGGAGTAGGCCCACTGATTTGTAAGACAATAGCCTCAAATGAGGGATAATGAGGAATAGTTTTAGAGGATACTTTCCACTTCTTGTTGTAGAATGAGATCCCAGGAGAAATACCTCGATTTAGCTGTCCAAAATTATTGTCAAGTAAAACTCACAGCACTCAGCAAATAATAAAAAAAAAAGGAGTTGGTGAGTGACTGAATGTTAAATAGCCAGAACAACAGTTTGTTCATCTCAACTGTGGCATTAGTCAACCTTGACAGGTTAGCCAGCAAACTGTGGTCAACAGTCTATCCAGATCGCTGTGGAGGTAGAGTGTAGACTAGAATGATAACACTGGATTTTGATCATGACAGTTGAAGTTCTGTTAAGAGCCACAATTGTTTTTGTATTTTTGATGAAAATGACAGAAAATATCCAGGTGATGATACAGTGGTGGCTCAGAAGAATGAAGTCAAAGCTGAAGAAGCTTGGCTTTAATGAAATGCATCACAGCGGTGTTTTTAGTTTGCAGGTCATCAATCAGTCATCTGACCTGCAGATGACCATAGATGGTACAAAATAACATTATCAAAGTCAGAGTCCTTCCTGACCTAGTTTGTCACTACAACATTCACATTAATTGATCAATTGTTAATATTAAATTAAATTAAATTAAATTAAATTAAATTTTGATTAGTGCATCTTAAATCATCGTAAATGTATCTAATCTATATTTTATTGTTAGTTATTATTACTTTATAAAATAAAGAGCAATTACTACCACCTTATATCAATCCAACAGAGCCAGGAGAATTCTCTTTGGGTTCACAACATGAGCTAATACAAAAAATTGCCAATAGCTGCTACAGGTTTCCTTTCAAGTGAAACACAGATATCCTGGTGTGTCAGTTTGATCAATAGCTGACCCTCACACCATAAAAGCAATAACAGCTGTTTCTTGCAGATAAAACAGGAGCAACATATTAAGAGTGTTCCATGAATAATGTGTTTCATTGACTTGGTCTCCTGTGAAGAGACCACATGAAACAAACAATTGCCAGAGGTTTGTTCATAGGCAAGTAATTTTATTGTCTGAAGTTACTGCTATGCAGGATTTGTGTTTGGTCTAGACTTGTCATTGACTCTTGAATTTCAGGTGAATTTCAGATTTTGAATTTTGGCAAGCATGGTCAAAGCAGCCATCGGTCTGCAGAGGATCACACACCTCAAAGCTTTTTATGCATCTTATTTGGAAGCAGCTGACCCCATAAGCAAATTAAGAACAAAGGACTAATTCAGGAAATGACTGTGGTGATTGCTGTGGTGATTGCTACAGAAAAGAGCTGAGATCAATGAGTCCAGATTATTTCCGACACTCTCCTGGGAAATTTCCCAGTGTCTCATGGGTTTCTGTCAAATCCCAAGTGAAAAAAAGGGCCGTTTATTTGCTAATTGTGCATTCATACATTTAAACATTTATGCTGCCATTACTCCAAATATGGACATAAAACTTTGCTCAAATAGATAAACAAACATCCACCATCAATAAAACACTTAATAACAAAATTTCTGAATCAGAGGGTGAATAATGCATGAACTGCTTCATGATTTCCAATTTCTGCCTCAGTCAGTATGTTGCTCGCTTGATCTTGTATTTCCGTAATTGCTCTTGACACAATTTTATGAGCAGGCCACGGACAAAATAAAATAAGCTCCAGAGAGAGGCCACATCAAAACACACTCACTCACTTTTATGCGCAGGTGTGATGGAAGCTCTGTTGCATTGTGGGTGCTCAGAGACATCATGGTAATGACCTGTGAACTATATTTTACATCACCATCATCTACCCACATGCCCAAAAAGACACACCTCCCAGTCCAAAATAGTGGTTTAAGAGCCTGTTCTCTTAACCTCTTCATTGGTTGGTTTGGCAACTCGACTATTTTCTAGCCAGTCTGGACACTGAATAGAGGCTGCATGGAGTGAGATACAGATGAAAACAGAAAAAACAGAATGGTATAACAGAGGTGGACATTAAAAATTGTGTTTCAATCAAATTGTTCGGTTCAGCTTAAAGATTTTAATAAAAAAGATGATCTTTAGCACATGACATTACTTCAAGTTATTGCTTCTTCAACCTGGTTTCAAGCTTATATAATAGGTATAAAGTCGGTTTTAAAGTTAAGGTTAACAGAATGAATGGCGATTTCAGTCACCACTGGGTGGGTGTTGTATGCGTAAAGTGCTCAGATCTTCAGAGACAGTTCTGTCTTTGTGTCAAAGAATACACATGTAGTTGAGGTCTAAGTGAATATTCAGTCAGCTAGGTTCCTTACTTGTTGCAGCTCTTTGTTGTTATTACAGTAAATATAGCCTTGCTCTTTTGCACTTTCTTTACCCAATAACACAAAAGCCAAATGTAAAAAAAAAAAAAGGGGGGGGGGGAGAGAGAAAAGAAAATTTGTGAGTGGTAACAGGAGCAGTTAAAAGGTTTGGGGAGTTGGCAGCGGTACAATTCATAAAGCAAAAACATCTAACCCTAACAGAGGAAGAGAGGCATTCATCACGGCACTGAAAATGAAAAATCATCCTAGGTTTGATAAGACTGTGCTTGATAATACACAGTACGTTTAAAAAGTAAACCCCCTTTGGCAAAAAACAAACTGCATCATCAATAACAAACTTTCTATGTTCCCGGTGTGTTTGATTTAAAACACATTTCTAAAACTAGAGCGTCTGATGTCACACATTTTATTAACTAAAAAAAAGGTGGTAGGCATGAGACGTGAGAGACGGCGATTGTGTCTGTGATGAACAGGATGTGAATGTGTCTTTGAGACTATTCTCACTCCATGATCAATACAAAATACTGTTTTGAGTCAGAAGGAAAAGTTCACCAATCTAAAAAAGAGTGATTCAAGAGGCTCAACAGCACCAGAGCATCTTATTTTCTCCCGAAGGCTAGTGCCAACCACTGTCACTGAAAGAAGATTAAAGAGGACAAAGAGAAAAAACCTGTTGACAAGTAGACAGCAGAAAAACACTTTTGGAAAACACTGAGAAAAACAAAAAGGATTTTGGTTTCGAGACACCGCAGCTCACAATCTCACATACCCGGTATGGTCTTATGCTAATAGTATTTCAAGACATATCAACATCCATGTCAGTTTTAAAGAAGCAGCCTTCAAATTAACATTTAGATGGAAGTGACACTTCAGGACCTCGCGAGTCAGAGATCAGGAAAGAGTGGGTGCAAAAAAAACGGGTCCATCAAAATCATTTTACACGCCTCAAGGAGATGTATAAAGTGGAGTCTGAGTTAAAATCACCCACTGGATTAAAAGCCTATTAACTCAATTACTGACAGGTGTGTCTTATGATCTACCGTGGAGAAGAGACTAGATCTGCTTATTTTCATCTATACGTCGCCACAAGCAACAGTGATCAGCAGGAACTGCCGCTGAGTGTGTGAAGGCGTTCACACTTGTAGAATACCCTTTGGAGTCAATGGACAGAGACTCTCATCTGTAAGCATACACGCAGTCATTTGTAGCTAAATGTACACCCTGCAATTTCTCACACTTACAGTCTCACTCCTTCTTCTCAGCCTCACACAATAAGCTCCTCTGTACCCATCTGATCCTGTATTTTTTCATACCATCACTCCCATATAAGGGCTGTGGCGTCACTGTGAACCTGTTCCCTCCTTCCCACAAACAGATGATTGGCAACTCCATTAAAGAGAAAGGCGAGCAAAAGGATTATGACTGTACTCCACGCTCTATGTCCTCTGCCAAGTACGCAGCTACACAGATGTATGAATCTCTATCCTCATGTCCTTACGTGGACCTCCAAATAAACTGAGCTGCCAAACATGTTGGAAATTTGAACCAAAGAAATCCACACAAAGTAACACACACATGGAAATTATTATCCTTTCTCTGTCTGCGCATGTTTTAAACATTTTTCCTTCTCTCATTCTCTTTTTCTATGGGTTCCACAGCAAGGTTACCTCTATCTATTCAGCCTGTTAATTCAATAAGCATTGCAGAAAAAGCAGGATCAATTGGCTTTTTTTTTTTTTTTTTAATTATCAAACAGGTTGAAACCCGAGGATATTTTAGGTGGACAAGGATGCCCCACTCTTTATACTCAGATAAATATCTGTGAGATATAGAAGAACATGATTACATGAGAGGTTTAAACTTTAACAACACTTAACTGCTGCAAACAAAGATTGAAATGAATTTAGTTGGCCAAAGGATTAGTCACTATAATAAAAACAGAAATTTGGCATGCATGGAAACACTGTTTCAAATTCATTCGCATAGAATGATCTCATCATGGTGTTGGTCTGTGTTTTTGTTTTTCTTTTATATACTGCTTCACCTATAGCCACCATGGTCTACCTGCTGTTACTGAGCCAGCTGTGAAGGTCCAGCTGACCTGTCAGATTATCCAGCTGTCTGCAGCTCTGAGGGAAGCGCATACATAATGACAGTTCAACAGGTTTGGTACTGAGTAGGATGGCAGGATTGGATGACTTCCAAATGTTGTAAAGCAGAAAGATACAAGACATTATTGTTCAGCACTATGCAAGATATGTGCCTGTAATGTCATCTGTAGCAGGATGTCAATGTTGGCTAACATAATCGATACAATATATCTACTCACCTTGTCATTAAATGAGAAGCTTTCCCTGCAATTGCATGCTGTGGAAAAACAGCCAATGGCACTCTTTCCTTGTGTTACTGGGTTGCTTTGATTACCAGGGGAGATAAGAAAGAAACACTTATCAATAATGCAAAAACGCAATTAATGACTTCCCCACTTCTGACGGATCTCCCATCCCGGACCCCTGCACTGCTGCAATCCCCACCCTGACCCATCCCCGCACGATTACAGACAGGAACAAGACAAATATGGAAATGGGAAGCCATTTCTTAACATGTGAAAGGCACAATTTGGATTCCGGCTTAATGCTTTGTTGTCAGTGTCACACCCTCTCACATCGGTCCTAAATCTCCAGACCACAGTAATTGATGTGCTACTTCCCTTTGCCTGCACTACAGTTTGAATCTCAAACTTTACTTTACTGAAGAATTATGCTTGTTTGCATTCTGAATGCGTAAACAAACACCAACACAAGTCTAATTGCTTGTGTAATTGCAAGAAAAATTATAGGTTTGGTACTTGCACTAAATTTGAGTCATTTTCCGAGGCTGGTGAAAACATGTTTAAACATGTTTAAACATGTTTCAGGATTTCTGTGAATACTGACAGTATATACTAAATTTCCAGGCTATGCTGAATTAATTTGAAAAAGTAGCAGATCTTGAGCATTTTACCCATGCAGTTTTTCACTCGCAAAAAATGTATAAAAAGTCCCTCAGTGGTTGTCAGGTGATGACATTTCATCTCACCACCTGTCGAACACCATTTAACAGAGATTTTAGCAAGCATGAAAACAATTTCAAATGATGTCTGAATAACATGTTACTCATTGTGTCAGGACTGGTATGAAGATGTGTCTATCCAAGCTCAGCTCACCGCGTATAGGCTCTAAAAATGGTTGTGCTGATAATATTTCTACCCAGTGATATTAAACACATTTAAGTCTTCCTTTCAAACCAGCAGAGATCAATTATATATGGTATATTTTATATTCTGTCTCCTAAAAAAATTCCATGTTGATGTAAAATGAAAAGCCATTAAAATGGTAAGATTAATTGACTTCTATATCCATTCTTCCCCAAACCAACTGCAGATATAGCCTTATCTTTTTCCAAATATGTTCAGTGGTGTGCTTCAGTCCACGAAAACAAACATGTATCCTCGTCACGAATCCTGAACTTTTCTCTATTTTTTTTTTCTTTTTAAAAGGGTGTGTGCGTGTTTTGTGTGCAGTGAGGAGTTGCGGGGGGAGGGGAGGGGGGGCAGACGCTCTCATCATCATCATCATCATCATGACCATCAATGAGTAGGCTCTGTAGCCTTCAGTGCAACGTGATAAAAGACTACTCCACCTACGCTGCTGATTGGCGTTACGCAGGTACCCAGCTATTATTTATTACCCCAAAGCCCAGACGCTTCATTTATCCTGACTGGCTCTCACAGCGGGATCTAGCCGATTCCACTCTACTTTGCACTTGGGCGCACTCAGCTGACTTGCCAACCGCATTATCTGCTCGACAGAAAACAGGTAAAAGCTAAAAAAAAAAAAAAAAGTCTTAATGCTTAAAAATGATCTTTAAAATAACATTTAAACTGTTATCTTGTTGTGAAAGAAGACAGTTTAAGGTTTACTTTAACTCTTTGGTAAAGGAACAGAAAGAAACACTGCGTAAAACTAGTCTTTGATCAATATGAATCTGTTATTTACTAATTTTGAAAATTTCTCTTCAATCTAACTTTGCAAACAGTAAATTGTGCGTTTTTACGCACCGATTGCATCGTGCCTTGTGCGCGGTGGGTTTCTTAATGAAAATGCAATGAATTTCCCCATTACGAAAACACCTTATAAAACGAATTGTTTTTGCACAGGCGACACCAACAAGATGAGAAGAGGTTTGCTACTGGTGACTTTTTTCCTCGTCATGGAATTTCGCTACAGCCGGTGCAGATGCGACGAGCCCGGATCGCGCAGATCAACTTCAGATGTAGGTTCCCGGGCGCGTAATAATAATAATAATAATAATAATAATAATGGATTGCATTTATATAGCACTTTTCGGGGCCCTCAAAGCGCTGTACAATTCCACTATTCATTCACTCTCACATTCACACATTGGTGGAGGCAGCTACAGTTGTAGCCACAGCTGCCCTGGGGCAGACTGACAGAAGCGAGGCTGCCATATCGCGCCAGAGTCTGAGAACATCTTTTAGAATAATCAGATTTTGTTTTATTCTTCTCATTATTGCAGCAGACCATAGGCTTAGAGAACTTTAAGCGGAACATCCTGAAGAGATATAATGACTTGGATTATGACAGCTTTGTGGGTCTGATGGGCAGAAGAAGTGCAGGTTAGTGTTTTCGACGGGCGAACATGACCAGTTTAAAATATATATATATATGTATATGATGACAGTAATGCTGAAGCGATAAACTAAAGAATAAAATATTTGCTGCAATGTTTCTGAAAATCTCACCGGTCTTCTGTTTTTGTTTTATTTTCTTCATCAGAGGCTGACGCTGAACAACCATCCCAAAAAAGTAAGATTTTGTAATTTATTTATGGCGTAAAACGACTGTTTAAAATTGTCATAAAATATTGCATTTTGCTTTTCATATATAAGGGGAGATGGATGACATTTTTATTGGACTTATGGGACGGAGAAACGCAGAGACTGGTGAGTGTATGACAAGTGTCTAATATCCATGTCCTTTTAGCTTTGTCGCCTTTCATATTCATGTTTTCTATGTATATGTTACAGATAATGGTCCCTGGAGGAGAGAGTATCCAGAGAGGAGAGGCATTTTTCTCAACAAGTGCAGGCTGAGGCGAGTGCTTCTTCAAATGTCAGCTGTTTAGAAAAAATAAGTTAATGATCATCCTGCATAATTAAGGATAAAACCGATTTCAGACATAGAACTTCGGAAGATTTGTGGTGTTTTAAAAGGGACTGGTTTATGCACACCATCTGCATGCTTTTCATTTCTTAAAGTAAATCTCTACTTGTAGTTCTCACAGTGGATTTTTAGGGTACTTATGTCCATGTATGTGTTTTGTTTTTTTCCTGCAGGTTACTTCAGGGACTGTAGACACTGAGAGTTACTTTCATTTGGCTACAATGACAGAATGTCACCGAGAACATCAACAGCAAACCAAATGTCTGATGGAAACAAAAAAAACCCACATGATTCCCACTGTACCCGGCTTATGAAAGTGACAATGTACCAAGCATAATGTACGGTTTTATTTGGAGACAAAGCATAATTAGAAGTAATAAATTCTATTTCTTTATCATGTCATTCTTTTTATTAAAGTTCAAAATAAATGTAATTTTTATACATAATTCATTCATTTAAATGTTGGTGCATTTTCCCTTGTTGTTTAAGTGATTCTTCAAGCTGTTGTCTCATGTTGAGACAATAATGTTCAATGACAGTGTTGGGTTAAATAAAATCAGGTGCTCAAACGGTTCAACGGGGGGTTTCAAATATACTCTGAAAGGTTAAAAGAAAACACTTTATTTTGCATTTCTGAAACAAACATCATTTCAAACATCCTGGCTCTGGTTTTAAAGCCTGTGTTAATTAGCTTGAGTTACAAATGAAATTGAAACAAAATTAATTTATTAACTTGAAGTACTTTATGCCAAATTACTTAATTACTCACAATTAATAATAAATGTCATACATCTATTGCTTTTTCCTGCATAACTCCAAGCACATTGGCTGTGACAATAAATTCAAACACTGATGATGTCAAATATAATTAAGGCTAAACCAGATGTTCATATTGGTTGAACACAGCTGAGACATATGTAGCCTCCACTCAAACATCTCTTATCTTTAACAACTCACTCATGTTGTCATACTCAGTGGAAAAGACTTGTTAGTGCACAGTAAAAGGGTTCTCTGAAAAAGTCATACTTTTCACCACAGTTCTTCTTGACTAATCACAGAAGGAAAGTAGCCACAGGTGCTCCTGATGTAGTTTCTGATGGCGATCAGACACACTGCAGTTAAAACACATTCAGTACCATCTAAAACACAACACAGCTAATACAATACAGCGTTTTATTCGACTGCAGTCCTGTTCACAGTGAGATGGGAGTTTAAATTCTCTGTCTCCTTTTCCTCTGTCACCGTATCCTCTTTGGTTTGGTTTCCATTGAGAGAAAAGGCAACAGTCGTGCGATTCTTTCCATCCTTCACCCCTTGAACTGCTTTAAGTCCCGCTGTTACAGCCGTCTGCAAGTGTGGGCTGACATTCAAACCATGACGTAAAGAGGGCTGGTAGCGTGGAATATAACCATACGCTCTTAGGTGGTAGGTGTAGTACTCCATTACGTACATCAGCTCCGCTTCGATATAATGAAACGATACAGCCAGGTCTGAGCAGCACTGCGGACCCTAAGGAAGAATAACACGCAGTTAAAAACAAACCACACACAGAACAATAAAAAGCAACTTACTCAAAATATGTTAACACTGAAGTATTCATATTTTTACTACATGAGTAGCAGTCACCGTCCATAATCACATTGATAGTCATTGCTATTGTAAACCACTGAGTTTTGCTTTAATGCCCACACCTGAGAACATGATCAGTAATCATCCTTGTACAAAGTGTACAACGCTCTCTGCTTTCCATCTCTGAACTGAAATGTAATTTTCAACAAAATATTGGATTTAATAAAGACAAATAACCACATACGGTCCAAAGAAAAGAGAGTGCTACACAGGTAGGGCTGCCACAAACGATTATTTTGATAGTCGACTAGTCACCGATTATTTTTGCGATTAGTCGACTAATCAGATCATCATCCATTGGACGTAAAACGTACAGCTTATTGCACCAGCAGCATCTGCTCTTATATAACTATCATTAGCTTACAGCTTTAAGTGTTTAAGGTATGTGCTAACTAAAAATAAAGACAAGATGATAGTTTATTAAATTTTAATGAAATGTGCAGATTGTTTCTGTGAAGTTTAATAAACTCCTTGCTATCTAAAATATAACAGGACACCGGAGTATATTCTCCAGCATTTCACACTTCTGATAATCAGCTGTCTGCTTGACGTTTATTCAGCTGTGTAAAAACTATAACTTTGATCTCAGCCAAACCGATTTATTCAGGAACAAATAAAATACTGAAAAAAGCCAAACAATAACATTTTTGAGTTATGTCTGTGAAGGTTCTCAGTCATACAGGTCATCGTAGTCAAAGGAGCTTGCAAAGAAAAGCATCTGGACTTCTTTAAGTTTCACCTCTCATCCGAGAAGCTTCTTCAGTTCTAAAGTCAATTGGGACCCACACCCAGTTTCACACCTTGGCTCAGGCGATTAGAGGATCATCAGGGGGTCCTTTTGTCCCTCTGTGGGGGGGGATACTCCCACAGTCTGGGACTCCCCACCATTTGACCTTAGAACTGAAGAAGCTTCTCGGATGAGAGGTGAAACGTCTTCAAGCAACTTAAAGAAGTCCAGACGCTTTTCTTTGCAAGCTCATTTTTGAGTTATCTAAGTGACTTACATCATGTTTAACCTGAGTAGCGAAAGACGGTGGTGGGTTTGAAAACGATTTGCCGGGAGTCCAGTGTTCTCACCGGCTCTAGTGAGCCTTGAACCCCGGCTAGCTATCGAGCTAGTGGGTAACAGACGTCTCCGAAAATGTCGGAGTGCTTTTGAAAATATGTGGTGTCTTGATAAACTGAGCAGATATTTGAGGTTTACACAGCTACATTCTCGCCTGAAAATATGTTTAACGTTTATTTTGTGACCCAGAAAGAATAATAAGAGTAATATTAAAACTAACTACTGTTTCATAAACGGTCACGTTGTCACAGTTTTTCCTTTTCATTGTCTGAGGGAAAAAAAAAAAAATTGTGGCTTAAAAATATTAAAAGTACATTTACGTTCTTATTACCCTTTAAAAAAATAAAAATAAAGCAGCTCCATACTCAGGCAGACAGCAGTTGACAGCATCAGTAATGAACCCGCCTCATTTTAATTGCAAAGTACAATAGATTAGTTGCATCATCAGCAACAAATTGACCAATTTTCCCCTCATTTGACAGGACATTGTCTGTGCTGCAATCGTCTACTTTAAAATGAACACTTTCTTTTTTCCAATTCAATCATTGTTTGCAAGGGTCAGGCACACAACTTGAATGTGTTAGATACTCACATATTCATTTATTTTAGTCAGTACTCTTCTGATGATTCATTTAAATCAATGCCTATGTTTCTAATTCAAATTAAAATATACAAAACATCAGGCAACAGTTTTTAAATTTGATTCTAAATAATTAAATAAATAAAGAGATATAAATTGGTCAGAATTATTGATTATTCCTTCACATGTTCAGAGAACCTGTTCGGTGTGATTAAATCAGTTACTTGGTTAACTGACTAATCCTGCTTCGGGTGATAACCGTAGATGAACTGTAGGTTTGGAAAGGCTTACGTTTCACTCATACATTTGGTCTGGAAATCAAAGCAAACTTTGATTAGCTGGATAATTTATTTACTTATTTATCAGTTTATTTAAGTATCACCTATGAACAAGTGGTCACGTTTTGCAACACACTTTGAGCCAAGTAGTTTTAACCACTTTACTCTTTAATTTATCATATTAGATTTGTGTCAAGCATAGCTTTTCTTTATTCAACCTTTTTAAGCATGGTGTCACCTGTAATTTGTAAAACTGTGCTTTCAAAGTAGTTTCCTCAACCCTTGATAACTTGGATTACTGTGAAGGTAGCATTAATGCTCAACGATATACATCCATTAGCCACTTCATTAGATTTACCTTGCTAGTGGCATTCAGATCTGCCTTAATACTGGCATATATTCAACGAGGTGCTGGAAACATTCCTCAGAGATTTTTCTCAATATGAACCTGACAGCATCATGCATTTGCTGCAGATTCATGGGCTCCACATCCATGATTCTTGTGTTTCACCACAGTGTTCTGTTGATTTGACAGACAGTGTGCTATCCTGCTAGAAGCAGCCATCAGAAGATAAATACACTGTGGTGATAAAGGGATGCAAATGGTCAAAAATAATAGTGATGTAGGCTCTGGCATTTAAACCATGCTCAGGTGGTGCTGTGCCAAGTGTGCCAAGAGAATATTCCTGCGATACAGGCAGGATGGGACCATACCTTCATGTTGCTATGGCAATTTCTGACCGGACCATCCAATTGTCTTAATGAGCCTGTGCGAGACTCAGTTTTCTGTTGGCAACCAGTGTGGTTTTCTACTGCTCTGGTACATCTGCTTCAAGGCTCAAGATGTTGTGCGCTGAGAGATGTTCTTCTCCATATCTTGGTTATAACAAGTGCTATTTGAGTTACTATCTGGCTATTCTCCGTTGACTTCTGCATCAACAAGGCATTTTCACCCAGTGAACTGCCTCCCACTAGATATTTTCTCCTTTCTATGTGAACTGTACAGATGTTTATGAAGGAAAATTCCAGTAGGGCAACAGTTTCTGAAACACTTAGGCCAGCCCATCTGAAACTGTCTTCCCCATTCTGATAGTCAGTTTGAAAGTCTCTAGGTCATCATGATCAGGTCTACATACCTACATTCACTGAGTTTCTGCCATGTGATTGGCTAATTGGCTGCTACGGTATGTGTGGCCAAACATATTTTGGAACAAATTATGTTGCCATCCAAAGGAAGGCCTCTTTTTTTGGTTTTTAAAGAAAAAGCCTTCCTGGTTTCAGTCAGAATATTTCCAAACCAAATTTGCCAATATTCTGATTGCATGCCTCCATATTTAAAATGTTAAACTGGCTAGCTTACAAGTCCAGATACGCCATCGATTGAAAAAGTTTGGCATGGTATGACACTAAAATTCAAAGAAGGGCTTGAACTGTTGAAAAGTTTTCTATATCAAACAAAATGGTAAAAACTATCACTTTCAAAGCCAAAGAAACTGGCCTCCTTAGTTCTCAAACAGTTTTGTTAAATGGAAACATGATACCACACAGCAGTAAACATGTTCTTGATCCAACTTTTTTTGAAAGTTGTATGTGCCTGACATTAAATTCAAAATTTGATTATTTTTCTAAATTAGGAACTTTTTAGTGTTAGCACTCAATATACAGTCTTTGAAGTACTTTCAGTTAAAGACTGTAAACATTATTGCCTATGTGACAGTAAGTGTAACTTTCACTAAGAAAAAAGTGTGTACACTTTTTTAAATGAAAGACCTCTGTCACTTGAATGGAAGACATAAGCTAATGACATTAAAGGATTTCTAATTTGAGGTTCAGTCTGTCATCAGCATGACGTCCTAACCTAACTTGCCCCTTTCTAACAAGGTTAATCCACTCACTGTTTGTCTGCTTTATCTAAGCGCTATCTGTGAACTGGATTTTAGAAATGACCTTTGTATGAAAAGATTTCTTTGTTTTTTACCACCACAATGTGTAAGCCCATTTCACTATTACTCGCTCAAAAATAAAACTAATGTGAGGGGACTTGCCTCAACAATTGGGTAGTAGCAATAGCTCCAGTACCAGAAGCTCTTGGAGAACTTGCCAGTAAGATGGTGCTCTGGCACAAATGGGTGAAAAGTTTCTCGTTGCAAAGTGTCTCTGGAATCTCCTGCCAGAACACCCATCTTCTCCAAACACTGACCGAGAGCTAGGTCTTCCACAGGCGTCGTGTGTGTGCAAACTTTGGTTCGAAAGCCTTCCACAAATCTTTTGAGGGCTTCTTTACTGAGTACATAACCTGCTCCCCCACTCATGTAGCCTTGTTTGGTATAAGGTTTGAAGCGCTTGCCAAAATAGATTGGTTCTTCGGAGGAGTGGTTGGACAGAATCCAGCGCAGGTTGTCCACTACCACATAGGTGTCATCATCCGCTTTTAAGAACCAGTCTGCTTCATTCCCGTGGTGTTCGTAGACATAATGGAACGCTCGAATGGTCTTCCAGTAGAGCTGGTCACGGCCCTCCTTTGTCCCCAGGCCCACAGTGGGGAAGTCAGGGTCGTCCACAGAGCTCATGAACACGACGATGTTGCAGTGCCGACTCCAGGTAGCCCTGACATGTTGGGCCCTGCTCTGCAGGTTATACGGCCCCGTCATCACCCAACAGAGAACGCGTACTTTCTGATAGAACATATCTGCCACCTGGCTGTCTTCATCTGGAGGGACACACGACAGTATATAGCAGTGTTAACTGGTATGCATTTGACCTGTTGCATTTGTCATTCTACAAGCCACACCAGACTCTACTTAACACATTTGGATACATATGCAGTTAGTTCCCTTCCACATTCTTTCAGCTGTCATTATTTTGGCCATGCCAATTGGAAGTAGCATGAAAGCAATAGTGGAAAAATTCCATATGTGCATCACAGTCCAAAGCAGAATAGGTATTATCATCATTATATAGTCTAAAGTAGACTTGGTGCTATTTCAAGTCCGTTGTGTCTGTAAACCAATCTCTAAACTTTAAGGCAAAGTTCAGTCATGGGTTTAGAATGTTTCCTGCACTGTAAATATGTGAAAGCTATTATTAAATTAGAAAAAAAATGTATTCATAGAGCTGAATGAGTGTAACGCACCTGTACGGTGAGGAAGGTGCAGATTCTTAACAGCAGCTCCCTCCTTCCTCCAGCTGGTCGGCCTCTCCCTTACAGCAGTGACTTTTTCCTGAGCTCCTGACAGAACAGGGTAACTTCTCTCAAACCACACCTGGTGAAGGAAGAAGTACGTACTGCAGGCCCCTAAAATGAAGCCCAGCGAAAAGCCCAATCTGGAGCTGAAGCCTTTCATGGCGATAATGTCTCCACAGCTGCGAGGTCCAAGTTATTGCATGTCTACATGAAACAGCACCACACTCAGTCAATTTGATGCACAGCCAAACCACAAAGGCCAACAAATATCAGTCATTAAACGTCTTTTGCGTTACATGCGTAAGGTGCTTGATAGCAGACTGACTGCATGTAGTTGTACAATTAATTTTGCTATCATTGTTTTCTTTTTTTAATTGCAATAATTTTAAAATTATAATATTTTGCCTCATGATTTTAGTCTTTGAAAAATGTCATTAAAAAACTATTTCAATGTTTATGAAGTCATAGCGCGCTGACACTGCAGTAGACATGCGTTTAATGTATAATGTGCACAAATGATGACATAGTGATTAACTTCGCTGCTCGTGCCTAGAGAAGCCGTTTGATTTATTATGGTGACGTCACGTCAAGACCTCCTCCTTTTGTTTAGTTTAAAGACGGGATGATTAAAACTAATATTAGCAACACTTAAATTCAGTTTGTCGCTGGAGCAAAAAAGACTAGAGAAGTGCTTTTGACACGCACTTCATAACAAACTGTCAGCGGGCCGCTGGCAGTGTTTTTCATTGCGTCTGATGAGGTTAAAGACCCCAAATCCGAGACAGATGTTAACGATTAACGTGACGAGAAATGTTTATGGCAAAGCAGCTTCTCTCCTGTATGCTGCTCTTCTACTTTATCCAGACGATCAATAAAATGACATGACAATCTGGTTACAATAATCAGGGATTCGTCCGTTGAGACAATAAATGAATAAACACGACAGAAACTGCTTGGCAGCAAAACGAGGCCAAAGGGAACCCAGATCGCTTTCCAAATGAAATAAATGAATACCAAAAGTTTCGCGTATGTCCACTGAGTAAATAAATGAGAAATAAAAGCCTTTAAGAGACTCCCTCCCTCCTGTATGTTATTTACCTTTGCTGGGGATCAGTCATTTGTGAGCACGATGTGCTTGTCACCCCAAGGAGCAGCTAAAGTATTTCGTGAAAAACAGCACAAGGACGCTACACCTGTCGAGCACACGGCTACATGCAGGTCTCATTCATCCGAAATACTGTTTCTCAGTGAAGTCCTCCCTGCACTGTGTCGCCAAATAAGATGATTACCAGCAAAGAAAAGCTTCTGTGTAGAATTACATTCTTCTACCTCGCGGTGGGTAAGCTCTGAAAATGAACGCTGCCATTGGTCGCCTGTCGGTGACGTATGAGGAAGCGCTCGTCCGCGTCCTCAGAAATAATAATTGTTTCAGATGATCAAGATTTATTTGTCACAAGTGACACTGGTTTTTCGGAGACGCCGATGAGACAGCTACAGGGTAATGGTAAACGATGGCGACGACTTGTTGTCTGCAAATAATCGCCACTAGGTGTCACCCTTACAACGGCTCCAAAAGGCTTCAAGCCAGCTCCAGCAATCATAAGCACTTTACGTTAATGCAAGCCACCTCACCAGAGCTACTGACTCCACTTTCAAACAGAACTCGGAAATTAAAGTGCATTCCGAGTCACCTGTTGCCCTGGATCCCCATTTCGTCTCTTGCGGTTAAAGGCAACCTGGCTATAACTACCCTCTCAGCTCCCCAGTTAGTAAAGACGTTTTGATCCTACCTTACAACAGATCTAACCAATAAAACCGTGGCTATGATCCTGTTTTGATCTCGGTTCTACAGCTGGGTTCTTAGCTTGCTCCAGATAAGCAAATGTAATATATACAACAAGTGTGACTGAATGTAAAGCTTAAAAAATTTAATGTATTTAAAAATTTACAACATATACCAAAAGTGCTAACAAAGCACTTTTGAAGGGGACTAAATTTCTAGAGTTTTGATGTTCTTGAACCTCTAAACTCACACAGTTCAATTCATTTGTAGGTCATTTTCACCTCTTGTAAACAGTCATTTGGTATTGTGGTGGAAATCCAAAGTCAAACTGTGAGAGTAATAGGTGTTTTCTCTTTCATTTAGTAACTTCTGCAAAGACAGCAACACTATTTAAGACTGTAATGCAAATGTATCACTTCTGAGGAGGAAGTGATTTTTTTTGTCTTATGCAAAAAGAATGTCTACAGTGTGAAAAGAGTAAGAGCAAATTTCATGTAACTGTGATAAAGCTACACTTTTTATATGTGCAATCGCTGTTTGTACTTTGTCTATTTGGAGTATACTGTGCACTAAGAAAGAGCTTTAACAGCTGCACAGAGTAAGACTGGTTAATGTGCATCAGCTTATATTTTTATACTGCAATATACAAAAACATAGAAAATAAAAACAAGAACATTTGATCAGAACAGATTATGCAAGCAAGTAAGGAATTAATTAAGCAATGAAATGTTAATTATTGATGCAACAAAATTAACCTCTTAAGCACACACGCCTAACCCTAAATGCGATCTCCTCCCTTTTGCCCCTGTATCTGGGGGCGCTGGTGCTTAAGAGGTTAAGCTCTAAACTAACAAGAGATGAATTCTTATAATTGTAAATACGGCAAGTGTTTCACAGCAAAGTAGGTTATTTCATTTGAGGTCCTAAAGAATAACAGAAAGGAAAATACTGTAAATGGTTACATTTTTTCAAAGCAGGAATGCATGATTGACTTCTTTTTTTTTTTTTAAATTCAGAGAATCTAAAACTATGGAAGTTATAGAATTTGGGTATAAATACATTTCCATGTTTTGTCCATTTTTATTAGTCGATAACACTAACATAAATATCTAAACCACCCTGTGGTGGATAGGCATAGCTTTGGGTCACGTGGTGTTGGTAGTAGTAGTGATTGTTATATCACCTGTTCACTTCCCGGGCGAATTTTTCTGAATGAGTGAGTGATGGGGGAAGTCGACTTTTGCAGATCGTTCAAGCCTGGAATGGTTTGATCACTGTTGTTTTTGGATGGATTTGAAAGGTTTTTGATAACAAATAAAGGGGTCCCCGTCCTCCAGGGCATGAAGCAGGTATGGAGGAGATCCAGGCTCCAGACATCCAGAGGCCCTCAGAACACAAGAGACCAAGGAAGGCCAACAGAGGGGCAGCCGCGCCACTGTCCCAGAAAGAGCTGAGGAGAGTCCCAGATGAGGGGTCACTCAGCAGCCGCGGAGCAGAAGCCAGGGGGGGTTGCAGTGACGTGCCCGTGAGCTCCGCCAGAGTGACCGAGCCCCAGGCCGAGAGGCCGAAGGCACCCCACCCCCGAAGTGGTCCGAGCGAGCCCCAGGCTCCAGGCCCCGATAAGCAGCCACCAAGGAGTGAGCCGGTGTGTGCCTGGACGCCCATCCCCGGACACAAAGAACCACCAACGCACCGATGTCTGAGGGCATCTGCCACTGGAAGGGGAAGTGGTGGGGGGAGATAGGCCTCCATACCTTGGAGGGCCTGAGATGTCCCCAGAGAGGTGGCGTCTGATACCCGACCTGACATATAGACACAGACATACAGGCACACACAGATACAAACATCCATTCCCACCCTCATGCTCTCATATGCAATTACTCAACACTCACCCAACGTGGAGACAGACATAGAGAGACACTGGACACACAATCACACTCCCCAAGCGTACTCTAAGCCCCGGGTCTAGGTACCCTTGCCCCTGGAGGGGGAAACTGCACCCAGACCCAGGTGGTGTTACCCTTTTCCCTGCAGTGGGGAGAAGCAGACCGCCCCGACCCCGCAGCAGCAGGGAGGCCCCACATTCCAGACCCCAGTCGGACGGCCAACTTCTCCTCCTAGCCCCCCCGCTCCAGCAGGCCGCAGAGAACGGGGGTGTGAGAAGACTCCAAACCTCCCTCCGCCCGCTCATATGTAGTGTTGATGCATGTGTGTTCTAAGGTGCATTTAAAACCCAGGAGGGCATGAAGCTACCTGCCAGAGAGCAGCAGGTAAGCGCATAGCCCCTCCTGATAGCCCTCAATGTCTACATGTATTTAAAATTGAGAGGTGGGCAATGACGCCAGGGGTGAGGTTGTACACCCTGATGGTCTTTTGGATTCCGTGTAGCGTGCCCACCCCCAAGATCCTATATGTATGTGTTATGAGAGTCTTAAATGGAAAGTTTGAGTTACGTTTGAACAGCAGGTGTGTCAACATTATTCCCCTATTCAGCTGCTCAGCGACTCAGTTTGACAGTTGCCAATACACCTTACCCACAATTGTCCATGATCTTACCTGTGTTTGTTCACATAATTCAGTGTTATCACAACAGCATCATCACCATCTGCTCTCTTCAGGTCCTCTTCAGGATTTCATGCAAATGTATCTGCTTCATCTATGACTAGAACAATTTCAAAAGCTTCAGGACAGGTGTACTGGGACTCTATTTGGGAAAATTCATCAAGAACTGTACTGGTCAGATCAATTGCTTCAGAGGAAATCATTGCAAAGCTGAAGCTGATTCGAAGCATTCTCATTATCATGATCACTTGAGCCAGTCTCCTGTCAGGGAGGTCCCTTTTTAAGTTCAAGGTGGCACTTAAAAGGCCAGATGGCTCCCCATCCTAAGTTGGGCAATGGGGATATGTGGCGGAGTGTGACTTGTTGCTCAGCTGCAGAGAAGGGGTGGAGCAGTAGGTTGAGTGTGTGGTGTCAGGGGAGGCTGGTTGTCACATATGCCTTCTAATCATGCCTTTCCTATATGAGTAGGCCACCAGGACCTGACAGGAGAGCTGTGTGGTGGGTGCTTAGCTCTAATAGTGTCACGGTCCTGACACTATAGTGTTTTGAGTTTTGCATTATTATTAAGCTTTGATTATCATCACGGTTTATCATTACTAGACTTTTGGTTCATGGCTCTGTGATTTCTAGTCCTTAGGTTTTGTGTCTTTGTTCCCTCTGGTTCCAAGTCCTTCCTGACTCTGTGTAAAGCCGTGTATTTGAGTCTGTGTCTGTAAGTTTAGTTGGTGTGTTTCCTGCCTAATTAGTCCCAGCTGTGTTTCCTTCCTGTCTCCTGTTCCCTGATAACTCCGCTGCGTATTTTAGTCCTTTGTCATTCTCTGCCTGCTGTCGTGTCATTAACCTAACCTGCATTCTCCTTGTGCTGTGTCTTCTCGCTTCGTGTCCTCCGCATCTCCTAGTTTGAGTTTCCGGGTTTCTGGGTTCCAGTTCCAGTTTAGGTTCTAGTTCTGGGTTTTGGTTTGTTGGTTTGTAAGTCTTAATTTCTAACAAGAGTTCGTCCGGCAATAAAGCTACGCCCTAAGTTCCACCCTCTCTTTCTGAGTCCTGCATATGAGTCCTCCCTCCTGCCTGCCACACAGCACTAGCCAAATAGGCAGCTGGAAAGCTATGTGGTAAAAACATGAATACATTTCTGTCATTTTGGAATGCTATGAGCATTTGATCAGAACAGATCACACAAACCTTTTTATAGAACAAGTCAACTCTGATAGACAATGCTCCAAATGCATTCCTACATACCAGCAGGAGCAATTCATAAATGTTTATTTTTAACTTTACCTAAACTATAAAGACATTAAATTGGTGCTTGGCAGTAGACATGTTTTTTATATAAATGAGAGACATCTGAAGAGAATTCTTAGTACAAGGGTAACACTTGTTGCAAGACGTACTCTGCCCTGTCATTCTTGGTTGAATTCATTAACAACCAGCTAAAGTATTCTGGACAGCTCCACTGGTACTGACGAATGTATGCGAAAAACAGGAAACATGGACTAAGCATTAGCAAACAGGATGTGCGCTTGGTGTTGAAAGAGCTGGATCCCCTTGTTTGAGGCAAGCAAGACGTTTCAGACGTAGGAACTATTTTTCAAAAGGGCCGATCCTCACCTGGCACCTGGAATCATATGATAAACTGAAGCCATATGGCATCTGTATCAACAGAAGTGTTGATGGTTTCTCAAGGAAAATAATAATAACATTTTATCAGTAACTATATATTTTTAAATCTAGTGTTAAATCCTACCTTATGTTCTTGATTATTCAGGAAATGTTTAAATCTGATAATGGTTACTTGTTAATTTATAATTTATTAAGGCAGTATAAAAAATATATAGATCATTTGTATATCACATTATGGGAAAATGCACAGACTTTTTCAAGAGTGATGTGATGGTAATTTGGTTTTTAACACACAAAAAACACACAAATTTTAGACTTTTGTAAACTAGTTCTCATTAACATTAACTTTCAATTACTTTTTCTCAACCAAAAATTGAGATTTGCAAAAGAAAAATTAACCAGGTTTTTAACCCCAAATCAAATGTACATGATGTTGATGTTGGGAGATATTGTTTATGAAGTGGTTGGACAGGGGAGGAGCCACTCACAGGTAATATCACCTCAACCTCCTAAAAGCATGGAAAGAGTTCACAGGTTACCTGAGCATAAAAGAGAAATTGTTCAGAAGGAATCCGCTAAGATGATAAAAATGGGAATAATAGAAGAGTCGCACTATGCATGGTGTATCCCCATAGATCTTGCAGTGAAGAAAGATGGATCTATACGGTTCTGTGTTGACTACCACAAGTTAAAAGTTTGAAGTGTACCCCATGCCCCGGCTCGACAAGCTCCTGGACCAGTTAGGCACTGCTTGTTTTTCCATAATGCTGGATTTGACCAAGAGCTACCATTTGTAGAGTCTAAGGAAAAAAACAGCCTTTTCCACTCCGTACGGTTTGCACCAGTTCACACTTCCGTTCAGCTCGTTCGGAGCCCCAGCCACCTTCCAACGCCTCATGGATTGGGTCCTGTGCCCGCATGCAGCATATGCTGCCACCTATTTGGATGATGTTATCATCCACTGTGACACCTGAGTGGAGCGTGTGCAGCTAATGCTTTGGCCCTGGAGTCCCTAAGGCAGGGGGACTGCCTTAGGGACAAGGGAGCCTCAGGGAGTTCAAGGAGGAAAAGCCTACTCTGTAATTAGGAGGTAGCGAACAAGAAGAAATTGTTCAAGTGGCCACTCATTCAATGATGAGGATGTACACATTATGGACAGGGAGGAACTCTGGTTTGAGCGGGGAGTCAAGGAGGGCATTTACGTGAAAAGGAAAAGACCACCTCTGAATCCAGGAGGGGGCCTAATGGTACATCTTTGCTTACAATGCTGTAATTGCAGCCATTCCCCAACTCTCTGTGAATGGTACTCATGGCCTTTGATCAATGGTCACTGATCAGTGATCACTGGTCTTTGATCAATGATCTTTGATTAGTGGTTGTTGATCAATGGACATGACAATTTGCATATTAATGATGAAGAAACTGATTCCACAGCCCATTGTTCATTCACTGGGATAGTTTCAGTCATTGTGGAAAGTAAATGGCCTGTATTTGTATAGCGCTTTTCTAGTCCCTAAGGACCCCAAAGCGCTTTACACAACCTGTCATCCACCCATTCACACACACATTCACACACACTGGTGATGGCAAGCTACATTGTAGCCACAGCCACCCTGGGGCGCACTGACAGAGGCGAAAGGTACTGTTTATAAGGTTGGGGAAACCTGCAGTCAGCTGACACTGAAGAAGTCACTTGGATGAGTGACGAAATGTTTCTCCCATTGAAAACGCTACGTCCAAATGAACAGAATCAACTTTTTGGAATTCTGGCCATGGTGGCTTTGTGCATTGGATTGCAGGCCCAAATGCCACTAGCCACTAGTCCGGTTCAAAGGAAAAATAAACCTTTTGTACCCTATTTTCGGTGTGATCGTGGTTTTGTACTGGTCACTATTAGAACTTATTCCTTTCTTGTACCGAGGCCATTTTGTTGTCCACTTTTTAACATTTGGCGACGTTGACAGAATTGGGGCCAGTATATGAAACCACCTGCCTTAGACTGATCAATATACCAGATGAATTATCTGAAACTGTTAATACTGTCTGACCATTTTTATTGGTGCACCATGAGTACCAAAGTTTTGTGGGCTTAACACTAATTATGAAGACTGGAAAAGCCAGATTAGTGCAATGCTCTGTGCTCAAAAATGGTGTATAGAACAGCAGTGTCATTTTGTGCTGAGTGCGTTAGGCGGAGAACCACTGTGCAAATTCTTATTTTGGAGCAAGTGGAACAGGATACACCAGATAAGATCTTTCTTTAACTTAAAGAACTGTATGGGGATACAACAGCTGTGGGTTCCCTGTGTGCCATGTTTTACGATTGCAGACAAAGACCAAAAGAGCTTATTAAAAAGTTTACTTTATGTTTAAGAGAGCTAGGTCATCGCTTGCAGATAAAAGAGCCACAAGACCCTCAGCGTGCAGACCTGCACATGATCAGTTTGTCTAGGGCCTCAGAGAGAGTGAGATCCAATGAGATCTACGGCATCTGTTAAGGCATGATCCTAATCTCTCATTCGAACAGGTGCATAAGATCTCAAAAATACTCTTCAGGAGGAGCTGAGGGAATTTGCTCAACCAGCACCAATTCCACAGATATGCCAAGCTCCCGGAAGGGAGAGAGAAAGGCAGGTCCCTGTTGGTTTCAGGAGATGTGCTGAAGTTTCAGAGCCACTCCAAGAGACAAAGCAAATTTCATTGCCCGTGGAACATCCAGGGCATGAGTGAGATCAACAAGGGCAACTGTAGTAAGTGTGGAATCAGTGGACACATGGCAAGGGAGTGTTGGGGAGCTCCATCCAAGATGGCTGTAAATGATTAATTCCAGTCACTATGGACCAGGTGACTGGAAAGGATAACAATGGTCCAGTCCAGATAAACCACTCTCAATTTTTAGGGGCATTTTTAGAGGTATTTGTTGATGGTAAGGAAGTGATATTTTTGTTAGATACTGGTTTTAATGTAACAATAATGCCTGAAGCCTGTTTTAAGAGGTTGTTTGGAGATCATGAACCAGGAAATGAAAGAGATCTCAACTGGTTAAAGTGGAAAACAGCAAATGGATTAGCAATTCCTTATGTGGGCTATGTTTTAGCCGAAGTACAGATGGGAGATATTACTCTGAAGGATATGGGAATTGTGATGACAATAATAATCCAAATGCACTGCCTATTTTAGGAATGAATGTCATTGTTCCATGCTGGGATATGCTTTTCTCAAAGCCTCACATACAGATGCTGTTGGATCAAATGTAAACACTCAACAAGTATGGGCAGCAGCTTTTCAGGACTGTCAGAAAATTCAGGCTGCTGCCTGCAATAGGACTCTTCGACCAGCTTATCGCCACCCAGTGGTAATCCCTAGACAGAGTGAGCAGGTGATTTGGGTCAGGGCCCCACAAACACTAAGGAAAGAGCAATGTATTTTGGTGGAACCACTTGAGGGGCTTAGTACAGTTGCTGTTGCTCGATCTCTAGGAATTGTCTGTAGAGACAGAGTCCCCATCAAAGTAAGGAATCTCAACCATTTTTTTTATATTATTCTACGAGGTTATGAGGCCCCTGCTATATTCTCTACTGAAAACGTTGACATTCAGGAACCTTTTGAAATTACTTTTGAGCAAAACAGGCCAGGTATTGCTGAAGTTGGTGTCCACCAACTACTAACTGGGCTAGTAATGCACCTGATATTGAAGTTATGACACAAGGGAATTCAAACCTATCTACAGAGGAGCAAGACAAGCTAAGATGTCTGCT